>NC_092373.1:172639266-172946944 GCF_030028105.1 Mobula birostris | reverse complement strand
TGGGGAAAGTATCCTGTTCTGAGCCGGTGTTCCTGGTGTGGATGCTACGTAGCCTCCTCCCCGATGGGGCATCCTAGTAGATGTGCTCTATATTCCAAGGAGTAACATGATTTGTCTTATCTGCATTGCCTTGAATAACTCCGTAAGATTTCCCCGACTCCTTCACAGATGTTCAAGATCTCTCGGTCCCAACAGCTGATTCTCAACATTTTATTCTCCGGGTATCCCTAACTCAGGATTGCTCTGGAAGCTGGCAAGGATAATGGGTGTTGACTATGGCTCTTCTATGTCATAACGAATATGAAACCTGGGCATAAATTGAAAAGTGTAACACTGATTTGGCATTTGGCATGAAATTTAAAGAAAAAAAGCTTCTTTTGGATGGTACATTTTACAACCACAATAGATTCCCAAACTACTCCTAGAGGGTAGTACAGAAGAGAAGGGTAACAGAGAGGCACTATAGATACTGCAGTGGCTCAAAGATTCAGTGACCTATGTGAGATTCTGATCTTCCACACTGTCTACGGCGAGTTGGCCCATTCTCCCTGTCGCTGTACAGGTTTCCTTCAAGTGCTTCATATTTCTCCATCCTCCCAAAGGTGTATTAGTTGTTAGTTCAATTGACTGCTATAAACTGTCCAGAGAGTAGGTGGGGAGTCGGAGGATGGGAGAGGGTGCAGAAAGGGGTAAGGAGGGGATGGGCATGTGAAAGAACTGGCTGTGGTGAAGTAAATAGAGAAATGGGATTTATGCATTTGGACTTACAGATACAGTATGGAATCAGACCCTTCAACCCTTCGAGTCATCACTGACCATCAGGCACCCATATTTACCTTAATCTTATCCTGACCCATTTTGATTAAATGATCTGCATGGATAGCAAAACAAAGTTTTTCAATGTACTTCTGTACAGGTTCAAAGTTCAATGTTCAAAGTAAATGTATTATCAAAATACACATATGTCACCAGAAGTAATCCTGAGGTTCATGTTCTTGCAGGCATACTCAGTAAATCCAATAGCCATATTCTAATCAATGAAAGACTGCACCCAAAAAGGGCAGACAACCAATCTGCAAAAGACAACAAACTGTGCAAATACAAAATAAAATAAATACATTAATAAATAAGCAATAAGTATGGAGAACATGAGATGACGAGTCCTTGAAAGTGAGTCCATAGGCGGTGGGTACAGTTCAGTGATAGGCAAGTGAAGTTGAGTGGTTATCCTCTTTGGTTCAAGACCCGGATGGTTGAGAGATAATAACTGTTCCTGAACCTGGAGGTGTGAGTCCTGGGTCTACTGCACCACCTTCTGAATGGCACAGCGAGAAGAGAACATTGCCTGGGTCATGGCAGTCCCTGAGAATGGATGCTGCTTTCCTGTGACAATGCTCTCTATAAATGTGCTCAGTGGTAGGAAGGGCTTTACCATTAGACTGGGCCTTATCCACTACTTTTTACAGGATTTCCCATTCAAGGGCATTGGTGTTTCCATTCCAGTCTGTGATGCAACAGTCAATATCCTCTCTGCCACACATCTATGGAAATTTGTAAAAGTTTTAGGTGTCATACTTAATCTTCACAAACTCCTGAGGAAGTAGAAGCATTGACATACTTTCTTTGTCATTGTTCTTATCTGCTAGCCTAGGGCAGATCCTCTGAAATGATCACACCAAGGAATTTAAAGTTGCTGGCTGTAATGTGTGGATCTATTTCTTTCAGAGCAATGACGTATGGACTGATAACTCACCTATGCTCATTGATCTGTTGTCTATGTATGCGTATTGCTTGCTCTCTCTCTCTCTCTCTCTCTCGCTACAATGAGAATACACCAGTTAAAGCCATCTCCCGTGTGCATGCCTTTATTTAGCTGATATATAGTCGCATAGACACAACACTGGCCCTCTCCACCTCTGATCCCCTGATGAGGACTGGCTCATGGACCTCCAGTTTCTTCCTCCTGAAGTCAATAATCAGCTCCTTCATCTTGCTGACATTGAGTGAAAGATTGTTGTGGAACTACCCTGCCAGGTATCAATCTCCCTCCTTTATGCCAATTAGTCACCAGCTTTGATTTGGCCAATGACAGTGGTGTCATCAGCAAACTTAAATATGTAATTGGAGCTGTACTTAGCCACATAGTCATTAGTGTAAAGTGAGTAGAGCAGGGGCCTAAGCACAAATCCCTGTGGTGCACCTGTGCTGATGGAGATTGTGGAGGAGATGTTGTTGCCAATCCAAATTGACTGGGGTCTGCAAGTGACAGTAACAAGAATCCAGTTGCACAAGCAGGTATTAAGGCCTAGGTTTTGAAGCTTATTGATTAGTTTTGAGGGGATGATAGTACTGAAGGCTGAGCTGTAATTGATAAAGAACATCCTGATGTATGTACCTTTGCTGTCCAGGTGTTCCATGGTTGACTGAAGAGCCAGTGAGATGGCATCTGCTGTGCCGGTGAGCAAAATGGAGCTGTTTCAACTCATTCCTCAGGCTGGAGTTGGTATGTGTCATCACCAACCTCTCAAAGCAGCTCATCGCTGTGGATCTAAGTGCTACTGGATGATAGTCATTGAGGCAGGTTACCATGGTCATTTGAAGCCTGCTTGAAGAAGGTAGGTGCTTCAGACTGCTGAAGCGAGAGGTTGAAGATCTCAGTGAACACTCCAGCCAGTTGGTCAGCATGGGTCTTTAGTACTCGGCCAGGCACCCCATCTGGGCCGGACGCTTCGCTTTCCTGAAGGGTGATCTCACAGACTAAATTCACATCGTCGTTGGGGGCTGCGGAAGTTCGTGATAGTTCATCCATGTTTTGACTGTCAAAGTGAGCTTAGGAGGCATATTGAGTGGATCTGGAAACGAAGCCTGGTTGTCACCTATATCACTTGACTTCACTTTGTAAGAGGTGTTGGTGTTCAAGCTCTACCATAGCTGCTGAGCATCCTTTATTCATTCAAGTTTAGTCTGGAGTTGTCCCTTCGCCCTTGAAATGGCTTTCCACAGATCATACCTAGACCTCTTGTAACTTTCTTTGTCACCAGTCTTGAACGCTTCTGGCCCCTGGCAGATTGCAGATTTCATGCTTCATCCAGGGGGCTTCAGATTGGGGAAGACTCTGAATGATTCTGTGGGGACACACTCGTCTACAACTGTTTTTATAAAGTCCATGAGAACCAAAGTGTATTCATTCAGATCCACAGATAAGTCCTTGAACACAGCCAAGTCCACCAACTCAAAGCAATCCCATAGCCACTCCTGTGCCTCCCGCAACCATCTCTTCATTGTCCTAACCTCTGGAGCTTTGCTCTTTAGCCTCTCCCTGTGTGCAGGTGGGAGTAGGACAGCCAAGTGATCAGATTTCCTGAAGTGTGGTCTGAGCATGGAACAATAGGCATTCCTTGTCTTAGTATAGCGGTGTTCTAGTATGTTAGGACTTCTGGTGTCACAGGTTATATGCTGAGGTAATTGGGCAGGAAGTTCTTCAACAAGCCTGACTGAAATCCCCAACGATGACTTGAAATGCGTTGAGGAGGGCAGCTTCTTGTTTGGTGATGGCGTCATGAGTATCTCATGTGCTTGATTAGGGTTGGCCTCTGGTGGCATGTAAACTGCAATCAGGATCATGGAAGAGAACTCTCTTGGTAAATGGAGCTGCTGGCATTTGATCAATAGATGTTCAAGGTTGGGTGAACATGAGTACAGCAAAACTGCCACATCAGAGCACCATGGAGAGTTTATCATGAAACACGCACAGCCCCACCTTTTGCCTTTTCCGACTCACCAGTTCGGTCCATCCTGTGTATCGAGAGGCCTTCTGGTCTGACCAGCATATCTGGCATCCTTATTCCTCATTTCCCTACAATACAGCAATCTTGCCCTCAAGTCGTCAATTTTGTTCTCCAGCGACTGCACATTTGCTAACAAGATGCTGGGTGGAGGGGGCCTCATCACTCTGTGTTTCTGCCTGGCTTGGAGTCCTCCTTCCTCCCCCCACCACCAGTCTTGCTCTTGGCCATGTCGACGAACCTTCATCCGCTTAAAGGTGCCGTACCTACTTGCCTGAGAGTTAAGTCCGCCAAGTCCTTCAAAAGATCGTGTAATCTGTACTTTGTTAAGTCAGTTCAAAAGTACATTGCTTAAAGGGAAATTACATGCTGCAGATTGCAGTAAGAGTAATTCAAAAGGGGTATATTTCATAGTTTTGTACGTCGCTTGCACATCTTTGCCATGGTTCATCAGCTCCATGTTGCACAGAGACAATAATAAACCAATTTACCAATTTATTTACAATTTACCAATATTATTCGCTCCACATTCCCAATAACTTTGGAAATCTCCTCCCTACCTCCCTCCCCCTCCATCCCCCTCCATCCCAACCCTGCCTTGAATTTCACCACTTGCCTACAATCTAAGGAAAATTAATAGTGACTAAATAACATACAACTCACATGTCTTTGGATATGGGCAATAACCAAAGGACCCAGAGAAAACCAATTCATAACATGTAAGCTCCACATAGACGGGTCCAGAGGTTAGGATTGAACGTAAATCACTGGTGCTGAGGCCATTGCTGAGCCACCATGCCATCCCAAACTCAGGGCTGCTCTGGGAGCTGGCAAGGATGATGGACAGGGCTCTTCTGTGTCACAGAAAACATGAGAACCTGACAAGCAGAAGGCTATTCAACCCATGGAACCTGAACCCAACGAGCAACCCATTAGCCTTGCTCCCTGGCCTTTCCCAATATCATTTTCTCCTTCAGCTATTTAGCCAATTAGTTTTGGAAGCTCATGATTTTAGAGCCCATTAAGTATTCAATGAGTGTGTCAGTGGTGTAATGTGGAAAATGTAGCACCCAACATGCGCATGATAAGTTCTCACAAACTGCGATACAATAATGAATTGATACAGATTGGCTTGGAGATCCCCTGCCTTCGAGAATACCACAACACTTTCACACCCACCTATGTTGCTCCCAATAACTACGGTTACTACCAATCTAGACTTGTGTGCTCAAGCCTCTGGAGCAGGACTTGACTCTAGTATCTTCTAATTCCAAGGAGATGGTACAAAAATAAATCACTTTGCTGAACTCTGACCTACTTCTAAATATACACTGCGACACTCATAAAATGCTGGAGGAACTCAGCAGGTCCCCAGCATCTATGGAAATGCATAAACAGTCGATGTTTCAGGCCGAGAGCCTTCTTCAGGACTGGAAAGGAAGGAGGAAGACGCCAGAATAAAAAAGTGGGGTGGGAGGGAGGGAAAGGAGGACTAGCCCTTTACCTTTCCCACCCACTTGTCTTCACCTATCCAGCTAGATGTCCTTTCCCTCCCGTCCCCTCACAATCTCCCCATCTTTTTTATTCTGGCATCTTCCCCCAGTCCTAAAGAAGGGGGCTCATCCCAAAATGTCAACAGTTTCATTTCCATAGGTATTGCCTGACCTACTAAGTTCCTCCAACATTTTATGTGTGTTGCTCTGGATTTCCAGCATCTGCAGAATCCCTTGAGTTTTCAGTATACACTGATATCCCACTTCTTAGCAATATCTTTCATTCACCTCTAATAATCATACAGCATAACAAGATGTTATTTGGTGTATGTTACTGATGAATTGCTAACATGCATCATGGAAAGCGGCTACTTGAGCCACTACATCCACGTGGACATGTGGGCACCCCCTTCTTGGTCCGAACTTCCAGCACTTTGCCCATAGCCTTCTAGTGCTCATGTAGTCAGTTCTTAAATGCTGACAGTGACTCTGCGCTCTCTAGGGCATTGTAATCACCTGTCTGGGTGATAAAAGTCTCCTCAGATCTCCTTACATCTCTAAACACCTACTCTGCTAATTCACTGCTCTCCATTTATATCTACCTCTGATAAGAGGAAATACTTCCTGCAGTCTATGCTATCCATACCGCTTAATTTTGTATATCTCAGTCATATCATCTCTTAACCTTCCTTACTCCAGGGAAAGCAGATTTAAACTCTCCAGTCCCTCTGAAATTGCCAGTCACCTTGCAAATAAGTGTTCTCACTGCAGAGAACAATTTTTGATTAATAAACTGAGCCAGCAGTTGAGTGAAGAATATTAAGTGTTGGTAAGAGCCAGAAATACTACATAAGTCTTAACAGAATACAGTGAAGTAAATAATACAAGTAAAACATTGCTAATTCATGCCCCAAGAGGATGAAGACAGGTATATGTGCTCAGGGTGATTCCAAAAAGTGACATAGTGATTGTACCTTTCCATTGATCCAATGGACAAGGACTGGATTTTTCAGGGTGGCTAGGTCACTTTTTCCCAGGGTTTCCTCTCCACTGGTGCCTTTAAAGATGTTTTTGCCATCTGTCCGTTCACTCACATTTTCAAGCTTGACATCAGTTATCTGGAAAAGGAAGCTTTACATCAATTAAATGGAAGAAGACAAAGGAAAAGTAAGTCACCCATAGTCCCCGGTACTAGTGCCAACAATCTCGTCTCCTGCGTATCTGACTCAACCGCCTTCAAAAGAGAGCAGTTGATATACCTGCACAAATCACCATCAGAGACAAAGGGTAATTATCTCTTTTAAACTGAGAGTACTGGGAATGCAAAATCAAAATACTTCTCCAAAGCTTGGAGGTGCTGCAGTTTTTGACTGAGAGCATTGGAGGAAACAGGTTAATAGGACCTTCATATAAGAAACTGGAATTGCCTTGATGAGGAAATATATTAGGGCAATGGGAAAAAGACCAGCAGGTGCACCAAAATAGTTAGGGTTCCAAAGAACCAGCATGATAGAACCACTAGTGGAAAGTGTAACATCATTTTATTTCCAAGGTTAAGTTTTACAATTTTGTGGTGTTTTTTGTTCATTTGTAAGATATCATAAACAGTATTTCGTCGATTCCTTAGCATTTCTTGGAAGTTATTTGTGTGAAAGCAGACTTAAAATACTGTTTAGTGCCCTGCCATTTCTTTGTTCCCAATTATGATGTTTTCTGTAAAGGATCTACAGAAAATTGGATGTTGGTTTGGAAACAGAGCAGAAATAAATAAATAATAAATAATTAGAAATAAATAAGTAGGTTGACTCTGTGGTTAAGAAGGCATACGGTGCATTGGCCTTCATCAATCATGGGATTGAGCTTAAGAGCCAAGAGGTAATGTTGCAGCTATATAGGACCCTGGTCAGACCCCACTTGGAATAATGTGCTCAGTTCTGGTCGCCTCACTACAGGAAGGATGTGGAAACCATAAAAAGGGTGCAGAGGAGATTTACAAGGATGTTGCCCGGATTGGGGAGCATGCCTTATGGGAATAGGTTGAGTGAACTTGGCCTTTTCTCTTTGGAGCAACGGAGGATGAGAGGTGACCTGATAGAGATGTATAAGATAATGAGAGGCATTGATCGTGTGGATAGTCAGAGGCTTTTCCCCAGGGCTGAAATGGCTAGCACGAGAGGGCATAGTTTTAAGGTGCTTGGAAGTAGGTACAGAGGAGATGTCAGGGGTAAGTTTTTTTACGTGAGTGTGTGGAATGGGCAGCTGGCGGCAGTGGTGGAGGCAGAAACAATAGGGTCTTTTAAGAGACTCCTGGATGGCTACATGGAGCTTAGAAAAGTAGAGGGCTATGGGTAAAGCCTAGGTAGTTCTCAGGTAGGGACGTGTTCAGCACAGCTTTGTGGGCCGAAGGGCCTGTATTATGCTGTATGTTTTCTATGTTTCTATGTTTCTATCTTACTCAGATTGGTAGACAATTACTGCAGGGGTACAGCTATTGCAATATATCACTATCAGGTTTAATATTAATGGCATATGTCATGAAATTTTGGAACTTTGCAGCAGCAGTACAATGCAATACATAATAATAGAAAAAACTATGAACTACGATAAATATCTCTCTCTCTTTCTCTCGCTCTGGCTATCCATCCCATAGGATAATGGTGGTTCCTTTCAGTCAGTTAGTGGGGTGGTACCCCACTCCTCAGAAAGGAACAGCGTGTGCGTGGATGGATTTTAGGTGAGCAGGGGGTTGCACAGGTCCAGACCCAACCTCTCGACATCCCCTCCCGGATCCAGCGGCATGGTGGGGTCCAAGATGGCTGGGGGAAGTTCTGTTGCAGTGAATGGCCAGACCAAGCTTCGATGCAAGGGATGCCCTTTCCGCGCTTCACGGCACGGGTTTGCTAGTTGGCCGTTGACCCTACGAGAGGGTTCATCCGCCCTTTAACAGGTCTTCTTTTTCGTCCTGCAGGGTGTCTAGCCACCCTCCTCACCAGGCAAGCCTGGTGGGGGAGCCAGTTTAGTCGCTGACCACCCGACTATGCGACAGGTAGTACTGTGTTACATGGTACCAGTAGCACTCAGACGAGTGACCTGACTCATATATAAAATAGTTAAGTAAGTAGCGCAAAAAATAAAAATAAAAAAATTAGTGAGGTAATGTTCATGGGTTCAATGTCCATTCCGAACTCAGATGGCAGATGGGAAGAAGCTGTTCCTGAATCGTTGAGTGTGTGCCTTCATGCTTCTGTACCTCCTCCCTGATGGTAGCAATGAGAAGAGTGTATGTCCTGGGTGATAGAAGTCCTTAATTATGGATGCCATCTTTTCCAGGCATCGGGGGTGTCCTGGATACTACAGAGGACACATGTGAATGATATGGACAATGAACAACATGTAAGATTCTAAGTTTAATTGCAACAAGCAATTAAGAAATAGTGTACTGCCCTTCATCACAAGAAGTACAGGAACAAGTCATCTTGCTACAATTATGCAGAGCTTTAATGAACCCACTCCTGGTATTGACCTCCCTACCTAAGAAATTATACATAGAAAGAGTTCAGCAGTAGTTCACCAGACTGATTTCTGGAATGACAAGACTCTCTGTCATATGACAAGAGATTGGGCCAACTTGGCTTTCCAATTAAAGTTCATTTAAACAACTGATCTTGAGTTCTTTTGTGAATTATTTTGGGCCTAGACTACTTGTCTTGTAACATAAGCTCTATGATGTCTACCAAACTGAATCTGCCAAGAGAGAAAAACTTTGGGATGAATTTGAAATAAATGGAAGTTATGTCAAGCTTAGAACAATGTTCAAAGAAACAAACAAAGGGTATTTACCCTGATTTGTATGCAATTGACTTCACTAGAAAGAAGATACCAGGGCACAGGAGTGATGCTGATGCCTTGTAAGACATTTGTTAATGCAATACTCCCACTCAATGTGATGGGGATGAAGTTTCAAGAAGCTGTTGGAAAGGGAAAGTGGTGAAGATCAAGTACAGAAAAGGTGAAGTGAGTTTGGATTACAATATTCTTCACTCTCTTTCACAGCTGCCATCTTCCTTATGTAATGGGTTCTTTTTTAACATTTAAGAATAAATTGGACAGATACATGGATGGGAGGTGTATGGAGGGATATGGTCCCTGTGCTGGTCAGTGGGACTAGGCAGAAAATGGTTCGGCACAGCCAAGAAGGGCCAAAAGGCCTGTTTCTGTGCTGTAGTTTTTCTATGGTTTTTCTATGGTAAAGCCAGTGAATGAATTGGCACATCAGACTGAATTGCCTCCTTAAGAAGACTTTAATTAAAATAATTACTGATGAACGAAACATACCGCTATTCGAATAAGTTGTTCATCTTCATCGCTTGAGTTTCTCCAGAGCAAGTCAACGTTGACTTTGGACATAATCTTAAATCCTACCGTCTCTTCAACAGCTCCTCCTCCTCTGTCTAACTGGAGTTCCACAGTGTAATGGTATTTGTACATCTTCCCTCCGTTAAACCTTGGTCCACCTTGCTGCTCTGATTAAAAGAAAAAAATAAATTAAATTATACTGGATGATGGGGTTCATAGCAATGCTGAAATGGTAGCAGAAGCAGATTCAACAGTAAAGAGAACAAAATTGGAGGAATTCCCTAAAAATTGATAAGCTGTTGGAGGGTGTGGGTGTAGGGGTTGTAGGTATGATAAGTAAGACTAATTGTTCAGATCTTTCAACAGAGTTAGCACAGACACAATGGTCTTTTTCTGTGATGGGATCTGATTCCATGGGTAGGACAAAGGAACACAAGCTAAAGCAAATAAAAAACAAATAAATGAAATCAGGGAGTTCTTTGCACAAAGTGATCATTGTACAAAGGTCAAGGATGAAATCGTGTTGTTGGGAGAGCACCAAGGTCTACCTGGAATGAGCTTAATGAGCTTCCTCTTTCTTATTTATCTGTTAACCAGAATAACAATTTATCCAAATTTACCAACTAGCTTCAGATTTAAACACCAAGGAATTAAGATTATTAAACTAAATGTTGCTGTCATAATCACAATAATTTCCTAGGAAGTAAAAACAAAGTGTGGGTTTATGAGGAAACAGCTTCAGTGGCAGTAATTAAGCCATTTATCAGTAAAGTAATGACTTTGGGTATAAGGCTGGTCTTACACTGATGCAATGTGAAACTCATTCTTTTTATACACTGATTTGACCACCAGTGACCTGATGATTCCAGCACCTCCAGTCCCTTCTGCCACCTACATGCTGATCTAAACCGACTCCAATTTACAATACATTGAACTTAAAATTCCCACCCTTATTTTCAAACCCCTCCATGTCTCTGTCTTTCCTACCTCTGCTGTATCCTCCAGCTTAAAATGCTTTGAACTATTGTGATTCCAACCTCTTGTGCACCTTGATTTTAAATCACTCCACATTGTCTTCAGCAGCCTGGGTCTGAATTATTAAAATTTGTTCCCTGAAAATACTTGGTCACTTTATCTCTCCTTAAGACCCTACCTGCTTGACCAAGCTTTTTGTTCACTGCACTAATTTCCCATGTGATGTGGTGTTACACTTATTCAAGGGAGCTTTTGGAAAGCATCTTCAGAAGGCATAGGTTTAATGTCAGAGGCAAGAGATTTAAAAGGGGCATCGGGGGTACCTTCATCATGCAAAGGGTATTCGGAATGGGCCGCCAGAAATAGTAGTTGAGGCAGGCACATTAACAATATTTAAAAGCTTTCTAGGTAAGTACATGGATAGAACGATTTAGAGGGCTATGGGCCCACACAGGCAGGTGAGACTTGCTTACTGAGCAACACAATCAACATGGACTGGTTGAGCCTATTTCCATGCTGTATGACTCTAAGTTTTACTATGTTGAAGATGCTATAATGATGCAAGTTGTTATATTTGGGACCTCCTCCACTAACCATCAGCCACACTGATCATTCTATAGGTAAACTGGATGTGTGGAAGATATTAAATTCCATAGCTGCCTAGACACACTGCAATATTTTCAGAGCTCTTCTACCTATAGATGACCGAGCAAATCTATTGTTTCAGGTAAAATGTCAAACTTGTGATACTGTGAAATACTTATTCACTCAAATAAAACTGATTGTATTTAAAGCTAAGGTCTTCAGAATGGAACAATTGCCCCATTCAGCTCCTTATCAGAATGTCATGTTGTCACATACCATAAAAACCAGGTGCAAAGGTCAAACTTTTACACAAGATTAAAATTTTGGAATGAAGTTTAGCACCACTGACTCATAATTACACTGACAAATCCACATTTTAGTGGACAAGTTGAAGAGCAATGTTGAGACCCACCAGCGCATATAGTGTATGTACTTGTACAAATGACAATAAACTCATTTTTGACTTTAACTCTTGTGATTAAGGCTTATATACAGCTATAGTTTTCTGCATCATGTAATGTAGAAAGGTTTAAGATTACTTGTTAAAAAAAATTAAATTCAAATTAAATCCAGGAAGTCTTGCTCCACCCACATCTGCCATTGAAATGGTTAAAGTAGGGAGTGTCCCTGCCCCTATTTTAGAAAATTTAATGCAGAATTCAGGAGGGAATTTTACCCCAGCGACAGAGATGATGTGGTGAACTGAAGGCTCAGTAGGAGGCTTGCATGGAGCATATAAGCAGCAGAACTCGGTATATGAGCCAAATGGCCCTCTTCTCTGCACAAAATAGATTTTCAGTTTACAAAAAAAAACCTGTAAGTGAGACTCTGATCAAAGGCAAAAATTTTAAACTTAGTAAAAAAAAAGTTAGACTGCGGGTCTACCTTCCTTCAGCCCCACATCTACCATGAAGCCAGTCTTCTCCCAATCAATATAACACACCAAAAAAAACAGAACACTGAAAGCACTCAGGGTTCAAGTTACATCTGCAGAGACAAAAGTTGTCAGGCCCCAAAGGGAAGAAGAAAGGTTTCCAGTTTGGCAGTGCAAGAGAGAGGTAGGACAAATTACAGTAGGTGAATAACAGAAGCAGATAGGGATGGGGTAATGGGCAGAAGGAACCAGGTGGGAGAGGCGAAGACCAGGAGATGGGAATGGTAAACAAAGGGAGAAGAAAACTAGATGGACAAGTGTGTGTGTGCGGCCGGAGAGGGAAATTTCAAAATGTCAGTGTTTATTCCATTGAGTTGTAAGCTACCATGCACACACTGGTTTTATAATCTCAACCTAGCTGCTGGCATTGAGGGAGAGTGAGGGCGGAGGTTGGATGGTTAGAGCAACATGTCTAAAAGCCAACTATGTTCTGTAGAGATAGAATAAAGAGAAGAAGGGCAAATAGTCCCAAAAATGTCCCTAAATGTGTCAGCATTAATCCCAGCATTCGTATATGTCTGATTGGGCTCTGTGCGGGTGAAGAAAATTACTTCTTCATTAATGATTGAAATTTCTGCAAAAATGTCCAACCTACATTTTCAAATTGCAGCGAAACTGGGAGTGAACCCCACAATGAGTAACAGCATCTTTGAAAGATGCCATCTGACAGAATGCTTGCTGGAGATTCAGGGCAGCTGAATATATACAAATGAGGGAAAACAATTGGCTTGGATGTGAGGATAGAGCAGAGGAAAGGGACTAAATGGGTAGCTTGTTCAAAGAGAAATGACAGGCTCGATGAGCTGAGTGGCTTCATTTTATCTGATGTCATGATTCTAAGGTCTTTTCAATCTGTTAACAAGGAGAGCAAACCACATCTCCGACGAACTATTGAGATTGTTTCTGACACAAACTGGAGCAGTATCTATCTTACAGCAGTTTAAATATCTGAGCATTGTTAAAGAAAGGACTGTCAGCATAACAAACTAATGAAATGTGTTTTACAATGGGTGTGAACATAACAAGACCCTGCCATGGATGGCCCCAAGCCCCGCTGTGAAAGGACGAGGGTTGGGCATGGGGCTAGCAACCCCATCCCGTAAAAACCTAGTGCTACAGAAGCGCCAACAGAAGGTCCAACGACCTCATCCCTGGGAGAGGAAGGATCGGCATCTGGTCACAATTTGAAGGAATAGCCCAGGATAGAGGACTTTGTCGAGCTGCTTTTGGTGGCCCTTGTCCCAGTAGGGGTGATGGGCTAAGAAGAAGTAGTGAACATAGGAAAGGATATGACCAAGATACACCTCAAAACTAGTTAGTCTATTAGGTATCAATTCTCCACATTTGCTTGCATGGGCTATTCATTTCCAAATTCCCTGTAAAGCAAATAAATCCAAACCCCCTGTACATCTGTACTTCTCTAAATTCAAGTTTATCCATTTAATCTAAAGAGTGTGGCATTTGTGAGCAAATACAGAACATGGAATTCAATTCATTTACTTTCAAGAATCTTTTCTGCTTAAATAATTGCACCTTATCTTTCCCAGGACCATCGCAAGCTAATACATTTAAACTTTTTCTCCAGCACAGTCTTATACCAAATATTAAATTAGTAATTTTCTTAGAAACATCCTAGAATCCTGGAACACCTAAGTGGCATAAAAATGGAACCAATTTTAACGCTCTACAATCTTAAATCATGTTTAAGTTCACTTTGCCTTAAATCATTATTGATTACTGTAGCCTCAAGTTAGAAGGAAAGGAAATTTAAAACATAATGAAGACCGTTCATCTCGTGTAGACCCTTCACAGATATTACATAAAAGAACAGAGAATTTAGCATAAAACAACCCATTTGGCTCTATTAATCCATGCCAATACTCCTGCTCTAGATAAGAAATCTCCCACCTTATAACCCCACAATTACCTTATCCTTTTACTCTTTCCTCCATCAGTGTTTATCCAGCTTTCCCTGAAATACATCTCTGTTGTTTACTTCAACCTTTCATATGGGAGTGAGTCCGAGTTCTCACCAGTTTCCAGGTAAAGACACTTCAGAAAAGTCCTGGTTAATTTATTGATCCTTTTCACTCCTACCTCAACACCAAATTACTTTTCAATTCTTCCAAACTACAGATGGAATGTAAAAGGAGAGATGTACTTCACCAAGCTAGAAAATCATTGTACTTAAATAAATAAATTATTATTTGACCAACTTGCCTCTTTAGTTACTGAGACCAATTAAAGAATACAAAGTTACATTCCGAACAAGTGTTGAGGACATGCAAAGAACCTTGTCATCAGCATGATAGGCACATACTTACTTTTTGCAGAGGTCAAAGAGGAAAAGACAATAAGGGTCAATAGTACCCAAAATATAGACATCTTTCGACACAGCATAACCTAGTAAACACGAATACTTGGAATTTTCAACTTTAAAGATCCACAAAGATATAAAAAGAAGGAGAGATGGGTCCGGAGAAGAGGGCTGCTAGATGTAAAGTGTGTGAAGGCAGGTTTAACATTTATCTAGATGCAAGAGAGGTCAGATTCCAAACTCCACTTGAGTTTGGTTCTGAATGCCTGAGTTAAATATTAAACAGCTGTGATTTTATACTAATCCTCTCAGAGAAATCAGCTGGGACAAAACCCCAGATAAACAGAACATGATGCGACACAGCCACTCCGGGGGAGATATTTTGAAGTCTTCCAGAGTAATAAATACTTTGTCCAGTTCTAAAGAAAGGGGAAATGGACTACTTGGAACATTAAAAATTACTGACATCAATTCCCTCTCAATCCTTCTCCCTGGAATCCTAGTAACTAAACAAGATTATTAACAAACCCTGATGCATATCTGTCCTTAAAGTGTGGTTTAATCACATATCTGCACCCTCATTAGGATTCCTGTTTCCACTTTCATAATATTGCCCAACGCCACTCCTGCCTGAACTCATCCACTAGTAAAGCCTTCATCCATTTTTTTTCCTACTTCTAGATATGACTATTCCAAAGTCTTATTCCTCCCTCTGTAGATATGAGATCAACAAGGTCTGCTGCTAAAGTTTTAACTTATAGCATGACCTTTTCACCCTATCAGTCCTGACTTTACTGATCTACATTATTTGGCTCTGTCACTCAAAAAGATGGGCATCTAACACCTTGGTCAGAGAAGCTGGTTTTAGGAAGTATCATCAAGGACGAACCCATGGCAGAGATGTTTAGGAAAAGATCAGTAGAGCATCAACAGCTTGTTGGTTTAAAGAGAGATAAACAAATGTAGACAAATAGGAACTAGCTTAGATAGGCATCTTGACCAGCATGGACCAGTTGGACCTGAGCCTGTTTCCGTGACACTGAATGTATGGCTGTCAATGGTACTTAAACTCCAGGACTTTCAAGAGGCCAGGTTTGAATAAACAAAGATCTTATTAGAAACAGATGTATGAATATGTCCTTTATCTTCTTGTACCTGTAACAAATAAATACGATCACATATCTTTATTTAACCTCAGCCTCACTTTCCAGAATCAACCTTGCATCCATTAATTCCCTTGGTATCTAACAATCTGTTAATCCTTCTGGTATCCTTTTGGATATAGTATTCCAGAGACTCACTCCCCGCTAGGTGAAAGATCCTTTGTAAGGGTCTGTATTCTCTAGAGTTTAGATGAATGAAACAAGATCTTATAAAAACTTACACACTTCTTAAAAGGCTTGATAGGCTAGCTGCCAGGAAGATGCTTCCGCTGGTTAGAGTCCAACACAAAGTGGCATAGTTGCAGAATAAGGGATCAACCACTTAACACTGAGATGAGGAGCAATTTCACCATTCACGAGGTGGTGAATCTTAGCAGTTGTTTACTCTGGAGGGCTGTGAAAGCTTATCGTTTTGTTGCATCACCATCTGTATGGAGGGATCAGAAAAAGCTGCAGAAAGTTGCAAACTCAGCCAACTCCATCATGGGCACTAGCCTCCCCAGTATCAATGGCACAGTCAAAAGGTGACGCCTCAGAAAGATGGCATATATCGTTAAGGATCCCCATCGCATAGGACTTGCCTTCTTCTCATCTTTACCTTCAAGGAGGAGATGCAGGAGCGTGAAGAAAGACACTCAGTATTTCAGGAACAGGGACGTATAGATAACTGGATATTAAGGGAAGAACGGTCCCCTTTGTTGTGGTCACGGTCGGTGACTTCTAAAGGATTTCAGAGGACAACAGGAAGATCGACGGCATCAGCTCACCCGAAGACTCAAATCTCTCCCTCTGTGTCTCTCCATCGCTACTTAACTCAATACCATGAACTGAACTGAACTTCACTCATTACCGTAAGACTATCTATTTACCCCTAGACTTGAAGCTTGGTTTTCATATATATTCCACACTTACTTATATATAATCATTGCTAACCTGTTTGATTTATCTGCATTTGTTTTACTGTATTGCATAGTTACTAATAAATATTATTAGTTAATAGCAATACTGGACTCCAAAGTGTTTTCCATCTCTGCTGGTTCTTTAACCCATCACGGGGTACGTGACACTGGTTAGTGCTGGCCCAAATCAGAGCTCACTAGGAGACAGTCTTGGCTTAGTCCATAGAATACAGAGATGGCTGGCGTTCGAAGCGCAAGACAGACTGGGTAAGGAGTTTGGCATCAGATTGGGGATCGGTCAAAGCGTTTAGGCACTGTAATTCAGGGCTCTGAGAGAGAATGTTGAGTGGAGCACAGTTGCTGTATTGAGATGGAGAGTTGGTTGAGTGGGTAGCAGATAGTATCCTGTTGCTTCTGGGTGTGTGCTCATTTTGACAGATGAGTTCCTTTAGGCAACAAACTCTGCTGAGCCAATCACCGGTTCACTCAGCCTGTCAGGAAATGTAGAGGAGGCTTGCCCAAAGCAGAGAAGTGGAGATAATTTAGCAATGAATGATAACTTTAATAATAAACTGCAAAATAATAAGCCATGAGGGGCCATGAGTCAAGAGAGAACAGGTAATAAACACCACAAGCAACAAGGTAACTGATGTCTAGGAGCAACTGGTTGAGGCAAAAGATACTTGACAATACAGGTGGCCAGAGTGAAGAGGCTTTTGAGCAGGTTGTATGAGTGAAGGGCTGTAGATGAGGGCTAGGTTTAAATAGGCTGCCGGTGATGAGTTGGAAACGCATGAGTTGGTGATTCCTGTTGGCTGGGTGAAGACTGGGAGGTGCCTGCCTGTGCAGGCCTGACATGAACTGTAACATCCACATTTTTTTCCCATACATGCTGTCTAACCTGATGATACTTCCCAAATTTGGACAAGCTAAGAGCCGGTGAAGCTTTTCTTTCGTATGTTACCTGAAAGCACACCTGGCAGTGAACATAGAACACAGACAGTACAGCACAGGAATAGGCCCTTTGGTCCACAGTGTCTGTGTAGACTATGATGCCAGTCCAAGCTAATACAATTGTCTGTACATGGTCTGTATCCCTCCACTCTCTTCCTGTTCAAATACCCGTCTAAATACCTCTTAAACGTTGCTATCCTATACTGGTTCTGCAATATAAGTTTCATAGAATTGTTGTCACATTGAAGGAAGCTATTCAATCCATTGAGTCCTTGCCAGTTCCTTGTAAAGTAATCTGGTCATAATCTTATCTGAATTCTTTTGCCAGAGCATGCAGTTACTTTCAAATGCTTGCCTTCCTTTTCAAATCTTTGTTTGACTCTGATTCCACCAGCCTCAGGTAATGAATTTTAGATCATAAACCTGTGCATAAATTCTTCTGCGCTTCGTTTTGATATATCATATGCACACAGGTGTTAAACCAGGGCAAGATTTGCACAGAGAGTAAAATGATGGTGAATAGCATTGCTGGATGAGAGAGACTTGGGGTACAAATAAATAGTTCCCTGAAAGTGGCAACACAGGTAGACAAGGTGGTGAAGAAGGTGAATTCCAAACTTGCTTTTATCAAATGGGTGTTGAATACAAAAATTGGAACATCATGTTGGGACATTGGTGACAAAGATGTTGCTGGGACTGGAGGACGTGAATTATAATGAGGAGAGATTAGATCGGTTGGGACTGTTTTCTCTGGAGTGAAGGAGAATGCAGGGTGACATTATAGGGGCTATAGATAAGGTCACTTTCTTTTTCTCATAGTAGAGTCTAAAACCAGAGGACATAGGTTTAAAAAGGGAAAATATTTAAAGGGGACCAGAAAGGTAAACTTTTCACATGAAGTGTGGTGACTGTATGGAACGAACTTCAAGTGGTATGGAAGAGGCAGCGACAATTTCAACCTTTTAAAAGACATTTGGACAGATTAATGGATAAGGAGGTTTTAGAGGGATATGGGTCTAATGCTAACAATCTGAACTAGCTGAGGAAAGTACCTTCATCAGCATGGACGAATTATAGAGTCATAGCGTAAGCCAGCATGGAAACAGGCCATTTGGCCCAACTCGTCCGTGCCCATCTAAGCTAGTTCCATTTGCCTGTGCTTGGCTTATATCCATATGGCCTACTTCCATGCTGTGTAACTCTATGACTGTTATTTCTTTAAGAGATCATGAAACTGTAACTCTGTCACTTTGTCCAAATACTTCTCTTTGATTCTCATCTTTGATGTGCTTCAATTGTTGCCTGTTTAGTATGTCCACGAAGCTAGGCTATACCACCATTCAAGCCCATTCTACCATTTATTAAAGTTTTGTTTACCCCAGTGCTCTTTTCTACATAATCTCTGTATCCCTTGAATCCCTCATTAGTGGGAAGGGTTGTAATTCCAACCTACAATTCTTAAGTCAAACTTTGTGAGACCTGTTAAGGATTCTTCAATCTAATTAAATAACATCAGGTTGGCACCTCAATTTTAGATACGTCTGCTACTGCTCCCAGCCAACCCTCTTGCATTGTTCTTTAAAGCATGATTGATCTCCTGGCTTGATTGTGGCAGTAAAACAAGGGATCTGTTGCACATTCAAGATTCAAGATTCAAAAAACTTTGTCATTCAAACCGTACATCAGCTCTGCAGGGCAGAATGAGACAGCGTTTCTCAGGCGCAGTGCAATCATAACGTAACAAACACAACACTAAATAATAAACATAACAATAAATAGTAAAACACAACAGCCACATGTCAGTTAAAATCAAGTTATAAGTGTCTAGTGCAAGTTAAAAGTGTCCAAAGCAGAGTCAGGTGGAGCAGCTATTTAGCAGTCTGACTGCCTGTGGGAGGAAGCTGTTTAGTAGCCTTGTGGTTTTAGTTTTGATGCTCCTGTAATGTTTGCCTGATGGCAGAAGAACAACCAGTTCATGGAGAGGGCGTGAGGGGTCTTTAATGATGTACCATGTCTTCTGGAGGCATTGACTCTGAAAAAGGTCTTGGATAGAAGGTAGGGAGACCCCAATAACCTTCTCTGCTCCCCTAACCACCCTCTGCAAGGCTTTTTTGTCGACAGTGCTGCAGCTGGATTACCAGGTTGTGATGCAAAAGGTCAGCACACTCTCAACCACACCTCTGTAGAATGTAGTTAAGATGTTAGTGGGGAGTGATGCTTGTTTAAGCTTCCTCAGAAAGTGCAATCTCTGCTGGGCCCATTTCACAATCCTAGTGGTGTTCCTGGACCAGGTGAGATTGTCCGAGATCTGCACCCCAAGGAACTTGATGTTTTCCACTCTCTCCACTGTGGAGCCACTGATGCTGAGGGGTGTGTGCTCAGGCTGAGACCGTCTGAAATCAACGATCATCTCCTTGGTTTTGGTGACATTAAGCATCAAGTAGTTATCATGGTTAACATGGTTTACTGATTGGGTATTGCTTTAATTACAGGTGGTTTGGAATTCAAGAAAGTGGCGAAGAAAACTGGCTTCGTTCTGGATTATTTTGTTCAACACTGTAGTGAAATAATGTTGCTCCATGTAATCAGTGTGTATTAACAGCTGCTAGATCCACTCAACTCAATCTGCTCAGTGCAGCAAAACCATTAAATGTGAGTTTTTATCAAACTTTTGATATAACTATTTGTATACTGGCAATCATTTTGTAGAATTTGCAAACCAGTCATGTTTCCTTTATCATAATGACTAAGGTTTGCATGACTTTTTGAGCCACAGGATCAAGGGAATGTCATGTTAGTTATAGGGTAGGCTGTATTTCTTTCAAAATTGTACAGTGATTCTCACTACACAGTACCACTGTCAGAAGTGATTCTGACAACCGTTCATAGTGTTAAGACCATTGTCCTCTAAAATATCCACAATAGGCCGTGGTGATGCCTGCAGTAATTCTAATCTTCCAAGTTGCTAACTGACAAGTTTCTAGTTGACATGCTCTTACAAGTATTAACTCTCAAGAATAATGACCTGTTAGGCACAGACAGAAACTGTATTTACTGATTCCTGTGGGGGGTGGTGGTAGTGGGGATAAACTCCCACTACCTATTAAATACTCCCAATGGTGTCCATCTCAAATAGCCTCTGATAACCCAGTCCAGCTCCTGGCCTTCACATATGGCTGAGCTATTAAGCCTGGCAGAACCATTCCAACTGATAGGTGAAGGGACAAGGGCAGGTTGCAGGTGCCATAAAATCAGCCACTCTGAGCAAATGGAGCTCGTCAGCTGTGATAGGCAGCTCATCTAGGAGAAAGAACACTGTGGTGTCAAACCTCTGCTGCCTTGTGGCTATACCCATTCATGGGGAAGGCTTCGGGAGTAAACCCCAAGGAAAGTCCGGAACTGAAGTCCCTAAGGCAGTCATATGTTGAGTTCATGTCCTGGGTATGACTCTAAACTGCAACCAGTGATGAGGTTGTAATTGGGGACTTTCAGAGCTTTGGGGAAAGTAGAGTTACCCCTTAGTCATTCATTGCTCCCAGGGCCGCTCTGACCCGGAACGGTAGGACCTACAAGGGTTCCTCCTCAGGATACGAGCGAAGGCCAACGGCAGATCCGGCAGGTTCAGTAACTCTTATGACGGAGAAGGCGGATGAGCTAGGACCACAAATGTCAACAGCTATAGTACAGGCGGATGAACATTTGGGAAGAGAAATGGTGATTTCTTTAGTTCGCCCAATGGAAGGCAATAGCAAACCACCGTTGCTAGATACTAGGTTTCCTAGAATCTATTTGCTAAGAAAACCATGGTCAAACTCACAAAATGTATCACACAACAACAGCATCAAGAGGATCTTCAAGACAATTCTGAAGATGCTTCGCTTGGTAGGGTTGATTCTGGGCAGCAGGGGATCCCCGACCGTCATCAAGCTACTGCTCATGAAATTCAAGTCACACAAAAGAAAATTATGCCACCTGGAATGTAAGAACCCTATATCAAGCAGGAAGATTGGACAATGTGATAAATGAAATGGAAAGACTAAAGATTAACGTCATGGGAATTAGCAAAGTTTGTTGGATAGGTGCTGGAACATGTCAGATTAGAAATAAAACACTAATTTATTCTTGTGGAACATCTCATACTAATGGAGTAGGAATTCTTATGGATGAAAACATGGCAAAAAATGTTTTAGGACATTGGGCAATATTAGAAAGAGTGCTCCTTGTTAGAGTCAAAGGACAACTATTAGATTTAGCGATTATACAGGTATATGCACCAACAACAGATGTTATGAAGAAAAAACAGATTTATCTTCATAGATAAATTCTATGAAGAGCTTGAGCAAGCAAAGAATGGATGCAAATCTCAAGATATTGTTATCGTCATGGGAGATCTAAATGCTAAAGTAGGACAAGGTGCTGATCGAAATACCATAGGAAAATTTGGACTAGGGGAAAGAAATGAAAGAGGGGAGAAATGGGTAGAATGGTGCAAGATGAATAATCAGGTCATTATGAATACCTGCTTTACAAACCGTCTAAGACACTTGTGGACCTGGAAAAGTCCAAGTGAAAAGTCCACTAGAAATCAAATTGACTTTATTACTATAAACCTAAGATTTAGAAACTCAGTGACTCAATGCAAAACATATCCAGGTGCAGACTGTAATAGTGACCATAACCCAGTAGTATCTCATGTAAAAATATAACTTAAAAAACTAAAGAAGCATAAACCTGAACAATCCATGACTACTTGCAATTAACTAAAGAAGAAAACTTAAGACAAAAATTTACAATTGAAGTAAGGAATAGATTTCAAAGTCTAGAAATAGAAACTGTTGAAGGTGATAGCAATCATGTAGAAATGAAATTTAACTCTCTAAAGGATGCCTTGGTATAGTCAGCAAAGTCAGTGATTCCTAAAACAGAAAAAAGCACAAAGAATAAATGGATGACAGGTGAAATCAAAAATTTAATGGAAGAAAGGAAACAGAAGAAAGCAAATCCTATGGAATATAAGTCCTTAGATAAAAAAGTTAAAAGCTTATTTCAGAAAGCCAAAGAAGTACGGTTAAACCAGGAATGTGAGCAAATAGAAAGAATCCTTATTACTGATCCAAAAAGGTTACCTCAACAAATCAAGAATATCACTGGTAAAAAGCACCTCTGTTCTTCAGGTGGACGTTTGAAAGCAAGGACGGTACCATTATCATGGAAATAGATGAGATTATGAACAGATAGACTGAGTATATTCAGGAATTGTTTGGAGATGATGGAGGTGAAAAACCAGAAATTAAAAAAACATTGAAGGTCCAAGTACTTTAAAATCTGAAGTTTGTAATGCAATAAATAAGATGAAGAAAGGAAAGGAGGCAGGTCCTGATGAATTAATAATAGAACAAATTATCGCCCTTGAAGATTATGGAATTGAAAAACTTACTGATTTAATCAATGACATTTATGAGACAGGAATAATACCAGAAGAGATGAAAAAATCATTTTTTATCACTCTTCCTAAGAAAGCTGGAGCAATAGAATGTGAATTACATAGGACCATAAGATTAATGAGTCATATCACCAAGATACTTCTAAGACTTTTGATGACAAGAGCTAAAAATAAGATACAAGCTGAAATAGGTAAAGAACAATGTGGTTTTGTGAAAGACAAAGGAACAAGAAATGTAATAATTATGTTAAGGATATTATCAGAACGAGCTATTCAAGGGCAAAATATTTGTTTGTTTTATCGACTACACAAAAGCATTTGATAAAGTGAAGCGCAATAAGTTATTTGAAATATTGCAGAAAATTCTAGATCTAGATTTGAAAGATCTCCGCCTAATCAGAAATCTGTACTGGGAACAAACTGCCGCTGTAAGAATAGATGGAGAAGTGAGTCAGTTTACGAAAATCAAGAGAGGCGTTACACAAGAGTGTGTTTTCTCCCCTGATTTATTTAATGTGTACAGTGAAACAATATTACAAAAAATAAGAGACATCTTGGGAATCAAAGTTGGTGGTGAAAACATCAATAATTTCAGATATGCAGATGACACTGTGTTAATTGCAAGTATGGAGGAAGAACTACAAAACTTAATTGACATAGTTGTTGAAGGAAGTGCAAAAATGGGTCTATCTATCAATTGCAAAAAGACAGAATGTATGGTAATATCCAAAAAGAAGGAGAATCCTATTTGCAGGCTGAGAATAAACAGGAAAGACATAAAACAAGTACAGAACTTTTGCTACTTAGTCCATGTTCAAGGACTCATCAGAGCATCTGAATGAGTTCACCAGAGTTGTCACAAACTTTATAAAAACAGTCATAGACGAGTGTGTCCCCACAAAATCATTCAGAGTTTTCCCCAATCAGATGCCCTGAATGAACCATCAGATCTCCAATGTGCTGAGGGCCAAATCAGAGGCACTCAAGTCTGGCGACCAAGAAAGTTACCAGAGGTCCAGGTACAATCTCCAGAAAGCATCTGAGAGCATTCTTCAGGAGGGTGAAACCACTGAAAGCATCTGGCCCAGATGAGATACTTGACCAAGAACTAAAGACCTGTGCTGATCAACTGCTGTAGTGTTCATTGAGATCTTTAACCTCTACCTTTGGCTGTCTGACGTACCCACCTGTTCAAGCAGGCTTCAATTATACTGGTGCCCAAGAAAAACGTGGTAACCTGCCTCAATGACTATTGTCTTGTAGTACTTATTTTTGAGAAGTTGGTAATAAAACATACCAACTCCTACCTGAGAAGCAAATTGGATGCACTCCAATTTCCTTACTCGCACAACAGATCCACAGCAGATGCTATTTTATTGGCTCTACACTCAACCCTGGAGCATCTGGACAGCAAAGGTGCATACATCAGGATGCTCTTTATCAACTACAGCTTGACATTCAGTACTATCATCCCCTCAAAATTAATCAGTAAGCTTCAAGACCTTGGCCTCAATCACTCCTTGTGCAATTGAATCCTCGATTTCCTCACTTGCAGTCTTCAGTCAGTTTGGATTGGCGATAACATCTCCTCCACAATTTTCATCAGTACAGGTGCACCACACTGAGTTCCCTGCTCGACTCACTTTACACATATGACTGTGCAGCGAAGCACAGCCTCAATGCCATATTTAAGCTATATCCACTGTCACAGGCTGAATCAAAGATGGTGATGAATCAGTACATAAGGAGAGAGATTGAAAACCTGTCTGAGTGGTCCAATGTTGCAAGACCATGGAACTGATTATTGACTTCAGAAGGTCATGAGCAAATTCTCTTCAGAAGATTAGAAATGGAGAGGGTCAGCAACTTTAAATTCCTTGGTGTTACTATTTCAGAGGACCTACCGTGGGCCCAGCACTTAAGTGCAATTACGAAAAAAGCACAGCAGCACCTCTGCTTCTTTAGGAGCTTGCCAAGATTCAGCATGACATCTAAAACTTTGGCTAACTTCCAGTTATGTATGGTGGAGAGCATATTGACTGGCTGCATCACATCCTGGTATGGAAACACAAATACTCTTGAATGGAAATCCTACAATAAGTAGTGGATATGCGTACGGGTAAAACAACCCCCCTCCCCCAAACAACACCAACATTGAGCACATCTACATGAACCGTTCTTGCAGGAAAGTAGCATTCATCATCAGAGACTCCTCCCTCCAACCACCCAGAACAAGCTCCCTTCTCACTGCTGCCATCAGGAGGTACAGGAGCCTTGGGACTCATGCCACCAGGTTCAAAAACAGTTATTACCCCTCAGCCATCAGCCTCTTGAACCAAAGGGAATACCTTCACTCAACTTCACTTTCCCCATCATTGTAATGTTCCCACAACCTATAGACTCACTTTCAAGGACTCTTCATCTCATGTTCTCAATATTCATTGCTGATTTATTTATTATTATTATTATTTGTTTTTCTTTCTTTTTGTATATGCAGTTTGTTGTCTTCCGCACACTGGTTGCCCTCCCTGTTGGTAAGGTCTTTCATTGATTCTATTAAGGTTACTGGCATAATAGCCTGCAAGAGACAATCTCAGAGTTGCTTACAGTGACATAAAAGTACTTTGATAATAAATCTACTTGGAACGTTGAACTTATTAACTCCATTTCCAATCTCTGATATCTGAATGGTTCAAAAACGCCACCTCATTATGCCTTTTGTAGTATTTATTTTAATTTTATTTTTATTTAGAAATACAACATATTAACAGGCCCTTCCAGCCCAACACCCCCACACCACCCACTTATGTTCATGCGACTAATTAAACTACTAAGGCGTACGTTTTTGGAAGGTGGGAAGGAACTGGAGCACCAGGACGAAACCCATGTGGTAACAGGGAGAACATACAAACTCCTTACAGACAGTGGCGGAATTGAACCCGGGTGGTTGGTGCTGTTAATAGTGTTACAATATTAGTAATTTATTTTGTTGCATTCTATTGCTGCTGCTGCAAAAAAGAAACAAATTTATCATCAAAGTGCATATATGTCACATAAGTTAGTGATAATAGATCTGATTCTGAGATCACTGGTTCAATGATATTATACCAAATCTGGATCGCTCTACTGAATTTGGCACAACATCAATAATTCCTCTTATAAACTGCACTTCCCGTATTCCTAGTTGCTTGTACTTTGTGTTATTCTGAAGCTGTGATTAGAGAAGGGTGACTTCTGGAGTGGAGGGTCACAGATATAAGCAGTGACTGTAGTAAGAGTAACTGCAACCACCTTGAGTTGTCCCTATGCGACCCCAGAACACTTGTACTCGTGTAAACTCAGATTTAGCGTGGACCCTCACGCAACACAATGCCATGCATTCGATGTCCCACCACTCACACTTCAATCAGAATACCAAAGCCAAGTTCTCCGGACAATCACTCACATCATCCCCAGATGACATGAGAGTTCTTGCAGCTTTGCCATGTACACTTAAAATGTAATACTTTTACAACTTACAGAAACTGGCTTCAAAAATTGGAACAACCCAATAATGTTTTTTTCCTCTCTAAACCATGACATAGGAGCAGATGTCAGCCTTTTGGCCCTTTGAGTCTGCTTCGTCCTTCAATCATGACTGAATATTTTTCAACCCCATTCTCCCACCTTCTCCCTTTAACACTAGTATAGTCAGGAAAATAGACAAAGTTCTCTGTCGCAGGGTTAGAGCATCCCAAAGGATGTATTGCCTGCCTGGTGCCCAGTTTCGGGACATCTTATCTGATCTGCAGAGGAATTCGCAGTGGAGGGGAAAGATCCATGTGCTCTATGTGGGTACCAATGATGTAGGCAGAACAAGAGGTTCAGCTGAGGGAATTTGAGCAGCTAGGGACTGCTCAAAAGAACAATGAGTCTAAGGGCACTTTATCTGAATGCCCATAGTGTTAACAGGTAATATGGAAGGATAGGCAGGAAGGTAAGGGAGGTGGGGTAGCACTCCTGGATGAGATCAGGGTGATAGTGAGAGACGGTATAAAATCTAAGGAGCAGAATGTTGAATCCATCTGGGTAGAGATTAGGAATAGTAAAGGGAACAAATCACTGGTGGGAGTCAATAGGCCACAGAATAATAACATTACAATGGCAAAGGCAATAGACCGAGAGCTGGCTGCCTTAAGTGCACTGAATGAC
This sequence comes from Mobula birostris, assembly GCF_030028105.1. NCBI lineage: Eukaryota > Metazoa > Chordata > Chondrichthyes > Myliobatiformes > Myliobatidae > Mobula > Mobula birostris. Next base: position 172,919,849 of record NC_092373.1, on the reverse strand, counting down.
TTGGCCTGCACAGCCCTCCACTGCAATGAATTCTGAAGATTCACCGCACTCTTGTTTAAGAAATTGAATAGAGGTCAGCTTGTGGTGGTTTGAAATAATCAGAACCAGGAAAAAGGCCTGCTTTACTGTTGTTGTTGCTTATGTGTTCTACAAACATGGTGGGTATGGTATTGGTGCCAGAATGTGTGGCAACACTCGTGGGCTGCCCACAGCATGTACTTGGGTTGTGTTGGTTGTTAACACAAATGAAGCATTTCACTGTACGTTTCAGTGCACATGTTACTGATAAATAAATGAATCTGAACCAAGGCAGGGGTGAAGGTCTCAGCAGCAGTTGAACTGAGACAGAAATTGGTTGTCTCAGTGATGGCTAGATATATAATTTTATCTGGGGATGCAATGATTACCGTTTTATGGCCTTATTCATATCTCACCCTATACATCCCAAACATAACATCACCCACAGTGACAATGTCTTTAGCTGGTGAAACGCAAGAGCTCCCTCTCTACACACTTTAAGATTACCACTTGATTCAATTGCACTTTCCTCACTTTATCTAGAATCTTGAGTAACTCAAATTTTGCTTGGTTATGCTCCTCTTTGAAATTTTGACAAGCCCAGAAAACCTTTCCATTTATCATCAGCTGCACTGTCTGAACTGCAGACCTCTGACTCCCTCATGTGGTAGGGAGCGTTTGACAGAGCAAGACATTCTTTGACCATGGATAACCTCACTCCATGTCTCTTTATGCCATGACAGCAGTGTTAGGGATCACCTTAATGCTGTTTTGAAAGCTGTGTAAAGAGAAAAAACTTGAATTACAAGGCCGATAGGAAATCACCTTAGGACATCCCGCTGGTGTCATCAGTTTCAGCTCGACACTTACTACTTAAATGTTCCAAGTTTTCTTGTCAGTATGTAGCCCAGCAGGTGGGACGTTGACAGCCTACTCGCAGAGGAGCATGCCACAACACAAGCAGCACTTTTCAGTCTGTTGAACTGTTTCAGTAAGTGTAGCTCCACCACCATCTACAAATTCACCCAAGATTCCATATGTGAGATTGGTCAGCTGGTTGAGTGGTGTCATAACAACAACGTTGTGCTCGGTGTCAGCAAAACCAAAGGACTGGGTAAATTAACACCAATCCTCACTGAAGGGTCTTTGATGGAAAGGACGTACAGCTTCAAATTCCTTGATGTCAGCAACTCAGAGGACATATCCTGAGCCCAGCACATATATGCAACCATGAAGGTGCACCAGCATCTCTACTTTCCTCAAAGTTAAAGAAGATTCAGCATGTTATCAAAGGTTCTGACAAACTTCTACAGATGTACAGTTGAAAGATCTGTAGAAACCTCTGCAGATGTACTGTTTGCATCATGGTGGGGTATGGAAACTCCAATGCAAGAGGTTCCGGACAGTGGTTTGTTTCAGCCAGTTCTATCATAGGTACAGCTCTCCCCACTATCGAGGACATCTACAAAAGGCAACAGATATCTCAGGAAGGTGACATCCAGCATCAGAGAACCCACAATCCAGGCCGTGCCCTCTTCTGATTGTTGGCATCAAGCAGAAGGCATAGGAGCCTGAAGACCCACATTTCAAAGTTCAACAGGTTTCTTCCCCACTGCCATCAGGTTCATCATCAAACATCGAATACTATTTACAGTAATTCCAATGTTTATTTTCCCGACATTCTCAGCAGCTCACCCATATTCCACCACTCACGTACACACTACAGGCAATTTATATGGGCTAATGGACCCACCAGCCCTTTGGGATGTGGGAGGAAGCCTCATCTAAAGAACTGAAAGAACTGAAGATTTATGGAAAAATCAAGAGCAATTTCTCCCTATAAAAGCCAGGTGATTTGGCAATACTAAAGTCACTGAACTCTCTTGACAGTGGAATCAGCAAATCAACCTCACTCTGCCTAGAAATAGCACTGTCATCTTGCAACCTGACTTACATCATTATAAATGTTAGTGATAGTACCATGATGAAGGGAATGAATTTAGCACCACATCATTGTGTAAGGTTCTGGTTTCAGTCACAGGCCTAACTAAACAGAGGATATATCTGTTTATCTCTTCCTTAATTCTTCAGTGTGGGCATGTGGCCAAGTGATTAAGGCATTCGACTAGCGACCTGAAGGTCGTGAGTTCGAGCCCTAGCTGAGGCAGCGTGTTGTGTCCTTGAGCAAGGAACTTAACCACACAGTGCTCTGTGACGACACTGGTGCCAAGCTGTATCGGCCCTTGCCCTTCCCTTGGACAACATTGGTGTCATGGTGAGGGGATGCTTGCAGCATGGGCAACTGCCAGTCTTCCATACAACCTTGCTCAGGCCTGCACCCTGGAGAGTGAAGACTTTCCAGGCGCAGATGCATGGTCTCGCAAGACTAACGGATGCCCTTATTAATTCTTCAGTAATATGGCTAATGCTAATTGAATTAACTTGAAATAAGTGCCTCAAATTTGAACATCTTTGCATCAACTATTCCAGTATCCTAGGTTGTCCATTCATGTATAAGTCATACCACTAGTTATTTTAATTTTGCCTCTCTAGGACAGAAAATGTTTTTTCTTGAATGACATTGATACATTATAATATTAGTATTGAGAAGATCTGCAGACAGCATCTTGCAATAAGTTGTGAAAAACTTGGTTCAAATCTATGTGTGGACAAAGCAATTACTAGAATTCTTAAATATAAATTTAACTGGTGCGTTTCATCTTAATGACACTTTTTAGAGCCTTTTGGGGTAGAATGTACAGCTGCAGTGGAGTATTGGTTTTAATAGAAAGAAAAAACATTTTTGCTTATGTACCAGGCATTCCTGACCTTTGATCTCCTTGCCTTTGGACCTTGACCTCACTCCGTCAGTACTTTTTTTTATCCATTTGGTCAAAAAATGCCAATGCTAAAAACTCGCTAGAGTTGTTAGCAGTTATAAGGCAAATACTCTGTTGGCCTTCAGATGCAGAAGGATTTGCAACTGCACAGGATCTTGGTAATAACCCATCTGGAGTTTTGCGTAGATACAAGAGATTGTAGATGTTGCAATCCAAAGCAGTAAACAAAAAAGCTGGAGGAGGAACTCAGTGGGTCAGGCAGTATCTTTGGAGGGAAATGACAGTCGGCGTTTTGGTTGGAGAACCTTCATCTGGACTGCGACAGTCAATATTTCAGGTCAAGACCTTCAAATGCAGTTTCAGTTTTCTTATCAAAGGGTGTTTTGTCACGGACGAAGGTGAAATGAGAAAAGGTTGGAGCAGATTTTGTGGCTGGTTCCTAGCTATCATTTTAGGGATGAATTGTCGAATGATTTCGTGTGAGGCTCTAGGCAATGATTTCCAGTATTAAAGGTGCCGGGTAATGCTACAGGAAGCAAAATACTTCACCCCTTAAATCTTATTCACTTGTATGTTCAAATACTGGCTTTCCGAGACCGTCCCACATCAGAAATCCCGGGACATTGAGTTCACCTCACTCTGACCTGAGTTGTGGATCCGCCCCCAGTCGGTGCCGGATGATGACGTTATAAAGATGCGCTGGGCCTGGTGGTGACAGGCGAAGCCGCGGATTCGGCCGCTGTGATCTAGGTATTCTCGCCGATACCGGAGCGGCCCTCTCATATAGAGTCAGGTGGGTCAGAAAACTCCCTGCCAGGGTGACCAATGCCCCAAGAATGCGCCCAGGTGCCGTTTAGCCACCACATCGAGGTTTGAGCACCCGTTGGCGGGGTGATACAGCGGCGCGCGATGGTTGGCTGACGACGTTTCCATGGGAATAGGTAGTTTGACGGACCCTCAGCCCCTCAGCCCCTCTAACTAATCCGATCTGCCTGCACGTGGTCCATATCTGCATTCTCTGCCGGCTCATGTGCCCATCTTAAACGTTACTATCATTATCTACTACCATTAATTTCCCTGGCAGCAGGTTCCAGGCACCCACTGTGGTGTGTTTGAAAAAAACACTTGCCCTGCACATCTTTGAATTATCTTAAATGTACGCGCTCTGTTGTTAGATACTCTGACCCTGGGGAAAAAGAGGCCAATAGCCTACCTATACCTCTGATAATCTTATAGACTTTTGTCTGGTTTCCCTTCAGCTTCTGCTGCTCCAGAATTCCAGTTTGTCCAGTCTCTCCTTATAGTTTATACCCTATAATCCAGGCAGCATCTTGGTAAATTTCCCTACTATCTGCAAATGTCACTCCACCCTTCAAGAAAGGAAGGAGCCAGAAGAAAGGAAACTAAAGGCCAGTTAGTCTGACCCCAGTATTTGGGAAGATGTTGGAGTCAATTGTTAAGGACAAGGTCTCAGGGTACTTGGAGGCACGTAATCGCTCTCTTCTTGGTTGGTGCGGCTGTAACGAAACCAAATTTCCCTTGGGATTAATAAAGTATATCTATCTATCTAATGAAATAGGCCATAGTCAGCATCGTTTCCTCAGGGGAAAATTTTCCCTGACAAATCTATTGGAATTCTGTGAAGAAATAGCAAGCAGGATAGACAAAGGAGAATCAGCTGGTCTTGTGTATTTGGATTTTCAGGAGGCTTTTGACAAGGTGCCACCATCAGGCTGCTTAACAAGCTATGAGCCCATGGTATTACAGGATACTAGCATGGATAAAGCAGTGATTGCTTGGCAGGAGGCAAAGAGTGGGAATGAAGGGAGCCTTTTCTGGTTGGCTGCCAGTGACTAGTGGTGTTCCACAAGGGTCTGTGTTCTTTTTACATTATATGTCAGTGATTTGGATAACGGTATTTATGACTTTGTTGCAAAGTTTGCAGATGATATGAAGATAGGTGGAGGGGCAGGTATTTTTGAGGAAGATGCCTCATTATAGGAAGGACATGGATGCTATAGAGAGACTGCAGAGGAGATTTAGAAGGATGTTGCCTGGATCAGAGAGCATGCCTTATGAGAATAGGTTGAGTGAACTTGGCCTTTTCTCCTTGGAGTGACAGAGGATGAGAGGTGACCTGATAGAGGTGTATAAGATGATGAGAGGTAATGATCATGTGGATAGCCAGAGCCTTTTTCCCAGGGCTGAAATGGCTTAGCACAAGGGGGCATGGTTTTAAGGTGCCTGGAAGTAGGTACAATACAAGGGGAATGTCAGGGGTAAGTTTTTCACACAGAGAGTGGTGGGTGCATGGAATGCACTGCCTGCGAAGCTAGTAGAAGCGGATGCAATAGGGTCTTTTAAGAGACTCTTAGATAGGTACATGGAGCTTCGAAAAATACAGGGCTATGCAGTAGAAAAATTCTAGGCAGCTTCTAGAGTAGGTTACATGGTTGGCACAACATTGTGGGCCGAAGGGTCTGTTAATGTGCTGTAGATTTTCTATGTTCTAAGTAGAAAGGCTACAGGACTTAGAAATGTTAGGAGAATGGGAAAAGAAATAGCAGATGGCATCCAATGTTGGAAAGTATATGGTCATGCACTTTGGTAGAAGAAATGAAAGGGTTGACTATTTTCCAGATGGAGAGAAAATACCAAAACTGAGGTGCAAAGGGACCTGGGAGCCTTTGTGCAGGATTCCCTAAAGGGTAATTTGCAGGTTGAGTCTGTGCTGAGGAAGGCGAGTCCAATGTTAACATTCATTTCAAGAGGACTAGAACATAAAAGTAAGGATATAAGTTGAAACTTTATAAAGCACTGGTGAGGCCTCACTTGGAGTATCGTGACCAGGTTTGGGCCCTTTATCTTAGAAAATGTGCTGAAATTGGAGAGAGTTCCAAGGTGGTTCACAAAAATGATTCCAGGATTGAATGACTTGTCATATGAAGAGTGTTTAATGATTCTGGGCCTGTATTCACTAGAATTCAGAAGAATGAGGGGTGACCTCATTGAAACCTATCGAACAGTGAAAGGCCTTGATAGAGTGGATGTTTCCTATGGTGGGAGAGTCTAAGACTGGAGGACACAACCTTAGAATAGAGAGGTGTCCTTTTATAATGGAGATGGCAAATTTCTTTAGCCAGAGACTAGTGAATCTGGAATTCATTGCCACAGGTAGTTGTGAAGGCCAAGTCTTTATGCATATTTAAGGTAGAGATTGATAGATTCTTGACTGGTCGGGCATGAAGGGATACGGTGAGAACGCAGGAGACCGGGGCTGAGAGGAAAATTGTATCAGCCATGATGAAATGGCCGAGCAGGTGCAATGGGCCATATGGCCTCATTCTGCTCCTGTATCTTATGGTCAAAGCCACTACATCCTTCTTTGGGATGACCAGAAGTAAATTAAGTACTCCAGATGTGTCTTAAGCAGAGTTTTATAAAGGTGTAACTTAGCTCCCTGACTCTTGAATCTCAGGATCTCAAATATTAAAGGCAAGCATGCTATATACCTTCTTGACCACACTATCAACGTGCATCTCCATGTCTCTCCTTAAGCTCATGGCCTGAGCTATTTGATATTTCCACCCTCTTTCCTCTTGCTGTCCTCTAACTATGGTCAATGGTTGTACTCTTTTGAATCACAGGGTTCACAAACATTTGGGGTAGCTCTCCATTGCATTGCTGAGAGTGTGTTGACCTGACGGAGAACCGAACATTCTTGATGAAACTTCATCTGTTCACCCTTCAGCTGCATGCAAAGAATGCTCAGCATAACTTAGAAAATTCTACATCCATTCCCATTTAACGGGGGGGTGGGGGAGGGAGAACTTTTACTTTCCTGACTACAATAACTGCACTTCTTTATTACTTTGCTTGTAAAGCAGTTTGGGATGACCAGGTAATCATAGAATGATCTAGCTTTCCAAAGGTTAACAAGCAGATCCAGCAAGTAATTAAGAGTGGGCATTCACAGCTTCCTGAAAGTGGTGGCACAGATGGACAGGTTGTAGACTGAGGCAGTGACTATAAGAGATGGAATGTCATGTTATAGGTGTGCAAAACTTCCATTAGACCAGGATTTTGTAGAACTGGAATAAATAAGTGTGATTGGAACAAAACTTATTATAACTATAGCGTGGCTTATGTCTTTGCCATTTGCAGAGGCAATTTTCTCAGAAATTTTTTTAGAAAAGCTGCTGAAATTTTCAATCAATGTCTTTTCTTCACTGTGTATTTGAATTTTTTTTATCATTTTAAACCAGAACTAATTTATTATTTTTCTCAAATCTTAGTGTGATGAGGTAGCATACTATATATAAAGTCTTGTCCACTATGGGATCTCAGGCATATGGTGAAGGGGCAGAACCTTCTGAAGCCTTCTTGAAAGATATGGATTCAAAGGATAAAGAAGTGGAACAGAATGGAATCAGTGACTGCGAATCCAGGGATGAGAAAAATCAATCAAAGGAGAATGAGTGGAATATTGGCAGAAAGGAACCTATATCAAAAAGACAGATGAAGAAGTTAATGAGGGAGAAACAATGGCAGGACCTAAAAGAGCAACGCAAGTATGTGTTACTGAACAAATATGTCCCCGTTTTAATTTCCTTAGTCATCATTTATATCATGAATAGAAGTCAAAATCTCTCGTCAAATGAAATGATAAGACTTTTCTTGAGACTTTGATTTTTCTACCTTCTAATAGCCCCCAACATATTTTCTTCAGTTGTGACATAGAAGCAAATGAAGCTGTATCCACAACTCTCTGTAGCTTCTTGTGATGATGTGCAGAGCAGTTGCCATACCAAACTCTTATGCATCCAGAAGTCCTGCCAAAGGGTCTCGGCCTGAAATGTCTACTGTACTCATTTCCATAGATGCTGCCTGGCCTGCTGAGTTCCTGCAGCATTTTGTGTGTGTTGCTTGCATCCAGATATGATGCTTTCTATGGTAAGGGTCGAGGGGATCAGTTCTTATGTTTTGCTGACATTAAGGGAAAGGTTGTTGTCATAACACCATGTCACTATGCTCTCTATCTTCTTCCTGTACTCCAATTCATAATGATTTGAGATATAGCTCACTACAGTGCTATCATCTGCAACCTTACAGATGGGATGAGAGGCAGAATCTGGCTACGCAGTCAGGAGTAGAGTAGGGGACTAAGGACGCAACTTATGGAGAATAATTCTGGTGGAGCTGCTGCTGCCAATCCTTACTGATTGCAGTCTGTTGGTCAGAAAGTCAGGCATCCAGTTGCAGAAGGAGGCATTGACTCCCAAGATCCAGAGTTTGGTGATGAGTTTGCTTGGAGTTTTAGTAATGAAGTATTATGCTAGAACAGTCTAGTCATATGTAGATGGATAAGGGAATTTTTTTTAAAAGTAAAGAACAGAATGGGACTGTGAGAGACAGAATACAACGGCTGCTGGAAAATGAATAAAAACATACGGAAATCATCTTCCACTTGCCTCAGATTTCCAATAACCATTGTATTTTTTATGCTGTCCAATTGCCCTCATGCTCTTCCTTTACATCCCATATAGACCTGATAAATGCAGCTAGTGCTTGTGTTACCTCCTCTGTATCAATGATTGGCACCTCTAGAATCTCAATCATACTTCAGTTAATTCATTGCCGAATCATGCCCAGAATGCCAAAGTGTGAGAAGGGAAAACGTAGGTTACGAGGCACACCACTAGGTTTAGGAACGGTAATTACCCCTCAACCATCAGGCTCTTGAACCAGAAGGGATAACTTCACTTGTCCCATCATCGAATTGCTCCCACAACCTTTGGACGCACTTTCAGCAATTCTTGATCTCATGTTCTCAATATTTATTATTATTATTATTTTCTTTTTGCATTTGCAGTTTGTTGCCTTTTGCACATTGGTTGTTTGTCCATCCTCTTGGATGCAGTCTTCCATTAATTCTATTGTGTTTGTATTTGCTGTCAGTGCCTGCAAGAAAATGAATCTCAGCAATGTAAATGATGACATACTGTATGTACTTTGATCTCCAATAGAAAGACTGATAGTCCACACTGGTAAGAATTCATTTCAGTTGCAGGAAAGATTATTTGAAAGAGGTTAAGGCATCACATACTGTATTAACTGTTCATGTACTGGGCCCTTTTTAAGAATTGTGATTTCAAGTTAATCAATATACCACATGCCATCTTGGCAAAACAGCAGTGTGGCAAGCCACCCGAAATTAACCTTGTCCTTGTCCATTCAATGCCACCTTTGCGGTACCATAGACACCATTTAATGCCGTCCAGTTTAGTTCATAACAACGAGGACTTTTACATTGAATAGCTACAAATAAACTAGCAACTTACCTTTCACTCACCAATAGTAGAATTAAATTTCTAAACTAATCACTTTGTGACTAATATTTTTCTTCCTCTGGAGTCAGGCAGAAACGTAAAGAGAAGAAACTTAAAAAGAAATTAGAACGTCAAACTCGGATTGAAGATGGGATTGAAGAGTCTACTAAAAAGCGCTTTAAGAAAGATGTCATTCCAAGTAACATTCGTGTGGCACTGGACTGTAGCTTTGATAGTTTAATGGTGCTGAAGGTGAGAAAGAGTGAAAATAGCATAGATAGAGTTCACAGCTCTCCTCAGATAGAGACCTCCCCTTTGTAACAAGTTTAAAAGTCAGCACCCGTGTTGAACCTGTTAACACTGGGAAATTTCCAGGTTGGGCAGACCTTTATTGACCACAAAAAAAGATGGGGAAAGAGCAAATTGAATTGCATCCAACAGGGGTGATGGGATTGAACACAAAACCAGCAGTCTGTCAGTACATGAAGTAGTCAATAGCCTGGGCTCACCCTGTTGGGTAGGATGTACCCATGGATGCGGCATCTCAGTACTAAGAGGCTGCACTGTTCACCTCAGCCCACTAAACACCACTCCCACGGGCAACTCCTGCACATAATCATGGGTACTTTTCTCCTGCAGGAGTGCTAGCAGAGGTAGAGATTCATACCTGGTTCCAAACCTGAACTGGACAGTCAAAGCTGATGTCTTTTTGTTTTAAAGTACAGATGTTGACATATCTGTCAGTGTTCAAACTGGAGGCCAAATAGTTATAATGAATCAGCAAGCAGTGGCGTAGTGCTAAATGTTCTTCTTTGTGACCCTCCCACAAAAATGTTTGGTGTCTTTTAAAAATAAATTTAAAAATATTACCCTCCACCTCTTTCTCTTTAATTATTCAAAGTTCAGTCTTCAGTTTCCTTCTCTCTATTGAAAGTGATAATTACTCATAGCTGCCTTGATAGTGCACTATTCGTCTGAGTTTAAAAACAAAGTCGAAGTCACCAGATGTTTGCAAGATTTACTGTGCTTATATTCTAAGTGTACCTCATCATCTCATGCTGTTCTCCCTTCGTTGAATGGGTTTTGGGCAATTTATTGATGAAAAATGCTGTTAAAACTGACAACAAGTAATAGGATTTTGTAAATGTAAGGTGCATCCTTTGTTTGCACTATTTTGCTGTTCAACCTTGATCTATTTTGCAACATTCACAAAGGTATAAGGTGTGTGCACAAGAGTAAAAATTGTTTTATTTAATTTAGGATGTCAAAAAGCTACATAATCAGATTCAAAGATGTTACGCAGAAAATCGAAGAGCAACACATCCTGTAAAGGTAAGGTCTCACAATCAGTTTCAGTTGCTTGTGTGCACATTGGAGAAATACAAAGTTGAATTTTGCTCCTGAATCCAACTGTTTTCAGTACTTGGTGGTCATTACAGTTAATTTTAAGTAAAACATATTAGATTGTGAAAGCATTTGGGAATAGAACCGTAATATCCCAAACAGTTTTATAGCCAATTAAACAGCGATGATTATTGTAAAATAAGTGACACAGAAGCCAATTTAGTTTGTAGAATAGACCACAGACAGCAATGTGAAGAAGACCTGAGAGTTCTCAGATCTTCCATTATCTGTTCATCTGTTAACAAGTAATTTAACTGCGCAGGTGTAGGTTTTTGTCTTTTGTCTGTAATTGGAACAGGGTCATTGAGTCTCCTCCTTAGTTTCCTAGTCATTATGGGCTTTACCTCCGTAGAATCTCCTGTGAGTTCCATTGTTAGCCTCTCATTCTCAATCATCTTTTTCTTTTCTTCTAACTCAATCTTTTTATCTTCAAATTCCTTCCAGCCGCTTTCTTCTCTGTAGTATAATTCCTTTCCACTTGTTCTGTCTCCATTTGCAGAAAAAGCTCTGCATTTTGTATTCTTTCCTTGTATTATTAACCTAGTTTCTTCACCCTTTTCTGATACTCCTGCAAAGTGCCTTCCTGTAACTGCTGTAGCTGTCTCTTGAGAGATGTCAATTTCTCCTGGAACATCTGCTCTTTTACTTCCAGGTAGTCTTCATCATCCTGCTTATTGGCAATATCTGTCTCCCTGTCAACACTGTCTAGCTCCTCCTTGTCGTTGTAATAGTCAACAATGGGTGAGAGGAGAGCTGTGGACATCTTCCCTGCCGAGCTGCCCTCCTTTGTTGACACACCTAGTGCCTTGATGGTGTGCCAATCCAACTGGATTTTCCTGAGCCATTCATGTCCCAGCAATGGTGGTCCTCCATTTTTCAGTGCATAGAGGTTCAGCTGCTGTGTTTTATCTCCGTAGGTCACTGTCACTTAAATTTTACCTTTGGGATGCACTTTCTGTCCTGTGCTGTCTTTAGCAGTAGTTTAGTTCGTTTCAGAGGTATGTGAGAAAAGTCATTTGTAGTCGTGTACAGAGATCACTGTTAAGGCTGAGCCTGTGTCCAACTCCATTTTCAGTCTCACATCTACCACTTGTGGAGTGATCCATATTACTCTTCAATCATCTGTCTCTTTCACACTGTGAAGTTGCAGACAAGAAAATTCACTTTTGTCTGGGTTGTTTTCATCAAAATTGCTTTCTTTCATTTTGTGCACATTGTTGTATCTTCCTTTCTGGGGTTTCTTGTTTCTCTGTATTTTGTCCTTTTCCTGCTGTTTACTAGTTTTGCATAGTCTGCCAATGTGACCCTGTTTGCCACAGTTTCTGCATTCTTTATCTTTAAACCAACAATCAGGGTCATGTGACCTGTTCCCACATTTGTTTCCTTCATTTCTGTTCAGTGACATTTTATTTGTGGCATATTCCAGAGATTTTTGTTGTATCTCGGAAGCTGTTTCGGTTGATATTGCAATGTTCAGCGCCTTCTCTAAGATCTTTTTCACCCAGGAGCTGCTTCTGTGTGGTTTTACAGTGCATGCCACACACTAACCTGTCTCTCAATGCGTCCAATAGACCAGCTCCAAATTGACAATGTTCTGATAATTTGCGCAATTCAGCACAATATTCAGAAATGCTTTCATTTTTGCTCTGATTCTGTTTATGGAATTGAAATCTTTCAGTAATGACCAGTGGTTTGGGATTTAAGTGCTGTTGGAAGGTGTCTACTATTTGCTTGAACATTCTGTCAGCTGGCTTTTCAGGGGTTAACAAGCTCCGTAGCAGCCCGTATGTTTTTGCTCCTATAATACTGAGTAAGACGCAAACATAAGGAAATCTGCAGATGCTGGAATTTCAAGCAACACACATTAAAAAATGCTGGTGAACGCAGCAGGCCAGGCAGCATCTATAGGAAGAGGTACAGTCGACGTTTTGGGCCGAGACCTTTCATCAGGACTAACTGAAAGAAGAGCTAGTAGGAGATTTGAAAGTGGGAGGGGGAGGGGGAGATCCGAAATGATAGGAGAAGACAGGAGGGGGAAGGATGGAGCTAAGAGCTGGAATGTTGATTGGCAAAAGGGATACGAAGCTGGAGAAGGGAGAGGACCATGGGACAGGAGGCCTAGGGAGAAAGAAAGGGGGGAGGGGGGAAGCCCAGAGGATGGGCAAGGAGTTATAGTGAGAGGGATAGAGGGAGAAAAAGAGGGGGGGAGAGAGAGAGAGAGGAGGAAAAAGATTAATAATAAATAACAGATGGGGTACAAAGAGAAGGTGGGGCACTAACAGAAGTTAGAGAAGCCCATCCGTTACCATCCATTTGTACCCCATGTTGTTTATTTATTATTATTAATTTTTCTCTCTCTCCTTTTTCTCCCTCTGTCCTTCTCACTATACTCCTTGCCCATCCTCTGGGCTTCCCCCCCTCCCTTTCTTTTCTCCCTAGGCCTCCCGTCCCATGATCCTCTTATATCCCTTTTGCCAATCAACTGTCCAGCTCTTAGCTCCATCCCTCCCCCTCCTGTCTTCTCCTATCATTTCGATCTCCCACTCCCCCTCCCACTTTCAAATCTCTTACTGTCTCTTCTTTCAGGGTACGTCCACACTACGCCGGATAATTTTGAAAACGAAGCCTTTTCTCTTCGTTTTGCCCTCCCGTCCACACTGAGCCGGCGTTTTCAGCCCCCGAAAACGGAGATTTTCAAAAACACTCTCCAGAGTGAATAAATCTGAAAACACTTAATATCCGGCGTAGTGTGTACGGGATAACCGGAGAGATTTAAAAATGTTGTCATGACAACACAACAACAATGCTTTTTTCTGCTTCTGCTTGGTACTGCGCAAGCACTGCTGTGCTGCTGTTATAAGGCACAGTTGGTGTGAACGGCGTGAGAGTTAAATTGTAAAGTGAGCTTTTTTGACTATTTAAAAATGCTGTCATGATGTGCCGGAACAGATGTTCGTTGTTTTAACAACGAAGTGAAGAAGTGAATAAGTATACTCACTTCACCCTGTTTTCTGTCCTTGCTTGTATGAAGGTGGTTTACCTATTTATGCAAGTACTTCTCTGACAATAGATGTGTAACAGCCTAATGTAACATTGTATGGAAATACAAGATAACGCTGATGCAGACGTTTTATACATTTAACAGGGTGCTTTATTAATGCAACAGAGTTAGTCAGTTTTTCAATGTTCGTCGTCAACTGGGTCATACTGTCCGTGAACTCCCTGCCAGTTGCCTCCATACGCTCCAGTATTTGTTTTTTTTTGAAATTTTAAGTCCTCCTGCGTGACAGCCAAGAGCAATTCCTTTAAAGTTTTTCTACTGTGTAACTGGACAAACGCGCACTAAGTATATCGTTTCCTCTTTGCTTGTTTTCTCTGTGTCCTGCGCATGCCCAGTAGGAGGAGATTCGCCCAAATATCCGCCTAATGTGGACGGAGATATTTTGAAAAACGCTTAGTGTGGATGCCTGTCGTTTTTACTCGAAACGGGCGTTTTCAAAATTATCCAGCGTAGTGTGGACGTAGCCTCAGTTAGTCCTGACGAAGGGTCTCAGCCCAAAACATCGACTGTACCTCTTCCTATAGATGCTGCCTGGCCTGCTGCGTTCACCAACATTTTTTATGTGTATACTGAGTAAGACACTGGCTTTCTTTTCATCATTAACACTATTAGCCTCACAATATAACTCCACTCTTTCAATGTAAGTTGCCCAGTCTTCAAATACCACTATCAAATGCTGAAATGGTTCCAAAAATCACCATCTTTGTTATGTTAATTAAGCCCTGTTCTCCCCTTATTTTCCTTTTTGACTCGCATGTCCTTTTTGCTAGTGCCACGAACGCACTCCATCTAGATGTGTGTGTCTTTTCTTTTTATCTCCCTTCTGGGCCAGGCAGACCCTCAGTCCCTGGGGTCAGCGCCGGCTGTGGTCTCGGCTAGATGTGCTGCGGCTCCGACTGTGTCTCTTGGTCTCCCGACGTTCCCGACCTGCGGCTGTGCATCCGTTTCCTTTCGGACTCACGGCCTTGCTCTGCCTTGGCTCGTACCTTGCGCTCTTCCTCCAAGTATTGTTATCAATTAAAACGTGGCGTTCTGATGCGATGTAGGTTCATTAACGATGTTGTGTATGTGGCCAGGTTACACAACAAAGCTATAAATAAGAACGCTGGAGATGGGAGCTAAGTTAACAGGGTTCTTTACTGACTGAAACCAAACTGAGCGCACATGTACAGATCAATACACGCCTAATAGCGCATGCTCAATACGTGCCTAATAGCGCATGCAACAACGTGTCCCTACAACATAAAGTTGTCCCATATTATACAGTAGCTATACAGAATGTAGAACAGTACAGCGTAGGGTCAAGCCCTTTGCTACATCATGTCAGTGCCAACTGTTAACTAATCCAACCTGCCTACACATGATCCCAATCTCTCCTTTCCTCTGTCTGTCTAAGTGCTTCTTAAACATTAGTATCTTGTTTGCTTTAACTACTTCCCTTGGTAGCATGTTCCAAGCACCTCCAATGCTCTGTGGGGAAAAAGCTTGCCTTGTACTGTAAATCTTCTTAAAGCTTTTCTCCTCTCACCTTATTGCTTTACTCTCTCATATTTGACTATTCCTCCTTTGGGGGTGGGGGGGGTAGAATCTCTGTTTGCTGTAACTATGCTTCTTATAATTTTATCTATTTCTTCCTCAGCATCCAATGCTCAAAATTTTTAAAAATCTCTTCTCCCTTTTTGAAATCTTGTTTTTTATACTTTTTATAAGATATTAGTTGAACTAATGCAAGACTAAAATTGTAGTTTTAATCATTGTTTCTTTTTGATTGACATAATTTGTAATTTTAGCAATTTGTATCTTCAACAAACTCATGTATTTTTCACAATATGTGGTGATTTGCCTCCACTTACTGGTAGAAAGTGGTATAGCAGTTACATAAAGGTTTATTGCCCTTTTTCACTTTTCAGCGGCTAAGTGTTAATACATAACCTATGCAATATGATTGGGCAGCCGTTGATTGGTTTATTCTTTCTTTCTTTTCAAATCTTTTTATTATTATTATCCAAAATTAACAAGAGTACATTGAAGTAGGCAACACAGAGTCTCAAGAAGAAAAACATTATTCCAAAGATTGAAAAAATTTTGGTGACAGGGGAAAAAAAACCCACTAAGCAAGAAAAAGTGAGAAAAAAAAACCCCCGGAGCCATGTGTCATACAAAAAACTTCTAAAGATAAACATCAAACCGCCAGCAAGAAAAAAAAATACCAAAAATTTACAATTAGATCATGGAGGAAATCTATCAATTAACTCAAATGATAGTAACGAGCAAATGAACTCCATCTTTTCTCAAAATCAAACATAGGTCAAAAGTTCGACTAATTTTCTCCAAACTAAGACATAGCATCACTTGAGAGAACCATTGTGACAAAATGGGAGCCGATGTATCCTTCCACTTCAACAAAATGGCCCTCCTAGTTATCAATGTAACAAATGCAATAACATGTTGGTCAGACAAAGAGATACTGCGGATATTTTGAGGAATTATTCCAAAAAGCACAATTAATTTGTTAGGTTGTAAATTAATTTTAAGTGCTTTAGAAATTTTTATCTAAGGAATTTCTCTTATCTGGATTATAAAGATGATAGATTTTTGTTAAAAGTGCCATCTTTTTCTTTAATCTTGGTCCTTTGGTCCTTAATTCCTTGGTCCTTTGTTCCTCAGCTCTTCACTCAGTTTTAAATATCAGTGTTTAAACTTTAAAATAAACGATCATGAAGAAACATGTTTTTCACTCATTCTTGAACTCCTAAAAGAATCCAGGGATTGAAAATTACCAAGTTCCAACATCTTATAACTTCTATTCTGTATTCCAGGCCACACTTAGTGAAACTCTTCTGCATCCTTTCCAAAGCTTCCACATCTTCTTGTAATGTGGTGGACAGAGCTACATGCAATACTCAATATGACTTGTCTAAAGTTGTATACCGCTGTTTTCTAGACATTGTTAAGTGTTCTATGGTGTTGAAAGTTTGAATGTAATTATGATAACAAACTCTGGAGCTTTTGAGCAACTATTAATTCTTATTTTACCTCCTTTTCTAGATGTTCTTGACCAGTCATAGTGGACAACTAAAGAAGAATATGGATGAAAATGACAAAGGATGGGTCAACTGGAAGGTACAAAGAAAGTATTTATGGAATAGCTTGATTGGGCCAGTGACAATGAGTGGTTGCTTCTGTTGGGCTGTTTTCTGGCTGAGCAGTTTACCAGAACTAATCGAATAGCCCTCAAAATAGCTAGAAATTCTCCAGCACAGATTGATGTTCCTGTCGATTTCTCTTTTAAACTATTGGGTTTGGCCTTCACATGCTACCTCACTGACCTTGAATGATACTTTAGGATGTTTTGCAGAAAAACAATGCTTGCTGTCCTACCTAAGTGGCTCGTAGTCCAGAAGAACATGTATTTTAAAAATGTGTAAGCTCATAAGCCATAGGAGCAGAATTAGGCCATTCAGCCCATTGAGTCTGCTCTGCCATTTCATTATGGCTGACTCATTTCCCTCTCAATCCCATTGTCCTGCCTTCTCCCCGTAACCTTTCACACCATGACTAATAAAGAATCTATCAACTTCAGACTTAAATACACCCAATAAGCTGGCCTCCAAAGCCGCCTCTGGCTGTGAATTCCACAGATTCACCACCCTCTAGCGAAAGAAATTTCTCTTCATCTCTGTTCTAAATGGATGTCCTTATATTCTGTGGCTATGCTCATGGGGTTCAATGAAATCCCTCATCGTTTTTCTAAATTCCAGTGAGTACAGGCCCAGAGCCATTAAACGTTCCTTATATGATAACCTTTTTGTTCCTGGAATCATTCTCAAGAACCTTCTCTGAACTCTCTCTAACATCATTCGCACATCTAATAACTCGCACCTCATTTCTTAGATAAGGGGTAATGCCAGAATCTATTGATTCTTGAAATATCATCACTGATGCCTCCACAATTTCTTCAGCTACCTCTTTTAGAACCTTGGGGTGTAGTCCATTGGACCATGTGACTTACCTACCTTCAGACCTTTCAGCTTCCCCCTGGTAATAGCAACTGCACTCATTTCTGTCCCCTGACACTCTCGAACTTCGGGCATACTGTTAGTGTCTTCCACAGTGAAGACTGAAGGAAAATACTTATGTAGTTTGTATGCTATTTTCTTGTCTCCAATTACTACCTCTCCAGCATCATTTTCCAGCTGTCCAAAATCTACTCTCACCTCTCTTTTACTCTTCATATATCTGAAAAACTTTTGGTATCCTCTCTGATATTCATAATTTATCATTTCCCTCGTTAAGGTTTTTTTAGATGTCTTCTATGGGTTTTTTAAAGTTTCCCAATTGTCTAACTTACTACTAATTTTTGATCTAGTTATATGACCTCTCCTTTGTTTTTACGTTGGCTTTAAGTTCCCCCGTCAGCCACATTTGCATTATCCTGCCTTTGGAATGCTGCTTCTTCTTTCGGATGCATCTATTCTGCGCCTTCCGAATTGCTCCAGAAATACCAGTCATTGCTGCTTTCTCATCATCCCTGTTAGTGTCCCCCTCCAATCAACTTTGGCCAGCTTCTCTCTCATGCTTCTATTCCACTGTAATACTGATACATCTGACTTTAGCTTCTCCCTCTCAAATTGCAAGGTGTATCTATCATATTATGATCACCGCCTCCTAAAGGTTCCCGAATCCCTTAAGCTCCCTAATCATTTCACAATACCCAATCCAAAATGGCAGATCCCCCTGTGGGCTTAACGACAAGCTGCTCAAAAGCCATCTCATAGGCACTCTACAAATTCTCTCTTGGGGTCCAGCACCAACCTGATTTTCCCAATCTACCTGCATATTGAAATCTCCCATTTCAACATCATTTGATTCTTCATCATAGCATTGCCCTTTTGACATGCTTTTTCTGTCTCCCATCGTAATTTGGAGCCCACATTCTGGTTGCTGTTCAGAGGCCTGTATATAACTCCCTTCAGGGTAATTTTAACCTTGCAGTTTCTTAAGTCTATCCGCAAAGATTCAACATCTTCTGATCCTATGTCATTTCTTTCTAAGGATTTGATTTAATTTTTTGCCAACAGAGTCACACTACCCCCTCGTTGTGTTGCCCACAACGTCATACCTGTCAATCTCTAACTATTCTACAAGTTCATCCCCCTTATTTCGTATACTACGTGCATTCAAATATAATACCTGCACTCTTCACTCTTTTTGATTTTTGTCCCCGTTGCACTGCAGCCCATCCCACTGACTACAATTTTACCCCTCATTTGCCTGCCCTTTCTGGCATTCTCACTACACACTGCCTCTGCTTGTATACCAACTGCCCCCATCCTCTGCTCTATCACTCTGGTTCACATCCCCCTGCCAACTTAGTTTAAACCCTCCCCAACAGTTCTAGCAAACCTGCCCGAGGATATTGGCCCTCTTCTGGTTCGGATATAACTCAACTTTGTTTTCCCATCTTCATGATATTAACCCCCTCTCTCTTTGTAATCCCTTCCAACTTTACAACTCTCCCAGATCTCTGCTCTGATGTATATTTTGATTTAAATCATTTTTTAAAATTGTGTCTTATGCCTGGAATTCTGACAACCTTCTATTCTTGTCAATCTCTTTGATCAAATCTTTTTTCAACTATCCTCGTATATCATGCATGGTTTGGTCAAATTTTGCTTGATATCACTCCTGTGAAGTGCCTTGGCACATTTTACAAAGTCAAAAAGTAGTATTATTGCAAGTTGACACTGATGAATTAGTAACAACACTGACCTGATTTATTATCATTTAAACTTTTTAGGGAATCACTGTTACCTCAAATCATTTCAGTGAAATAATAAAGAAGGAAGACCTGGTTTATCTTACATCTGATTCCCCAAATGTGCTTAATGAGCTGGATGCAAGCAAAGCTTATGTCATTGGTGGCTTGGTGGATCATAATCACCACAAGGTAATCTGAAACTTATATACCCTTAGAGCCAGCACTTTTTGAGATTAGAGCAGTTTGCAGTTTTTATTTCAGTGTGGCATAATATGAATGTTGAAAGTTATTCTTAATGTTGGAATCCCACAAACAATTAGGAGCTTTAAGAAAACAAGCTAAACATTGCTTATTGTGTTTATGTGGCTACTATTTCAGGGTTTAACATATGATAATGCACTGAAGCTAGGAATAGCACATGCCCAGCTTCCTCTTGGAAATTATGTGAAAATGAATAGTCGCAAAGTCTTAACAGTAAATCACGGTAAGTAGTAAAATCAGTATCATTCTGTTAAAACGCACAGCAAATGTACTTTTTTTTTGGGATAAAATATGGGTGTTACATACAAATGATTTACAATAATATGATTAAATTGCATGACTCAGTGAGGTAACAGAGAGATATAAATAATGACCAACAGCAAAAAAAAATACATCAGCTGTTTCGCAGAGAGATTTTGAACCCTTCTGGATGGTGTCAATGGCTTGAAAATTAGACTCAAAAATAATTGTCCATCCTATTGTCTGATTGTGAAATGGAACTATTTTCATTCCTGCAGTATTTGAAATAATCCTGGCATATCTGGAGAAGCAAGATTGGAAGAAAGCTTTTTTCACAGTGCTGCCACAGCGCAAAGGAGCAGTTCCTGCAGGAGAGGTTGGTAACACCGAACAATACCATGCTGGTGCTGACTCGGACACTTGTGATTCTACAGAAATGGGGACAGCAACGTCAGCAGCTTGTGCACTAGAAGACAAAAAGCCTACTGACTTAAATTGTGAAGACAGAAGCATAGGAATCGAGGATGAACTACATGGTGAAGTGTAGTCCTTTCTCAATTTGACTCAATAGTTGACTGGTGCTTTGAAGTTTTATTTGTATGGGTTAAAGGAAGCAAAATCAAGTCTTTCCATGTGGCTTCATAGTTCTTATTCCTCGTGATATTTAAGTTAGTGAATACAGAAAATAAATCATTTTTAGTGAATGAATTGGATTCATTTAAAGAACTTTAGTCAAGATTGACAGTTGTTTCATTTTTCAGCAGCTCCACTGTTAGATTTATAATGTTAAAATTACACTCACCATAAGTGCCATTTTGCATTTCGGTATTTCGGATGCTTTGAATTACTCCAGTTCATTTTGACTGCATAATCTTAGCTATTCTTTATTACTTTACAAAGGCACAACTATCAGAATCATATTTATTATCACCAACTGTATGATGTGAAATTTGTTTTGCAACATCAGTACAGTTCAAAGTCACAAAATTACCATAATTACAAAACTAAATAGTGTGTGTAAAAAGAAAAAAAGGAATAACAAAGTACTGTTCATGGATCATTCAGAAATCGGATTGCAGAGGGGAAGAAACTGCTTCTGAGTTATTGAGTGTGGGTCTTCAGGCTCCTGGATCTCCTTCCGGATGGTAGTAATAAGAAGGGAGCATGTCATGTAACTTCCACAGATTAAGCACATTCTGTGATTATGATAAACTAGATTACACGTAATTCAAAGATGAATTCAATCCATTTTCCATTAGCAAGGAGGCCATGTTTGCTTTAAGTTGCAAATATATATCGTATTTGATTTACAACGGACCAAGCTGATATTTGCCAAATAACAGTAATTCAGACTTCAGCCTGCTTCACTGATGTGTAGTGGAATCAGCAACCAACCAGTTTGTCAAAATAACCCAATAATATAATCTTCCACCTTAGTTGCTAAGATCAAATTTACTTCAAAAACCTCTAGGGCTGTCAATAAAGCATTAAACAAGAATTCAATATCACTATTGAACATTGAGATTTGGCAAAACCCTGAGAGTGACATCAAACTTTCCTTCCTCAGGATTAATTATGATACTTCTTGACTGTAAAAATACTTTAAAATTCTTTTTTGCATTGTTTCAGGACATGTTGAGAACAGCGTAAAATGGTTTAGATAATTAAATAAGGTGTTTTTTGTGGTTCAAGGTAGCCATTTGTCCACTCATATCTATCCCACTTTCCAGTGAAAATCTGCTGGACTGAGTTGCCTTTCTATATTTAACTATGTCTCCCTCATCAACAGTGTCTCATCCTCTTATCAAAGTAATTTGAACTTTCCCCAGCAGCACGAGCAAACTTCCCTGCAATGATGTTGGACCCTTTCCAGTTCAGGTGAAACCTATGTAGCTTGTCACATCTTTCCCAGTAACAGTCCTTCCTCCTACTTCATCTCTGATCTATCCTCCTAGTCTTCTGCTCAGTCCACATAGGACTGTAATCTATGGTTTAAAACCATGTGTATCCAACTCTTCAATTTGCTCTTTAGTGCCTTCTATTCAGGTTGTAGGACATCATCACTCTTGCCTGTGTCATGAGTACCAATATGAACCACCTTTATCTGTTCGTACTCCCTTTCTTGAACAGTGCTTCCAGAAATGGCCGCTTCTGGCATCTTAGTCATCCCCAGTGTTCACACTCCACCACTGGATGAGAATCGGGTTTAATATCATTGGCATATGTCATGAAACGTGCTGTTTGGCGGCAGCAGTACATTGCAAGACATTTACAATACAAGAGCTCTAAAAGTAACAAAAAAGAAATCTTTTAAGGACTATACATATTAAAATATCCTCTAAAAGGATCACAACCTTGTCTTTGGGTTTGGAGGCTTGCGTGCCCCAATGACCCAGAGAGCTATGGTTGCTGGAGTCTAGGCTTTGTGCTTTGGCCCTTTTTAGGGTCATCCATGCCAAACAGGTCAAAGGGTAGAGGCCAGACTGAGAGTGGTCCACTGTTCCTCCAGGTTCAGGGATTCAACTCAGAGCTAACAACCTTGACTTGTAAAAGAAAATTGTTATGGAAACAGCAGTGAAGAGTCCTTTTACACCTGAGTGTGACACTATCCTGAGTCTCCATCCAGGACTTGCATGTCTGACAGTGGTGAAAACCGAGGGGAAGCTAAAGACATGATGATTGAAAAAACCCTGAACAACGCCAGAGATGGAGAACCTTCATTACTGCACTAAACGCCAGTAACGTTAGTAAGTATTTTATAATTTATAATCCTTATAAGATTAGTGACATGTGCACTATCTCACTTTAACATTAATTAAATCTAGGTTAAAACACTAGTATCGCACTAACATCTTAGTAGAATTACTTCTATATGTGCATTTGTTTATCATCAGCGTAACCTCTTGGAATTAATTGAAGTGGTTAAAAAAAATTTCAAAGAAAATATAGATATTTACATGACATGTTATAAAATGGATTAGAACTGACAATAGGATGTCTTCTGCACTGCAAGAGAGACAGCTTTAAAGTCGTTAAGTTTAGACAAACTTGTATTGTGTCTCTCTGTTGCCTTATGGCATGGTTTGATTTGTGTAAGTCCTTTTGTAGTGAGCTGCTGTAATTGGACCATGCTTAACAGAAAACCTTGACACCAAACTGACCTTTGTGCCCCTGACATCCAGTCAAGAAAAGCAAGAGATCGGAGATGGTTTTCCAAATCAATAGGTATATGATTTTAGAAGAATTGACAAAAATGAAATAAGATTTTAAATTTGTATATAATTGGAAGAGATTTAGTCTACAAAAGATAATTCCAGAAACTGAATGACTATTAGGGTACAAAATCACACAGATATATAAAATAACCTGTATTTAAGAATCCGTATTTTGTACAGCTGTACAACCTTACCTAATGGTGCTACAGTAATTATGGTTGACGGTCTTGATTGGTATTTCAGTGGAGGTATCACCATTTCAAATCATCCCTAATGTGAGCAATCCATTGTCCAGGACCAGCTTTCAAACCAATCTGAAAGTAGACTTACTCATTTGTATGAATACTGACTAATTTGTTCAAGGAGTCAATTTCCCCCACAAATGCTCAATATTTAATTAATAAAATGATCATGTAAAATTCATTGGAATCAGAAAGTGTGTGCATAAGGAGCCATTTATGATTACAGTAATAATCAAGTCTTACTATTAATTCTTTGATTTCAAAGCAATATGTTAAAGAAGAATGTCCATAATAATCATAAACACATGTATTAATTTAGTCGTAGCCTAATCAAAGATTCTCTGTTAAATTTATCTTGAAATAGGAACAACACTTGGATTACTTTTATATAATGGGAAGATTTTGCTATATTGACTGCATGGAAGCATTAAATGATGGGCTGCTAGAGAGAAGGTGCCATTCTCAAAACAAGAACAAATTGTTTCAAACAGGATTATTCTAGAGGATGACAAATGCAAGAACTTCCAAAGTAATTCCTGTTAAATTATTCACTGTATTCATGTATTCAAATACATAGGAACACAAATTAAAGTAAAGAATAAAACAGAAATTAGAACCTTAAGGGATGTAGATAGTCCTCTGAACTTGCAGTAATAGTTGGTTTCGTGTGGGTTAAGATGTACAAATGTTTGTATTTCTTGTTGAGGTTGGGTTAAGGAACACAAAGTGTATCCAAGTATATACTAAGTTGCAGTCAACAGAATAATCATTTTGCTTTGTTAAGCTGTATTAAAAGGAATAGAGTTGTTGGGCTTCCAATCATTTGGAACACCTTCATATTCCAACGATACAGTTGAGGGATCTAAATTCACTGAATGTTTGAATTGCAAGCTATATTAGTCCTTCTGATTATAAAAATGATCTGATTGTCATAACGAAAGCACAGCAGATATGGGAAGGATGTTTCCCATGGTGGGGTAGTCTAGGACAAGAGGGCACAGCCTCAGGATAGAGGGGCGTCCATTTAGAAGAGATGGGGAGGAATTTCTTTAGCCAGGAAGTGGTGTATTTGTGGAATTTGTTACTGCAGGCAGCTGTGGAGGCCAGGTCACTGGGTGTATTTAAGATGGAGATTGATAGGTTCTTGATTGACCATGGCATCAAAGGTTACAGTGAGAAGGCCAGGGAGTGGGACTGAGGATGGAGAGAAAAAGGATCAGCCGTGATTGAATGGCAGAGCAGACTTGATGAGCCAAATGGCTTAATTCTGCTCCTATGTCTTATGGTCTTGTCTTTAAGGAAGAAAAGTAATTGTCCTTATAGGTCTGGTCTATACATCACTCACATCCCATAACATAGAGGTCTCCAAATGATATATCTAAGTGAGTCACTGGGCTAATGGGTACTTAGAGTTGGGTAATAAATGCTGCCAGCAATATCTTAAAATAATTTGCAAGGAGAGAGAATTAATATCAGCAATAACTTGTAATAATATATTGAAATAACTTTTTAGATAAAATGCTTGTATTTTTAGTTTTGTTGTGCAGTGAGAAAGACATGCCATCTTTAATGCTACGGTCACAGTACAAGTACATTCGTAGGATAGTAGCCACATTGCTATGTTATAAAACCAAAATTGTGACTCTAAAATTCCTTAAGATTACTGCATTTCCTTTGCAGTAATGTGCTTGGACCTATCTGTAATTTAAATTGAGGAAGTCGGATGACATAATCTACACATTGATACTTCCATTAACTTCAAAAAAAAAAAAAAAAAATTTACTTCTAACAACTCTGCAAGCTCATTTGTTGCAAACTGCTGAAGAGGTATGCAATTTTCTTTCAAATTTTATATAAAGCACTCTTACTATGACACAATTTCCCTTCCATTATAGGTGAAGAAGGCACATTGAGAATTTTCCTTATATCTCCAAGTGCTTTTGGCTTCTTTGCAGTTTTACTCTGTGAATTGTATTGGCAAGAACGAGGCGACTTTTTGTTTTCCAGAACATTGAAATCTTTTTTATCTGAAACAGTAAAATTACGATAAATGTGATACCAGCTTGATTAAAATCACAGAAAATTCATAGCACAGAATGAGGCCATTTAAGACAGCAAATCCTTGTTAGTTTAATAAAGTACCCAGCCAAACCCCACCTTCCTGCACTGGGTCCCATAGTCCTTTAGGACATGGCTCTTTAAATACACATTCATGTTTAAATTGGATGAAAATACGAAAGTTTTCAACATCTTTTCAGGCAAAATAAGGACAGGCTGGTCAAAGGTTGTGAGCAAACTAAACATCGTCAAGTTGAACCTGTTGGGATCCATTCTAATCAAGTTAGTCAGTGAATGACACAGTCCCTTTAAATAGCTCAGGGGTGTTCGTTCATTTTAGAAATCGCTCAGCTATTAGAATGAGAGCCACATGCTTGTCAGTACTGAGACAGTGGTTCCACCAGGCAGATGATAACTGCAGAGGTCTCATTCGAAAGGAGAATTTTGTCATCATGAGATTCATCTTTGTCTCTTATAACTCTATGGCCTATAAACTAGTAGTCGATCAAAAATCATGTCTCCAATGTAGTTATTATTAAAATAACTATTATTTTAAAATGTTAGACCTGAAGATTACCATTCAACCATTGTGACTGTGTTGGAACTTTGAAAGACTTTCCACTTCGCCCCCATTTCCTCTTGCCCATCTCCACTGGCCTGCGTATTCTCTGCTTACCTTAAATGCAATCATTTCAGCTCTGATCAACCCATGGTGCAGTCTTTCCTTCCATTAATGGTTTATTGAGTTGCTTCTTATTATAACTAATCCCTGTTTAGATTACTAAAACAGGAAGAACCTGTTGTTTGACACCTTGCATCAGAACTTGCATACCTGGCTCCTTCTCCAAGATTGCCTCCAATCTCTGCTGTTGAGACCTGTAACAGTAAATTCCTTTAGTTCTAATCTTTTGAAAAAAGAGCAATTTGTATTTGAGTATCTTTGTATGACTTCAGATTTTCACAGATCCTTTTTATCCCCAATGAATAACTTTTGCTTTAACTGTAAGTAATGTTATAATGTAAAAAAAAATTGGTGGACAGCAAACTTCCACAAACAGAAATGACCAGTCTGTTTCAGCAGTTTTATGCTGGTTGATCAAAATTTTAAGTTTTATCTGTTTTTATGCCTGACTATCAGAAAGATTGCAAAGATGGAAAAATAGGATCAGAGTTGTACAGCACAGAAACAAGCCCTTTGGCCCAACTTGTCCATGCTGACCTTTATACTCAGATACACCGATCCCCATGACCTCCACTAAGACCATTTCCTTCTATGCCTTGCTACTTATGTTTCAAAAATCTTCTTAAATATGTGTGTAATCCTCCCACCACAGTTTATTAACTTACACACACAAAATGTTGGACAGCATCTATGGAAAAGAGTACAGTCAATGTTTCATGCTGAAACCCTTTGGGAGGACTGGTTAGCTTACTCTGGCTAACAGCCACAAAGGCCATCTTCAATAAGTAACTTCCTTTTGAGATGTAACTAAGGAAAGTTGGAATGTTCGGATGAGGGAACGTAAAATTAATTGTGAATGCTGTGTGAATGCTGTGTAAATGCTGCCCCATACAAAGTTATCACTCGCTTAGAAATAACAGTCCTTACACCAGCATAAAATTAAAATGGAAATAGATTTACAGGTATTTCAACTCTAACAAACAGTTAATAAAAAAAAAGTAAAAGGGCCTAGTACAGATAAACCAGTCTAAATGTACACGTTTATGTTGGAGCTCATTTCTGGTGTAGTCGGATGCTTTGCTTTGATTACTCACACACTGAACCCAAGTCCTGTGCGAAGGACACCAGCCACAGTTTGAACTTCCCTCGAAGACCATTTCAAATTAACTGGCTAACTCAGGAGTATTGACACTTCCTCCTTAGAACCATTCGTCTGCTCAAAGCACTTCTTACGACATGCTGTCTTCCGAGTGGCATTCTGTGAGCATCTTCCCTTGTGCTCTGCTCGACACCTCCTACCAACAACAAACCCAAAAACCAAACCACTGTCCCTGAGAAATCTGATGCCGCCCAGCTCTCTCGAATGTCCCATGGCACTGCACTGGATAGAATGTTACAGCATATTAACAAAACAAACCCAGTTGGCTGACACAACGTTCCTAGGCTGAGCAAAGGATTCCTTATCTCAGTTGAAGCCAAAACACTAGTCTTTGAAGCTTAACTAACAGAACACACTGTTAAGTAGAAGAGCTGCTAAAAGCACTACAATATTTATCAGTAGAAATACAGTAAACCATCTTCTTAACCAGGGCATTACATTCTCCGCCCACCAAAAATAGATATGTCCTCCTGACTTTGTAAGTCTTCGGAACTTATCAAACCATAATTAATAACCTGGTATTCAAATGAATTTTGTGATTTCAGGACCCCCCCCCCCCCCCCATCCATTTGTAAATGGAAGCACTGTTTCTCACTATTGGGATTGACACAACACTCTGTTTCCCAGGTGCATCATATGCCAGCCTATCTGGGGGGTTTCTGACTCTGAAACCTCCTTACATCATCTTAAGCTTCTTCACCCCAGCCACACAATGTGACTGTTCCTGTTTACTTGAGGATGCCTCTCTCTGTCTATCATTTGTACTTTCTGGCAACTCAGTTCCTCCTGGCCCCTGACTGAACTCAGCTTCTTTCAGTTTAAGCAGGTGCTGCTGAACATCTTCAACCTGCATTGGTGCTAACTGGCAAGACCTCTCTTGGAAAGGGGGTACTATGTCATTCTAGATACTCCACCAGGATGTAACTTGACAGGTTTAGTCTGGGTGTACCAAACAGTTCCTTGTTACTGCTCATCATCCTCATTAGGAGGAACTTGCACCTCCTCGAAGCAGCTCTGAACATTAGGTGAATGAACAAGGTTTTCCAAAAAATTATCTCCATTTCTCTCCTTGCATGCTTCCACGAGCCTTCTCACAATGGGAGCATTTGTTCCCAGAAGAATGGAAACTTCACCCTTTTCAACCAGATCTGGGCAGACCAACACTGGTGTGGCAATAGTCTCAGCTACTCCCAACATCTGCTTCCGAAAACTCCAGTTTCAATGAGAATTAACCATCATACTGGTAATCAACAGCACTAAGCCCCCAGTTCTCAAGGGCACTGAGTGGTGTCAATAATATATCTGTCAAATACTGGTCATAAAAGGATCTAAGGAGTAAAGTAACTTGAGAACCTGTGTCAAGTATGGTTCTAGCTTAAAAACCTTCAATCTGTACGAATACATCAGAGCTTGGTCCCACTGAACCTTCAGGAATAATGTTTTGACCTTTAGAATTTCTAGTGATACACTGATTGGAACGTATTCTCTCCGAGATGCCAGTTCGTTCCTTCACTGGATCCCTCCGTAGTTTTGCTTCATTTTTCTCTGTTTGATTAACCACTGACATACATTTCAAAGATTTTCCTGTCCCTCTCATTTTCGCTTAAAATGTACATCTTTTCCACAGTTGTAAATTAAAATACCGGTCATCTCTCTAGTCAAAAAAACCCTTTTTAGCAGCATTAGTAAGTCTTCTTAGTAAGTCCTACAGGTGGGTCAGGTTTCCTAACAGACATGTCACGTTTAGTTGAAACATTAGCAGACATCCTACAAGTCAGCTCAGCTCGAAGGTTTTTCACTTGATTCCTCAAAAGCTGTATCTCTGTGATATCACTGAAGTCATTACTCAGATTTTGGAAACATTCTGCTCCTCAATCATATTTTCCTCCTCTCTAACTCCTCTGTGTAACTCAGTAAAAGATGGAGGAGGACACATCTTGTTGGTCATTGGAATGCCTGGAGCAATTATGTCATGTGACAGCACACCCTTCACAACTTGCATCACCCTCAAGCAATTTCTCAGATAGATGGATGCTCCCTTTGTGGCACAAACAGTGCAGCAGTTTCTCCAACCTGAAAAGGTAGGCAGAAAGCTTCTCTCCTTCCTCCTGGAATGTGTGCCTAAACTTCATCATAAGATCGGCTGAACTTTCAGTAGTGCCAAAAGCATTTTCCAGAGTTTGCATATAGTTAGTTGACATGGCTAAAAGATTTTCTGCCTTTAGGAACCTCACTATATCAGCTGCCGGACCCTTTAAACTCTCTACCAGCCTCTGCTTTTTCATCTTATCTGAGCACTGCCATTCAGCCAGTAACTAAGATGTTTGCGCTGCCCAAGCCTTATATTCTTCTTGCCCATCGGGTGTGGGCTTGACGCCAGAGCACATTCTCAGCCTCCGATCACGTTGGCATTTATCAACCAGTGGTTAGTAGCTGAAATCAGGTCAGAACTTTTTTTAAGATTAGATTAGATTATGAGGACACTCAGTCCTCGTTTATTGTCATTTGGAAATGCATGCATTAAGAAATGATACAATGTTCCTCCAGAGTGATATCACAAAAAAAAACAGGACAAACCAAAGACTAACACTGACATGACCAGATAATTATAACATATAGTTACAGAAGTGCAAAGCAATACCGTAATTTGATAAAGAACAGACCATGGGCACGGTAAAAAAAAGTCTCAAAGTTCCGATCAACTCCCGATAGCAGGCGGCAGAAGGGAGAAACTCGCTTCTTGGAAGCACCTGACCACAGCTGACTCTGAGTCCGTCCGAGAACTTCGAGCCTCCGACCAGCCCTCCGACACCGAGCACCATCTCTGCCGAGCAATTTAAATCAACTGCTGAAGGACTCATTAGACCTTTCACATCAAACAACTCCTTTCCCTTGCATCACAGAAAAGAGAACTTGTCGTTGAAATCTTCACTCTCAGCTACATTCCTTCTGGCCATGGCCTTGTCTCTCCAAGTACCCCTATCCTATTAGGCAGTGTGACTTCAGTCACATCAATGATAGTTGTATTGCACCCAATCTTAATCTCCATGGCATCCATAATAAAGTACCTTAATTATGACGCACCTCACTTTCCACAAAGCACTAGTTTAAACACTGGCTCCAACACACAAATAAACCGCTTAATTAATCCTTATACCGCAATGGATCACTAGATGAAGCCCCCAAAAATGTAACCCTCTCGCCGCATCTTGTAATGAACCAGACTCATGAGGTAACTCTAACAGCCATGTTACTCATACAATGCCAAGTCACAGTGAGAAAGCCACCTTCAGTAAGCAACACACATCTAGGATCAGTATGATTCAGGTTCTGCCCAACAGGAAAGTTGGAAAGCTCCAATGAGGGAACGGAAACTATGGTGAATGCTGTGTAAGTGCTGGCCCATACAAAGTTCTCACTCGCCCAGAAATAACAGTCCATACACCAGCATAAAATTAAATTGGAAGTATATGTACAGATTGGAGCAGGGGGCAGGGATTCGGATTTCTGGATCATTGGGACCTCTTTTGGGGTATGTGTGACCTGTGCAAAAAGGACGGGTTGCACTTGAATCCCAGGGGGACCAATATCTTGGCGGGGAGGTTTGCTAAGGCTACTGGGGAGAGTTTAAACTAGAATTGTTGGGGGGTGGGAACCGAACTGAAGAGACTGGGGAAGAGGCGGTTGGCTCACAAATAGAGAGAGCTTGGGGACAGTATGTGAAGGAGGATAGGCAGGTGATAGAGAAGGGACATGCTCAGATGGACGGATTGAGATGTGTCTATTTTAATGCAAGGAGTATTGTGAACAAAGTGGATGAGCTTAGAGTGTGGATCAGTACTTGGAGCTATGATGTGGTGGCCATTACTGAGATTTGGATGGCTCAGGGACAAGAATGGTTACTTCAAGTGCCGGGTTTTAGATGTTTCAGAAAGGACAGGGAGGGAGGCAAAAGAGGTGGGGCATGGCACTGTTGATCAGAGATAGTGTCACAGCTGCAGAAAAGGGGGACGTCATGGAGGGGTGTCTACTGAGTGTCTGTGGGTGGAGGTTAGGAACAGGAAGGGGTCAATAACTTGGTGTTTTTTATAGGCCGCCTAATAGTAACAGGGATATCGAGGAGCAGATAGGGAAACAGATCCTGGAAAGGTGTAATAATAACAGAGTTGTTGTGATGGGAGATTTTAATTTCCCAAATAGTGATTGGCATCTCCCTAGAGCAAGGAGTTTAGATGGGGTGGAGTTTGTTAGGTGTGTTCAGGAAGGTTTCTTGACACAATATGTAGATAAGCCTACAAGAGGAGAGGCTGTACTTGATTTGGTATTGGGAAATGAACCTGGTCGGGTGTCAGATCTTTCAGTGGGAGAGCATTTTGGAGATAGTGATCATAATTCTATCTCCTTTACAATAACGTTGGAGAGAGATAAGAACAGACAAGTTAGAAAAGTGTTTAATTGGAGTAAGGGGAATTATGAGGCTATCAGGCAGGAAATTGCAAACTTAAATTGGGAACAGATGTTCTCAGGGAAAAATACGGAAGAAATGTGGCAAATGTTCAGGGGATATTTGTGTGGAGGTCTGCATAGGTACGTTCCAATGAGACAGGGAAGTTATGGTGGGGTTCAGGAACCGTGGTGTACAAAGGCTGCAATAAATCTAGTCAAGAAGAAAAGAAAAGCTTACAAAGGTTCAGAGAGCTAGGTAATGTTAGAGGTCTAGAAGATTATAAGGCTAACAGGAAGGAACTTAAGAAGGAAATTAGGAGAGCCAGAAGGGGCCATGAGAAGGCCTTGGCGGGCAGGATTGAGGAAAACCCCAAGGCCAGAGATGTGAAGAGCAAAAGGACAAGACGTGAAAGAATAGGACCTATCAAGTGTGACAGTGGGAAAGTGTGTATGGAACCGGAGGAAATAACAGAGGTACTTAATAAATACTTTACTTCAGTATTCACTATGGAAAAGGATCTTGGTGTTTGTAGTGATGACTTGCAGCAGACTGAAAAGCTTGAGCATGTAGGTATTATGAAAAAGGGTGTGCTGGAGCTTTTGGAAAGTATCAAGTTGGATAATTCGCTGGGACCAGATGAGATGTACCCCAGGCTACTGTGGGAGGCGAGGGAGGAGATTGCTGAGCCTCTGGCAATGATCTTTGAGTCATCAATGGGGACGGGAGAGGTTCCAGAGGATTGGAGGGTTGCGGATGTTGTTCCTTTATTCATGAAGGGGAGTAGAGATAGCCCAGGAAATTATAGACCAGTGAGTCTTACTTCAGTGGTTGGTAAGTTGATGGAAAAGATCCTGAGAGGCAGGATTTATGAACATTTGAAGAGGTATAATATGGTTAGGAATAGTCAGCATAGCTTTGTCAAGGGCAAGTCATACCTTACGAGCTTGATTGAATTTTGTGAGGATGTGACTAAACACATTGATGAAGGAAGAGCAGTAGATGTAGTGTATATGGATTTCAGCAAGGCATTTGAAAAGGTGCCCCATGCAAGGCTTATTGAGAAAGTAAGGATGCATGGGATCCAAGGGGACATTGCTTTGTGGATCCAGAACTGGCTTACCCACAGAAGGCAAAGAGTAGTTGTAGATGGGTCATATTCTGCATGGAGGTCAATGACCAGTGGTGTGCCTCAGGGATCTGTTCTGGGACCCTTATTCTTCGTGATTTTTATAAATGACCTGGATGAGGAAGTGGAGGGATGGGTTAGTAAGTTTGCTGATGACAAAAAGGTTGGAGGTGTTATGGATAGTGTAGAGGGCTGTCAGAGGTTACAGTGGGACATTGATAGGATGCAAAACTGGGCTGAGAAGTGGCAGATGGGGTTCAACCCAGGTAAGTGTGAAGTGGTTAATTTTGGTAGGTCAAATATGATGGCAGAATATAGTATTAGTGGTAAGACTCTTGGCAGTGTGGAGGATCAGAGGGATCTTGGGGTCCGAGTCCATAGGACGCTCAAAGCAGCTGCACAGGTTGACTCTGTGATTAAGAAGGCATACGGTGTATTGGCCTTCATTAATCGTGGAATTGAATTTAGGAGCCGAGAGATAATGTTGCAGCTATATAGGACCCTGGTCAGACCCCACTTGGAGTACTGTGCTCAGTTCTGGTCACCTCACTACAGGAAGGATGTGGAAGCCATAGAAAGGGTGCGGAGGAGATTTACAAGGATGTCGCCTGGATTGGGGAGCATGCCTTATGAAAACAGGTTGAGTGAACTCGGCCTTTTTTCCTTAGAGCGACAGAAGATGAGAGGTGATCTGATAGAGGTGTATAAGATGATCAGAGGCATTGATTGTGTGGATAGTCAGAGGCTTTTTCCCAGGGCGAAAATGGTTGCCACAAGAGGATACAGGTATAAGGTGCTGAGGTGTAGGTACCAAGGAGATGTCAGGGGTAAGTTTTTTAATCAGAGAGTGGTGAGTGCGTGGAATGGGCTGCTGGCAACGGTGGTGGAGGCAGATACGATAGGGTCTTTTAAGAGACTTTTGGATAGGTACATGGAGCTTAGAAAAATAGAGGGCTATAGGTAAGCCTAGTAATTTCTCAGGTAGGGACATGTTCAGCACAACTTTGTGGGCCGAAGGGCCTGTATTGTGCAGTAGGTTTTCTATGTTTCTATTTCAACTCTAACAAACAGTTAATAGAAAAAAAGTAAAAGGGTCCAGTACAGTTAAACCAGTCGAAATATGCACATTAAAATTGGAGCTCATTCCTGGCATAGTCAGATGCTTCACTTTGATTACTCACACACTGAACCCAATTTCTGCAAGAAAGACACAGCTACAGTTTGAACTTCCCTCGAAGACCATTTCAAACGAGCTGGCTAACTCAGGAGTATTGACACTCCCTCCTTGGAACCATTCGTCTGCTCAAAACATTTCTTACAATGGGGTCTCTCTTTCAAGTGGCATTCTGTGAACAATCTTCCCTTGTGCTCTGCTCTGCACCTCCTGTCAACCAAGAACCCAAAAACCAGACCACTGTCCCCCAGAAATCTGATCCTGCCCAGCTCTCTCGATTGTTCCATGGCATTCCACTGGACAGAATATTACAGCACATTAACAGAACAAACCCAGCTGGCTGACACGACATTCCTAGACAGAGCAAACTACTCCTTATCTCAGCCGAAGCCAAAACACTAGTGTATAAAGCTGAACTAACAGAAGACACTGCGTTTGCAGAAATGCTGCTAAAAGCATCACGCCATAGCAGTAGAAATACAATAAAACAGGTTCTTAACCAGGGCATTACATGTGAAAATGAGGAAGTATGGATCATGTAGCATGAGTTATATTTGACTTTATGGAACATACCGTATAACACAAAGGATGATACTGACCGTGCACAGCGTCTCTCACAGGCAGTTGGTGCTCGGAATATTGCTTCTGGGTCTTCAGCTGTCTGGTGCAAAGCTGAACCTTCCTTTGACACAGTGCAGCCCGGCCCGTTTGGATTTGCGGACCTCATATTCGCCATTGCCATACGAATCATATCCAACACCACTTCTTTGTCTAAGAGAAGATGAAATGTGGCAGGGAATGTAATTGACAGAAAATGTGTTATTTTACAACTTAAGCAGGCTGTGCTCAAAATTCTCTCATGGCGGATATTGGAAATAGCAGCTACGTTGTTTAAACCAGGTAAGGAATATTACAATGCTTTTATTTAGAATGGTTTAAATGTAATAAAGCATCCCTGTTGCTTCACAGAGGTGTCACTGAATAAAGCTAAGTTTATACCAGGCAAAGGAATTGGAATTCAAGCAGATAGCCAAAGATAGATCCAAGTTTCTTCTAGTGTTAGAGAGAAGCAGTTTGTAATTCTGTGTTATTAAAGTCTAAATGCATGTTAGCATAATTGCTAGTGACAGGGTGAAGGACCTCTTTGTCCAGGATGGTGCCGAGCTGCTCACATATTGCAGGAAAGGAAGATCCGCACTTCAGGACACCTAGCGTCAATGAGAGCCAACCTTGCTTCCATTGCACAAACTTGCAGGGCATTTTCCATCCCTCCTCCCAATGATCACCACATGTGTAGTGTGTTATAACAAACATGTATTTAAGAAATATCTTAAATTTGGTTCTTCTATAAGTGATAATAATCAATTTCACCAACCACCCCCCACCGCCTGCCCTTTCAACATTCCAAAAGGAACTGTGCCCTTTGCAACTCACTGACCCACTCCCATCACCTGCAATGGCACCTCTTCTCACTCTAATTCCCCATGCAACTGCAGCAGATGCAGCAATTTACTCTGCACACTTCAGGGACCCAAGCAGTCCTTCCAGGTGAAGGACTACTCAATCGCACTTCTTCCAGTTTACTGTACTATTCATGACGTGGTCTCTTCTACAGTGGGGAACTCTTAACACAGATTAGGAAACAGCTTTGTAGAATATCTTCATTCAGTTCAAGAGGGTGAACCAAGGCTTCCACCATCCCATTCCTACCATTATTTCTCTGTTTTCCACCTCAACAATGCCTAACTTAAGCTTCATCAAGGTGCACACTTCATCTTCTGTCTGGGAAAATGGCAACCCTCAAAATTTGTTTTTTTTTTAAATTTTATTTTTATTTGGATAAGGAATTCACAAATATCATGTACTTTTTTCACACATATAACCTTTTCCATTTTTTTATATGTATAAAACTACAATTATTTATACATTCTTAAGTACACATTGAGATGATATAAAAGGAAAATAAACATTTAAATAGATAATTATGTACTGTGGTAAATCTAACCTATTAGGCTAAGTAATGGAATTAGTTGTTAAGAAAAATGGTAATAATATTTTCCATATAACCCTTCTGGACCATTTCCACTGGGCCAATATGTTGTATATAAGCCTATGTATCAACCATTGTAGGTGTTTATATCCTAATTTGTTCATGCTTGCTCCTGCCCGCAGACATAATTATCCAATCCCTATGTACTTATTTACTTAATTTTTTTCATTTTTTTTATCCCTTTCCCAAATCTTTCCCTTTACTTGTGTTAATTCTCTATTTTCCAAAAGAAAACAAAAACAACAAACATTTAGACTGGGTGCTTACATTAGCAATATTACTGTGTTGATGAGAAGAGCAGTATAAATCATTAGGAGAGTCATCTAAAGTCTGCTCGCATTGGCGTTATATATTCAATCCATTTATTCCAGATTTGATAAAATTTTTCTTTTTGAGTTCTCAGGGAATAAGTCAACTTTTCCATTTTAAATGTTTCCAAGATAATTTCGTACCAATCTTCTAATGTAGGTGGTATTGGATTTAGCCATTTTCTAGTGATTGATTTCTTACTTGCCGCTAAGAGGGCCTGCAGCAACTTTATTTCTTCCTTCTTTAAGTCCGATTTACCCTTTTCAGTCATTTCTCTTAATTAATCTGTGTTCTCTGTACATTCGCGTCTGAATATTTGCAGCTTTTCCTTGTAGTTTGACACTCTGGTTCGAGTGGAGCGTCCTCGCCCCACTAACTGCCACGACTTCTGCCGAATCCTCTCCAGTAGCGACTCCGGTTGGGTGATAACTTTAATAGGTAGTCCCCGGTCCGCCAGGTCCAATGTTGCCTCCTCCACCGTAGCGTAAGTTTTTGTCCCTTCATCGTAAAAGACTCTCAGCCGAGCTGGATACAGGGTCTGGAATCTGATGTTGTTTTCCTTCAGGACTCTCTGTGTTTCTGTATACTCCTTCCATCTGGCAAGAATCCCCGGTGCGTAGTTGTGGTCTGAACTGATTTTACAGTTGTTCCACATGAAACCTTTCTTTTGCCATGCCCTTTTAAGCACCTCTTCCTTCGTTCTGTAACTGGGAAATCTGACCAGAATTGATCTGGGCTGGGCGCCTGCTGGAGGCTGTGGTGCTAATGCGCGGTGAGCTCTTTCTATCTGTAGGTCTCTTGCGGCCGGTATATCAAGGTTCTCTCTAAGTAGCTTCTCCAAGAAGGGAATCATCAATCCGGGTTTACCTTCAGTTCCTTCGGGAACTCCGTAAATCCTCACATTTTCCCTTCTCGAGCGGCCTTCTTGATCTATTAGTTTCCACTGGAGCTGGTCTTGCAGCTTCAGCATTTCTGCTATCACCTCCTCTGCGTTTTGTAGCTTCTCTTCAATTCCAACAATCCTCGCTTTGGCTTCATCTATCCGCGAGTTAGTTTTTACTATTTCTCCTTTAATATCTTCCAGCTGTTTGCTGTTATCTTGTCGGAACTCGGGACTCTCTCCGAGAATCAAGGACAGAGTCACCGATTCCCCCTCATTACCTCCGTCCTGGCTTGCCGTGGGGGAACTAGGCCCGTCGCCTTGCTGCGTCTCTTTATGTTTATCAGCCTTTGGAGCGGACTTTTTAATCTTGTTCTTAGACATCATCCTTGCCCCTTTTATTAATATAGTTATGCAATATTAAGTATTTGTCTAAATTCGATTATGGGGCAGTTTACCTTCTTTTTTGTTGAGAGACCTTTTCCTTACGCCGCCATTCCCTTGATGACCCGGAAGTCCCCCCGGCAACCCTCAAAATTTGATATTGAACTTTGCATTTTCAGGTAACCAGGTCTTTTGCCTCTCCACAGATGTGACTCTACCTCTGGGTTTAAATTTATTTTCTTGCTCTTTTCTGACACCAGCTATCAATTTTTAAAGTCGATGTTCCCTCCAACAACCTTGGTCTGGATCCTATGACAGGCATTCCCTGTCCTTCCACACAAATACTCTCTGCAACTTAGAAGTGTTTGTTTTCTCATTTTCCAGTTCAGATGAATGATCTTTGACCCAAATCATCAACACTGTTTCTCTCCCACTGCTTCCAGTATTTGCTCTTTTTGTTAGTGTTAGGAAGTACCTTAGTGTATTTGTGAAAGCCACCTGGTGTTAAGGACAGAAAGATATGAATTTATTTAACACCTTTCATGAAGACATCCCGAAGTACTTAAGAGCAAATAAAGTATTTCAGGTGAGAAGTTTGTTGTACTTCATGAAACAAGTGTGGAAGTTTCAACAGAAAGATAATGTCTTACCAAGGTCACTCTAATATTCCTGGGTTATGTCACAAACCTTTCGGACTTGTCACAAGTAACCATTGCTGGACTGCTTGAAGTGAGTCAGTCTGTAGGATCTGAGATAGCAGTTCCATCACCTGTAAAGAGCAGTACATTACACAGAAATATTGTTTCACCAATCCCAATACACCTTCCTGCTGCCAGTACTATGACAGTTTGTTGTGGTGGGTCCCAAGCGGCTGTGAATTGAGCATCCAAATGGAACACAGCCTCAGTGATACAGGGTAGCCATAATCCTTTACGACATCTGCATTTAATTCTTGTTTCTCTTGTCTGTCCTTACTGGGTTATCACAATGAATTAAAATGAATCACAATGAATTAAAATGGGTGTGATGATTCTTTTAGTCATTGGGTAATAAAGTAGAGAAACAAGCCCACTCTTCCATATTAACCAAGATGCCCACTCAATCCTGTCCCATTTTCCCATATTTGACTCATATCCCTCTAGCATGTCCTTTCCATATACTTAACCAAAGGCCTCTTATATATAGCTATTGATCCTGATTCATCTATTCTCTCTAGCAGTTTGTCCCATATATACACTACCCTCTGTGTGAAGAAGTTGCCCCTCAAGTCCCTTCTGAGTCTTTCCCCCCTCACCTTAAACCTCCGCCCTGTAGTTTTTGGTTCACTTTACCCAGGACTAAGACTACATTCAGCCTGTCTGTGCCCCTCATGAATTTTAAACCTGTATAGGATACCCCTCAATCTCCTACGCTGCAAGGAATAAAGTCCTAACCTGCCCAATCTCTCAATTTAACTCAGATCCTTAAGTCCTTGTAACATCTTTGTAAATTTTCTTAGCACTTGATGCAGCTTTACGATGGCCCTCCTATAAAAGGGTAACCTGAATTATACACAGTTGACCGAAACTGTACACTTTTGAAGCAATACGACAGATATATCTTCTCCTATTATATTAGAGGATGATAGAATCCCTCAGAGTTCACTTCAGAACTGTTCGTTGTTTCTGAAGTAATCTAAAAAAATTGTTTAACAACGAGACAAGGCTTGGCTTGGCTGTTGAAGTCCAGTCCAGTTTCCTGTCATATACACTAGTACAGGTACAGTATATGCAGGTGCAATAAAAATTTACTTGCATCAGCGTCACAAGCAGCATTCACAAGAAATTTACACACAAAAATTAAATGCTACAATTTAGCAACACTATGACCACTTTGATCACTTTGTGCTAAAATGTATGTTTTTTGTTTTAATTGTCATTCTTCCTTGTAAAAATTGTGTATATTAAACATAAACATTTTTTACAAGAAAGAACACAAGTTTATACAATTTGGTACAAAGTGATCATAGTGTTGCTAAAATGTAATGATTAGGGTTTTGTCAGTTGGTTCAAGAAGAGAAGGGAAGCAACTGTTGTTGAACCTGGTGGTGTGGGACTTCAGGTGACTACTATGTATTGTTGCCAGTGGACATTGGACATTGGAGATCTCCCATGTGGATAAAGTGCACAAACCCAAGATATCAATGATAATAGATCAATTTGTGCCTGTGGTAAGTGGTGCATTACACCATACACGTGCAGGTTTATCTGCTGAAGGCTCTCTGTGATCACAACCACTTGCATTTACATTCATGTTGTCACATCCTTGTGACAGATGAATAGAGCCACTGATTAACACCACAGTAAAGCAATGGTACTGTATGTATATCCAAAGGTACAGCACTCCCTCAGTACTGTGCTATGAATGTCAGCCTGAACCTCTGGATTTTTGAAACCACAGCATTATGAGGAAGTCACACCAGTAGCTATATTTCAAGTTGTGATATTGGGTTTGGCAGACAATGTCACCAAGCTTGGACCAATAAATTGCATAACACATCGTAGGAATACTCACAAGGATTTCACGTTCAGTCTCTGAGAGCACCGGTCTCACACCTTTGTTGGTTCCAGTATGCGAGCTTGGTCTGTAGGAGTTTCGTGATACTGGCCGTGATGGTGAGAAACAAAGACTCCCCCTCTCACCCGAATACTGGCTGGCCCATTTCTCTTCCTATTTTAAAAATAATTACATTTTAAATTGGTTCAAAAACTTAATAGAGAGTGTATAACCATTCAAGAAGTCTAGGTTAGATGTTGAAAACACTACTTCAGCCCAGGACAAAAATTTAAGTACACTCTCAGGTGATCATCTTCACTACTAAAGAATTCTTTGATTACATGCTGAAAAGAGGAAGGTGTGATCAATATCACTGAAATCATGGCTGACTTGTGATGCAGTTCCCACTTGTTCTCTATACCCCTTTGGTCAACAAAAATTTAATTACTCATGGATTTAAAATTATCAGTTGACTCAGAATCATAATTTCTAAACTGCTACCAGCCCCACCCCCCCATATTAAAATGGAACCTGGCCACTCCTGGACATCCAGTGTTGTTTTCTCCCAGCATGACCTCTAACCCTAGACTCCTCAAACCTGCAGGAACCTTCTTTATATGGATTGTACCAAATTTCAACCTTTGTACACCTTATAGTTCTAAGTTCTCAGGAAAACTGTGCATTGCTTAACATTCCTAGCCAAGGAAAATATATTGAAGTGTAACATTTCAATTGACTTGCATAGGCCAACTAAATTCCAATTTTCCATGTGTCTTTTGTGTGAAAAGGGGTACCCTGATGTCACTGAGCTACTTGGACATTCCCTTGCTCTCTGTCCTCCCACCAGAGGAAATGGTTTATACTGTACATAGCCATTACTTATTGCTTCACACTCTTCAAGCTGATCCTTCCTCAGCTTTCCAAACTCAAGTGAATAGAAGCCCAGCTTATGCATCCTGCACAGAAAAACAACAAATTGCAAATACTGCAAACTGAAGGAAGACAGGAGATGCTAGAAATACACAACGGGTCAGGAGAAAGAAGAATGGGTTAACATTTCAGGATTTGTTAGTACTACAGTTCTTACTAAGCAATTTATTGTTATGAAACCTTAACGTTATAATTAATTTTTTTCAGCTCCTAATCACATCCCAGCTGGGATACCGCGTTGGTTTCCAGTCCCTATAATATGATATCATTTGTATTTGTTTTCCATTGCTACCACCATATTGATGAATCTTCTGTGCAGGGGTTTATCAAAAGTCTTCTGAAAATATAAACACACCACACTGCTGGTTCTTTCTTTACCTATGTCCTCAATGAATTCCAGCAAATTAGTCAAACCTGACTTCCTTATATAACTTATACTGATTCTGCCCAATTCTGTGCTTACTTTCTAAATGTTCTACAGAATAATCTTCATTGTGGAATTTTGTTAAATATGAAGCTAGAAATTGCTGTTCAACTTTTTTAAAAATTCTCAACACACATAGGGGTGAAAACCTGTTCATTAAAGTGAGGGACATTAATGCTGGGGATTGAACTTCCACCACAGGTACTATGGTTGCTGACTCCATTTGGATGAAGTCTAAAGTTTTCACTACATGACTTCCACTTTCCCATTGTTACCCACCTCCTAGTAGTTACCAAACACATCCATCTTCATGATGCCCAAAGTCATTCAGAAAGCAAACATACTCTTCATTATCCAAATGATTGGCTTTCATCCTCAAACAAATGGCCTTTTTATATCCAAACTTTTTTTTTGCAAATACAAGGAAAATTTATTTGTTTATGAAAATGATCATTTTAATTTCTTGATTGTTTTTCTCATAGTACTTCCTTTGGACCAACATAAAGCAATCCTAGAGTGTTGGCAAGCCCAATGTACATATTGGGTGATACTTTACCAAATAGGTGACAGGATGAAACTAATTTAGATTTATACAAATTCTTTGTTAATAACATTATTTTCAAAAGATATTTAATTACTCTACATTCACATATCCAGGGATCCAGTGGGTAAAACCCAAAGCAGTTTCTCTCTTTTAAGAATGTGTTTCCAATCATTCTTATTTTGAACCTCAGATCCTCAATGTGCATTTATTTTCTTTATGCCTCTAGAATTCCTTCAACAACATGCAAATCCATCAAGGAACTCAATGAATAACACAAGCACATTTAACAATATCGTACAGTATCAAACATTTTCCAAGAATCTTGTACTTCTGCAAAACCTTTCCCTATGTCCAAATCCACATTAAAACCCATAAGGTATTTGGTTTTGAATATGTAATCAGTGTGGTAAGGTACCCATGTTTAAGACAGATATGAACATCAGGAAATGAGGTAGATTTCAAGTTTGTTTTTTTGGTTGATGTTCTACTGATCAGTATTAGGTAAAAGCAGTGCAAATCACCTCTTTTGCTTCCGTTCCTGGTTCAGCTAAGAATTCCACTCTGGCAGTTAGGTCCTTCAGTGCTTCCTTCCAAGCCTGGGAATCTAAACAAAAATGTAGTCACATAAATAATATATAAAACAACAAGCCTTAGATTTCATTAAAGAAATTCCTCCACACTCAAAGAAACTGATTTTTGAGAAACAAAACTGGCACCTGTACAAAAGTTGTGGAAGGATTAGAACCGTCGAAAGGAACTCTGTCCCAGAAATAAAATACTGCAGATGCTGCCTATCCAAATTGAAAACAAAATGCTGGGAATATTCAGCTGGTTAGACAGCGTGTGTTTTAAGTCCATGACATTTCATCAGAATGATTCTGAACTTTCTTAATGTCCAGCAGGGTCTTGCGATCATAAAAATATGTTTAAAAAAGTCAACACCTTTGGTTGACCCTGTAGAAACTGCTGTGTCCTACCAGGAACTCCACATGGACGGCATCAGAAGTCATGACAGAATCTGGGTTGCTAAAAGGCACTAGCTCAACCCGCTGTGCTATTATGCTGCCTGATTTATTCAGGACTCTGTAACAATGAATGGACTACTCATCCCCTCCAGCTCTTTCCTCTCCCCGCCCATCTTTGGTCTCATTAGTACTCACATAATGATCTGATGTCAGGTTGTGACTCTTCTTTACACGGGAACAGTGGCAATCCTGTGATGAGATGTGCTGGATACAGAGGTGTGACGGGAATATTGGCATTGATTGGCTGCTTGGGTC
Organism: Mobula birostris; assembly: GCF_030028105.1. Taxonomy (NCBI): domain Eukaryota; kingdom Metazoa; phylum Chordata; class Chondrichthyes; order Myliobatiformes; family Myliobatidae; genus Mobula; species Mobula birostris. Next base: position 172,876,496 of record NC_092373.1, on the reverse strand, counting down.
GGAGGAGCTCTTGTTTAGGTGTTTGTGACCGGCCTGGTACTTTGGGGCAAACTGGATCATCATCCACCTTGCATACCAGTGCGTTGTTCAGACCTGCAATACAGACATAAAGTAATATAGCATGGAAACAGGCCCTTCGGCCCAACCTGTCCATGCTAACCAAGATGCCCATCTGGGCTTGCCACATTTGCCTGCATTTGCCCCATGTTTATCAAAACTCCTCCCTTCTATGTACTTATCTAAGTGTATTTTAAATGTTATTATTGTATCTGCCTTTAACTACTTCCTCAGGCAGCTTATTCCACATTATTGCCAGCCTCTGCAACTCGGGTCCCTTTTAAATTTTACACATTACACCTTAAAGCTAAACCCTCTAATTTTACAAACCTAAGCCTCTAGTTTTAAGTTTTCCTTGCCTTGGAAAAAGCATATGTACACTCACCCTGTCTATGCCCCTCATGGTTCTATCAACCTCTCATAATATCACCTCTCAATTTCCTACACAATAAAGGTGTCTGAAGAGATGTTTCAGCTGCTAAGAGGTTTGCTGATTATGATGTCCACAGAGGCTAGAGTGTACCATCATTGTAGTTGGGTGACACAGGCAAGCATGCAAAGCTGAAGGTCAAATAGACACCTGTTTCCCTGTAATTCTGGCCTACTATGACCAAGTATTTTTAGAGTCAGAGTATACAGCCAGATACAAGCCCCTCAGCCCATTGATTCCTTATTGTCCATGGCACCCACCCAGCTAGTCCCAGTTTCTTGTGTTCAGCCCATTTCCCTCAAAGCCTCACCCCTCCATGTTCCTATCCAATTGTGTCTTAAATGATACTATTGTACTACCGACCTCAACCACAACCTCTGGCAGCATATTCCATTTACTCCCTGTCCTCCGCGTGAGGAAGTTGCCCCCAGGTCCCTTTTAAATCTATCCCCTCTCACTCTAAACCTCCGCCCCTGGTTTTAGTCTCCCCTACCCTGGGGAAAAGACTGTTACCATCTACCTTATCCATGCATACATAATTTCAAACACTTTGGCAAGGCTATCCTCATCCTTCTATATTCCATTTTCACTGAATTATACCACAGATTATACAAACAGCTGATCCCATCACAATTCAGTCCATTATTTGTGTCACAGGAGGCTGCTCAGTCTACTTTACCTATATCAGTTCTTGGCAAAAGCTCTTCTTCTGATATTTACTCCCTTCGTATATTGTTATCCAATTCTCTTTTGGAAACTGCCCCTGAATCTACCCTTTCAGGCTATGTATTGTAGCTCACAGTGACCTGCTATCTGCCAGTGGCTTTAACTCAATGCTTACTAAACCCTCCCACTGCCAGATAGAATCATAGAGATGTACGGCACCGTTTCCCTTCACCCCCACGCTGACCTTTGTGCCCATGTACACTCATCTCGTTTGCCTACATTAGGTTTATAGTTCTAGGTCTTGCCTGGTTAAGCATTTCTCTAAATGCCTCTTAAGCACAGCAGTTAGTGCAATGCTATTACAGCTCGGGGGCGTTCCAGAGTTCAGAGTGCAATTCCAGCATTATCCTGTACGTCTTCCCTGTGGAATGCATGGGTTCCAAAGACATACCGGGTGGGTTAATTGGTCATTGTAGCTGGTTCTGTGGTTAAGTTAGGGTTAATTGGATTTGCTGGGTGTTGCCGGGGAGCGAGCCTCAAAGGGCCTACTCTACGCTGTATTGCTAAATAAAATAAAAAATAAAGATAAAATGTATCCGGTTCCACTACCGTCTCTGGCAGAACATTTCAGATATCAACCACTCTCTGCGAAAGAACAAAAATGTCCCCTCTGATCCCCTTTAAAACTCCTACCTCTCACCTTTAAAGTTATGACCCCTCTTGCTTTACACCCTTCGACAGGAAATAGATTTTGACTATCTATGCCTCTCAGTCTTATTTACCTCTGCCAGGGGGCCATCTCTCAACCTCGCTCACTCTGGGTAAAACAAGCCCAACCTATCCAGTCTCCCCTTAACTGAAGTGCTCTGTCTAGCTGAATCTCCTCTGAACTCCTTCTGCATCCTCCCTAGTATGGTGACCAGAACTGCTGTCAACAGAGGTGAGGAACCGGTGGTTTGAGAAGCTGCGATAATATCCCAGCTCTTTTCAGTACAAGGAGTTCTACTTTATCCAGTTGTCCCAAAAGTGTATTTTCAAAACCTCTGATGGCCCTGATGGGTTTTAATAATTACTGTGTAGCAGCATGGGTTACCTCTGATGTGATAGACCCTTCTGGGATGAGGATTGTTACGGGAATAGAATGAAGAGTCGACATGGTACTTGCAGGTCTTGGGTGTTGCAGGTCTATTGTTGCCCAGCGATGGTAAGGGTAGCCCATTCCTGCTTTGTGCCAGCAGTGGTTCAATTTGAAACTCATTTTCAAAATTACTGAAAGATAAACCGTATTGTTAGCCACTAACGACAACACTCAGCAGATCTGACAGCGTCTATAGAATAAGCAGCATTTCAGGTAAAAGATACGGTATCGGAACACTGTCAAACTTAGTTTTGCAGCAACTAGTCATTAGTCATTGGTTTATTATTGTCACATGTACTGAGGTACAACGGGGGAAGAAAACTTTGTTTTGAATGCCATCAGACAGATCATTTCACCACAGCATTGCATTGAGGTCGTACAGGGAAAAGCAGTGACAGAATGAATGGAAAATAATGTGTTACGGTTACAGTGAAAGTGCAGCACAGGCAGATAATAAGGTGCAAGGCCATAATGAGATAGATTGTGAGGTAAAGAGTCAATTTATCATACTAGAGCTCCATTCCGTAGTCTTATAACAGTGGGAAAGAAGTATTAAATTTTACAACTATGTACCCTATAAAAAGCCAGTGTGCATTTATACAGAACAAATTTCTTGGTGTTCACCTGGCGGAGAATCTCACCTGGTCCCTCAACACCAGCTCCATAGCAAAGAAAGCACAGCAGTGTCTCTACTTTCTGTGAAGGCTGAGAAAAGTCCATCTCCCACCCCCCCCCCATCCTCACCACATTCTACAGAGGTTGTATTGAGAGCATCCTGAGCAGCTGCATCACTCTCTGGTTCAGGAATTGCACCGTCTCGGATCACAAGACCCCGCAGCGGATAGTGAGGTCAGCTGAGAAGATCATCAGGGTCTCTCTTCCTGCCATTACAGACATTTACAGTATACGCTGCATCTGTAAAGCCAACAGCATTGTGAAGAACCCCACACACCCCTCATACAAACTCTTCTCCCTCCTGCCATCTGGCAAAAGGTACCAAAGCATTTGGGCTGTCACGACCAGACTGTGCAACAGTTTCTTCCCCCAAGCCATCAGACTCCTTAATACCCAGAGTCTAGACTGACATCTACATCATTTATTATTATTATATTGTAATTTGTCCTCTACTGTGCCTATTGTCTTGTTTATTATTTACTGTACTGCCCTGCACTGTTTTGTGCACTTTATGTAGCCCTGTGTAGGTCTGTAATCTGGTGTAGTTTTTGTGTTGTCTTACATAGTCTAGTGTAGCCTTGTGTTGTCTCACTTAGCCTAGTGTAGTTTTGTGTTGTTTCATGTAGCACCATGGTCCTGGAGGAACATTGTTTTTACTGTGTACTGTACCAGCAGTTTGGTCGAAATGACAATAAAAAGCGACTTGACTTGAACACACAAAGAAGCTGTAGGAACTCAGTGGGTCAGACTGTGGAGGGAATGGACAGTCAATGTTTAAGTCAAGACCCTTCATCAGGATTTCCTGAAACATCAGCTGTCCATTTCTCTCCATTGATGCTGCCCGGGTGGTTGAGATTGTCCAAGTCCTTTGTATATTGCTCCAGATTTCCAGCATCTGCAATCTCTTGTGTGCATTTGTGCATTTTCAAGGGGGAAAAGATGTCCCCATAGACTTCACGGAAATACCACAAAATACCAGTCTCTCTCAGCAAATGTAATTAGTACAGACGGAGGTCCTGTGAGATAACTAAATGTGATCTAATGTGATCTTGAAAGTCAAGAGAAGAATTTTTAAAAATAGAGGAAATTGTAAACCAGCTCATTAACAGTCCTGATAAAGGGCTTGGCTTGAAATGTTAACTGCTTATTCCTCTCCATAGATGGTGCAGGACCTGCTAAGTTCCTCCAGCATTTTGTGTGTGTTGCTCATTGACATTGGTGGGCCAAAGGGCCCTTTTCGATGCTGACTCTGTAAAAAAGGATCACGTTTTCAAAAAAGTAATGATATGCATGCAACCACTGCAACAAGTTGCAAACATCCATCTAGGGCAAGAAGAAAATGTTCCTGTTGTTACAATTGCCAAGGAGATTTCTGTAGTTTCAAAGTGGAATCTGTTTACACAGATTCTTTGAGGGGGTAATTTAATAGCAACTGATTAATGTATTACTTAATTTCTATAAAGTTATGAGAAGGTCAGAAGAGTGGAATAGGAAGTGTTCACTTTCTGAAGCAACAAGGTCAGTGACCAAAGGAAGTAAATGCAAAGTAACATGTTGAAGAACAGAGGAAAACCGCATTCCTCAATAATAACCTGCTATTCCCTGTGTGAAAAGGTGGTGGAGGAAGAAATACTAACAACATTTAGGACGTGAGAGCCCCTCACATACCATACCCTACAAGGCTGTGGACAACAAGATAGAATGACAGTCAGTGCTCCTGCTCTCGGCTTCAGTGACTGGATTCACTCCTGACTTCCAATGCTAATTGTATAAAGTTTGTATGCTTTCCCAATGACCACATGGGTTTCCCCCCACTCCTCCAGCTTCTTCCCACGTCCCAAAGACATGTGGGTTGGTAGGTTAAGTATCTACTGTAAATTAGCCATAGTGTGTGGATGAGTGGTAAAATGAAGGAGAAGTTATTGGGAATGTAGGGGGAATGAGAAACGGGATTAATGTAGGATTGGGTGTAAATGGGTGGTTAACAGTCCAGAGACGGCTGAAGAGCCTGTGTACATGCCCTAACAGAGACAATTCTGGGATACTGACAGGGAAGATGTGGAGAAAATACTTTATAGGTGAGACCAAAACTGGGGGCCATAATCATACAAGGTGAGTAATTAATTTGTTAAAACTTTTTTAACAAAGGGAGGACAAGATGGCAGCACGACGCAGCTCGCAGCAGCCACTCCGGTGGTGATGTCTGTTATTTGTCAAGTAGGGTGCCGTGCACAATCCTGATTCAATGGAGACGGACGTGAGAGCACGGAGGAACATCTGGTGAAACTTCTGAAATGCCTGCTACGCTGCTGCTGCTACTGTGTGGTCCGAAATCTCTGGAGGGGAAGACCCCGAGTCCTCGGCTTTGCTTGTTGCTCGACGGCCGGGGCAGGGTCGAAGCGCTCGGCAGAGGATGGTGCTCGGAGAGGCTGTGGCGGAGGGGCTGGTTGGAGGCTTGAAGTTTTCAGACGGACTCAGAGTCTGCTGCGGTCGGGTGCTTCCAATGGTGCTGCATCGGCAAGTTAGCGGCGCTTGGAGGTTCATGGCAGGGAGAGTTTCTCCCTTCTGCCGCCTGCTTGAGACAATGAGTCTATCAGGACTTTGAGACTTTTTTTACTGTGCTCATGGTCTGCTCTTTGTCAAATTATGGTATTGCTTTGCACTGTTGTAACTATATGTTATAATTATGTGGTTTTGTCAGTTTTAGTCTTGGTTTGTCCTGTGTTTTTTTGTAATATCATTCTGGAGGAACATTGTATCATTTTTTAATGCATGCATTTCTAAATGACAATAAACGAGGACTGAGTGTCCTCATAATCTAAAAAAAAAACAGAGCGAATGTTTAAAGAGAAACTAGACTAACACAGAGGGAAGAGAGGAATAGAATTGAGGGAACAGGTAAAGAGAGAGGAGCCTTGCATGGAACACAAACACTAGCATGGAGAAGTTGGACCTAATCCAGGGTTGTACATTCAATGACATTTTATATATTTAAAAAAATGTAGATAGAAGATTCAGACTTACCTCATTTTGAAATTGGTAGGTCCCAATTGAAAATTCATTGCTGGTGTCATTATAGCCTCAGACATGATTCACACCACTGCTGAGGAGTAAGAGGAAACAGAAAATGAACTCACAGTTAAAACACAATACAGAAACTTGCTGTGTGCTAACCATGGCAACACTTGGTGTTAATGTATAATCTCCAGAGTTTATACTGTAATTCAGGGTCTACAAGTATCATACTTCACACTTGTCACTTTCCAACTGCTGAAGAAATGACACGGCAGAGCAATGAGAATATTGGAGGAGTAGGGCATTCCAATAGCCTGGCAGCCTCTTCTTCAATACAGTTAGATGGTAGCTGATCTATTGTGCCAACCCAACCTTCAGAAAGCATGACTGTGGTGGCTTTACTTACTGATATCCAGAAGGAAACTAAGATATGGTCCTCAGCATCGTGGTCATTTCTACTTCCCTTCAACTGTATGAGTGAAGGTGACATACACAAACTATCTCAGGCTGCAGAAGTGAGGACTACCAGAATTGACTGAAGGGGAGCTAGATGATATGGGTGAGGTACTAAGTGAATATGTGTCGTCTGTACTCATCATGAAGGACATGGACCGTAGTAAGTACAAGTAAGGGCACAGGTAATTTGGAGCAGATTGGTTTTGGGGAGATGTTAGATGTCATTGAACATGTGAGAGTTATAAAATCCCAGGGCCAGATGAGATCAGTCAAGTTGTGCATGAGAAGCAAAAGAGAAGACAGCTGGATCATTGAATGGATGTTTTCTCCATTGTCATTGGCCATAATTTGAGGTGCGAGAAGACTGGATGATAGCTAATGTTCTTCCTTCAAATAAAGAGCAGCTGGAATAAACCAGATAACCACAGGGGCAGTGAACCTTATGTCTGTAGTTATGGTAATTGTTGGAGAAAATTCTAGGGGACAGAAATTATGTACATTTGGAAAGGGGCTTTTCAGGGATGCTCAGCATAGCTATGTGCAGGGGAAATCATGTCTCACTAATTTAATTGAGTGTTTTAGTATATAACTTAGAAGATTCACAAAGCAGGGCATGAAGATTATCTGTTTGAACTTTAATAATAATAAGACATTTCACAAGGTTCCACATGGTAGGCTGGTGTAGAAGTTTAATGATTGATAGATAAATAGATGGACACTTTATTGTTCCCAAAGGAAATGATAGTGTCACAATCGCATTACAAATGCACAGATATAAATATTAGAAGAGAGGTAAAAAGAATAAAAAATGTTACCATAAACAGTCTAATAGGAGGGGGTCATCACTTCCCCTGCTATGGGTTGACTCATTATAGAGCCCAATGGCTGAGGGTAAGCATGTGGGATCTAAGACAAGTTTCAGGATCTTCAACTGAAAAGTCAACCATCACTTTGCCGCTAGAGACACTGCTCTCCCATTGACTTTATCCAGTGTTTGATTTTTGTTGCTCTAAATTTCAGCCTCTCTTGTGGATCAAAAATTGGCTTGGTGATACATAACAGAGAGTAATGGTGGAAGGATGCTGTTCTGATTGAAAATCTGTAACCAGGAGGTATACTGCACAGATTTGTGTCAACACCCTTGTTATTTGTGATACCCTGGGGTTTAGTCCATCTGGCCCAGGTGACATCTACTTTCAGACCCTTCAGATTCCCAAGCACTTTCTCCTTAGTAATGGCAACTATATTTGTTTCTGCCCTGACATACTCAAATTTCTGGCATACTGCTAGTGTCTTCCACAGTAAAGATTGACACAAATTACTTATTATGTTCATCCATCAATTCTTTGCGCCCTATTACAACTCTCCAGAGTCATTTTCCAGCAGTCCAATATCTACACGTGCCTCCTTTTACTTTATATATCTGAAAAGATCTCTTGGTATCCTCTTTCATATTTTTGACTAGCTTACCATCGTAGTTCATCTTTTCTCTCCTATTGTTTTTTAGTTGCCTTTTGTTGATTTCTAAAAGCTTCCCAATCCTGTAACTTCCCACAATTTTTTGAACTATCATATGCCCTCTCTTTTCCTTTTATGCTGTCTTTGTCTTCCCAGGTTAGACACATGAAAACATAACATGAGAAATAGGAGCAGGAGTTGTTCAGCCGGCTCCGCCATTCAATAAGATCATGGCTGATCTAACCGTGGACTCACCTCCACCTACCTGCCTTTTCCCCATAACTCTTAATTCCCCTACTATGCAAAAATCTATCCAACCTTGTCTTAAATATATTTACTGAGGTAGCCTCTGCTGCTTCATTGGGCAGAGATTTCCACAGATTCACCACTCTCTGGGGAAAAGGTCCCTTCTCATCTCCATCCTAAATCTACTCCCCCGAATCTTGAGGCTATGTGCCCTAGTTCTAGTCTCACCTACCAGTGGAAACAACTTTCCTGCCTCTATCTTATCTATCCCTTTATATGTTTCTACAAGATCTTGTCTCATTCTTCTGAATTCCAGTGAGTACAGTCCCAGGTGACTCAATCTCTCCTCATAGTCTATCTCCCTTCATCTCCAGAATCTCTTAAATTCAATCCCTCTAGCAATGAAGACCAACATTCCACTTGCCTTCTTGATAGCCTGCTGCACCTGCAAATTAACCTTTGTGATTCATGCACAAGCATTCCCAAATCCCCCTGCACAGCGGCACGCTGCAATCTTTTAGCATTTAAATGATAATCTGATCTTCCATTTTTCAATCCAAAGTGGATGACCTCACATTTACCAACATTGCACTCCATCTGCCAGACCCCTGCCCACTCACTTAATCTATCTATATCTCTCTGCAGACTCTCCATATCCTCTACACAATTTGCTTTTCCACTCAGTTTAGTGTCATCAACAAACTTAGACACAGTACACTCTGTCTCCTCTTCCAGATCATTAATGTATATCATGAACAGTTGCAGGCCCAGCACTGACCCCTGTAGCACACCACTCACCACTGATAGCCAACCAGAGAAACACCCATGTATCCCAACTCTCTGCTTTTTTCCATTGGTTAACCAATCTTCCATCCATGCTAACACATCGCCCCCAACTCTATGCATCCTTATCTTATGGATAAGTTTTTTATGTGGCAGCTTATTGAATGCCTTCTGGAAATCCAAGTAAACAACGTCCATTTGTTCCCCTCGATCCACTGTGCTCGTTATATCCTCAAAGAACTCCGTAAGTTAGTCAAACAGGGCCTGCCTTTGCTGAATCCATGCTGCATCTGCCTGATGGATCCGTTTCTTTCCAGATGCCTCCCTATTTCTTCTTTAATGATAGCTTCAAGCATTTTCCCATCTACAGATTTTAAACTAATTGGCTCAAAGTTACCCACCTTTTGCCTACATCCTTTTTTGAACAGTGGCATGACATTCGCCATCTTCCAATCCGCCGGGACCTGCCCAGAGTCCAGAGAATTTTGGTAAGTTATCACCAAAGCCTCTACTGTAACCTCTGCCATTTCTTTCAGTGCCCTGGGATGCATTCCATCAGGACCAGGGGACTTGTCTATCTTTAGGCACACAAGCTTGCTCAGCACTACCTCTTCAGTGATAGCTATTGTATCGAAGTCCTCACCTCCCATCGCATCCATATCATCTCTCTTCGGCACGTTAGATGTGTCCTCCACCGTGAAAACCAACACAAAGTAGTCATTCAAAGCCTCGGCCATTTCCTCAATACCCAATATCAATTCCCCCTTCTCATCCTCCAAGAAACCTACTTTAGCCACCCTTTTCCACTTTATATAATTATAAAAACTTTTACTATCCATTTTTATATGTTGTGCTAGTTTATTTTCATAATCTATCTTCCCCTTCTTTAATGCTTGCTTAGTGGTTCTCTGTTGCTCTTAAAGTTTTCCCAGTCTTCCAGTTTCTCACTAATCTTGGCGACTTTGTATGCACACGTTTTTAGTTTGATGCCTTCCTTTATTTCCTTAGTTATCCATGGCTGGCTCTCCCCATCCTTACTGTCCTTGCTTTTAACTGGAATTTACTTTGTTGAACAGCATGAATAATCTCTATCAATGTCTTCCATTGTTCCTCAACTGTCCCACCATATAGCCTGTGTTCCCAGTCTACCCTATCCAACTCCTCTCTCATCCCGTTGTAGTCTTCCTTGTTTAGGCAAAATACACTGGTTTTATATCAAACTATAGCACCCTCCTCTTGTATGAGAAACTCAATCATACTGTGATCACTCTTTCCAAGAGAATCCCTAACTACAAGATCTCTAATTTTATCTATTTCATTGCACAGTACCAGATCCAAGATAGCACGTTCCCTTGTAAGTTCATTAGCATGCTGCTCAAATATGCATTCTATGGAGTCTTCTTCAAGGCTACCTTGACCAATTTGATTCACCCAATCTATGTGCTAGTTAAAGCCACCCATGAAAACTGCTGTTCCATTCTTACATGCCTCAGATATTTCTGTTTATTGCCTGTACCACTGTAATGTTATTATTCAGTGACCTATAGGCAACTTTCACCTTTCAATTCCTAATCTTTACTCGGATGGATTGAACATCCTACTCCTTAGATCGTCTATCATCTCTCACTATTGCCTTTATCTCATCCTTAATTAAGAGCGCTACCCCACCTCCCTTACCTTCTTGCCTATCCTTCCATATTACCTGAAATCCTTGGATATTTGACTCCCAATCCTCTCCATCCTGCAACCACGGTTCAGTAACGGCCACAAGATCATTCCTCTTTATACTGATTTGTGTCACAAGGTCACTGATCTAGTTTCGAATACTATGGGTATTCAAATAATGTGCCCTTACACTCATTGTACTTTTAAAATCTAGTAATCTTCATCCCTTATGCACTTGACTTTTCTGTACTCCACCTTTACTTTTCTCTTTTTTAACTTTAACTTTTACTTTATCCACACTTTTCTCTTTTACTTTATCCATACTTCTCCAATCTGTTGAACCCCCCCCCCCCACTCCTGCTATTTAGTTTAAAGCCCTATCCACAACCCTCGTTATGCGATTCGCCAGGATCCAGGTCCCATCCTATCACGGTTCAGGTGGAGACCGTCCCATTGGTACAGCTCCCTCCATCTCCAATACTGGTGCCAGTTTCCCATGAATTCAAACCCACTTCTCCCACACCAGTCCTTAAGTCAATCATTTAATTCTCTAATCTTCTTTACCCATTTGCCAATTTGCACGTGGCTCAGGTAGTAATCCAGAGATTGCCACCTTTTTGGTTCTGCTTTTTAATATAGTTCCTAGCTGCTCAAATTCCCTCAGCAGAACCTCTTTCCTCATTTTACCTATGTCATTGGTACCCACATGGACCATGACAACTGGATCTTTCCCCTGCCACTGCAAATTCCTCTGCAGGTCAGTTACAATGTCCTGAACCTGGGCACCAGGCAGGCAACACAGCCTTCAGGATGCTCTATCCTCACAAGAGGGAATTGTGTCTATTCCCCTGACCATACTATCCCCAATTACCACTACATTTCTCTTCTCTCCCCCCTCTTGAATGGCTCCCTGAACCACAGTGCCACAGTTAGGTTGCTCATTCTTCCTACAGCCCCCACTCTCATCCACACAGGGAGCAAGAATCTGACACCTGTTGGACAAACCCAAGGGCTGAGGCTCCTCCAGTACTGTCTCTTGGATCCCTCTACTCGCCTGACTCGCAGTCACACCCTCTTGTCCCTGACCACAGACTGAATTTGAGGCAGCTAAGCTAATGGGTGTGACTACCTCCTGAAACAGAGAATCCAGGTAACTATCCCCCTCCCTGATGTGTCCCCATGTTTGAAGCTCAGATTCCAGGTCATCAACTTTGAACCTGAGTTCCTCGAGCAGCCAACACCTGCTGTAGATGTTTTCACCAGGAACCACGATGGAGTCACTAGCTCCCACATCAAGCAGCTACAACACATCACCTGATCCAGCACTTTCCCTACTTTATTTAACTAGTTGTAGTCTGGTGACTTTTTTATTCAACCACTACAAAACCTTTACCCGCTACGCTCCTGTACCTCCTCACTGAAGCTCCTTGAGCTAAAGTTGGTCAACTCTGCTCTCTCTGTCGGTAAGCTATACCGTGAAGCGACTCTTCGTCCCGCCTTGTTAGACCTACCACAACTTCACCACTATTCTAATTATCAGTTCACTTTTCTCGTTGTAAAACACGCTGATCACCTCAATTACTGCTGGTGCTAGCAAACAGTTTACGCAAAGTTGAAAAAAACGGCTGCACCAAACAAGGGATAAGCCGGAAAAAAAGTCCTTTGTAAGGCAACCAAACACGTTATATAAGCAGCCACATCCAAAATTTAAAATAAAATAAAAGAATGTTACAGGCCAAACCACCAAACCTCCTTCTCACACTCTCCCAAACAGCGCACACAGTCGGACCGGTGTCTGCTGCACCATCCTCTTTTAGGACACTTCTTCATCTTTGGGATGTACCTCTCCTGCACCTTCTGAATTGCCCCTAGAAACTCCAGGCATTAATGTTCTGCGTCATTCCCGCTACCATCCCCTTTGAATCAACTTTGCCCAGCTCCTCTCTCATGCCTCTGTAATTCCATTTGCTCTACTGAAATATTGATACATCTGACATCAGCTTCTCCGTCTCAAACTGCAGGGTGAATTACATCATATTATGATCGCTGCCTCCTAAGGGTTTCCTGACCTTAAGGTCCCTAATCAAATCTGGTTCATTACACAACACCCAATGCAGAATTGCCTTTCCTCTGGAGGGCTCAACTACAAGCTGCTCTAAAAAGCCTTCTCCTAGGATGGAGTGAGAAGCTGGGAGGTAGGAGGTGGAAAAGGTACAGGGTTGAAGAAGAAAGAATCTGATAGGAGAGGAGAGCGGACCATGGGAGAAAGGGAAGGAGGAGGGGCAGCAGGGGGAGGTGATAGGCAAGTGAAAAGGACAGATAAGAGGGGAGCCAGAGTGGGGAATGGAAGAAGAGGTAAGGGGGGGGGGAGGTTTTAATCAACATGGATTGCAGAAATGGACTCTCAGGTTTATGATGTGCTCTGGTTCTGGTCACACTTTTTTGTTACTACTTTTGAGTGATTTTTGAATTGGGGCAGCCTGCAGATAATGAACACTGAGCTGAACTGTACTGACATATGCTTTGTGATTTTGTAGTGTTTATCAGGCCGAGACCCTTTATCAGGACTGGAAAGGAAGGGGGAAGATACCAGAACAAAAGGGTGGGGGAGAGGGGAAGGAGAATAGCGAGAAGTTGATAGGTGAAGCCAGGTGGGTGGGAGAAGCAGCCAGATGGAGAAGGAGGAATCTGATAGGAGAGGAGAATAGATCATTGGAGAAATGAAAGGAGAAGGGGCACCGGGGGGAGGCAATAGGCAGGTGAGGAGAAGTGGTAAGAGACCAGAGGCCAGAGTGGGGAATTGAAGAAAAGGGAAGGGGGAAGGGGAAAAATTACTGGAGAAATCAATGTTCATGCCATCAGGTTGGAGGCTCCCTAGACGGAATATGAGGGGTCACTCCTCCAACCTCCAAGTGGCATCATCATGGCAGAAGAGGAGGTCATGAACCAACATGTCGGAATGGGAATGGGGATAGGAATTGGCCTTAGGGAAATCCCACTTTTTGTGGAGGTGCTTGAAAAAGCTATCCCCCAATCTACATCAGGTCTCACCAATGTAGAGGAGTCCACAATGGGAGATCTGGATATAGCAGACAACCCCAACAGTATTGCAGTTGAAGTGTTGCTTCACCTGGGGCCCTGAATGGAGGTGAGGGAGGAGGTGAATGGAGATGTAGTACTTCCGCTGCTTGCAGGACTAGTGCCAGGAGGGAGACTAGTGTTCAGGGAGGAATGGACAAGGGAATTGTGGAGGGAGCAATCCCTGCAGAAAGTGGAGAGTGTCGGGGAGGGCAGAGGTACTGATGTGTTCGGTGGTAGGATCCCATTGAAGATGGTGGAAGTTGCTGTAGGATGTGGAGGATCATGAGGAGAAGAGGAACTCTCTCCCTGTTAAGGCGGCAGGAAGATGGGCTGAGCGCGGATGTCTGGGAAATGGAGGAGATGCAGGTGAGGGCAGCATATACATATTGTGGTTAATAAGAGCTATTCAGAGGCTAGGAGTCCTGCAGTGAGTAACCCATATCCTAACTCCCCAAAGTCTGTCCGTCATCTACAAGTCTCCTGTCAGGAGTGTGATGGAACACCCTCTATTTGCATGAACAAGTGTAACTTCAACATCACTGAAGAAGCTTGATAACATACAGGACACTTGATAGGCAACACATCCACTTACTCCACTACTACATGGACAGAGGCAGCATTTTGTACCGTCTGCAGGATGCACTGCAGCAACTCACTGAGACCCTGTGAACAGCACCTTCAAAACCCACCACCCCTACTAGCTAGAAGGTCAAGGGAACTCCACCACCTGAATTTTGCCCTACAACTCACGCATCATGCTGAGTTCCTTCACCATCGAGATCCTGAAAACCTCTCCCCAACAGTATTGTGTGTGCCCCCAGATATTATCTCACACCTCAAAGACTGCAACGGTTCAAGAAAGCAGCTCAACACCAACTTCTCAAGAGAATTAGGGATGGGCAATTAAATTCTGGCTCAGCCTGTAAAGCCCACATCTTTTGGATCAATAAAAAACTGGGCAAAAAGTTCAGCATGGTTGTTATGGGCTGGATGGTGCTGTGCAACACAGTGAATTCTGTTACATGTTTCCAAAGTATCTTTGTAGAGATAAAGCCAAGGTTAGAGATAAGACTGTGAGAAACTCCAGCACATTTTATCAAACTGCTTATGTGTTATCAAGGACAGTATGAGACAAATTATAAGTTTGAGTAACAGATACTGCTAGGTAACCAACAATTTCAGGGCTCTTATTTGAAGGCTCTCGGTGCACTAGAGTTCTGCTCACTGAAGGCCAGCTTTTTCTCATGGTAGGGATATCAAAATTTTTTTTTAAATCAGTTTTAAGGTGAGAGAAATTAGGTAAACACAGATAAGGTTGATATCTGGAGAGGAGGTGGTGGAATGAGATATGATACAATTATAACATTTTAGAGATATTTAAGCAGATATTCTGGATTGGAAACTGAAATATTAACCTTCTGATACAGAGATACAATGTATAAGATACTGGACCAACTTGCAGAGCTTCAGAGTCATAGAGCAATGCAGTATAGGTACTGGCCCCTTGGCCCACCTAACTAGCCCCAATTTCCAGGCCTTCAAGCTGTCAAGCCCTGCCACTCCAATGTTCCTATCTAAATGCTTCTTAAGTGCTTCTGATTACCTGCCTCAACTACTTTCTCTGACAGCTCCTTCCATCCTCTGCATGAAAAAGTTGCCCCTCAGGTTCCTTTAAATCTTCCCCCTCTCATCTTAAACTGATGCTCTCTAGTTTTGGACTCCCCTACTCTGGGGGTGGGGGGTTGCAGAAAGACTGTTACCATCCACCTTATCTACGCCTCTCACAACTTTAAACACATTTGTAAACTCGAACAATTCATCCAAATACGAACATGAATTTCACCAGGGCAGCTGATAGATTTTAATTCAGGCAGTGGAATAAATATGGACTAAAAAGCCGCAATCGGTAGTCATAAACATGAAACTACCAGATTGATTTAAAAATCACACTGGAACCACGGACATCCTTCAGGGAACGGAAACCTTACTCTGGACTCAATTGCTTGATTGACTCTTCACACACTCAGTTCTGGCAATATCTGCTGACAAAGTCCACACACAGTACCATGGGTACCACAGTACCCCTGTTTCCATCCAGGGGGTCAGTGTGGACTTGCTGGAGGATTACAAATACCTGGGGATACGAATTGACAATAAACTGGACTGGTCAAAGAACACTGAGGCTGTCTACAAGAAGGGTCAGAGCCGTCTCTATTTCCTGAGGAGACGGAGGTCCTTTAACATCTGCCGGACGATGCTGAGGATGTTCTACAAGTCTGTGGTGGCCAGTGCTATCATGTTTGCTGTTGTGTGCTGGGGCAGCAGGCTGAGGGTAGCAGACACCAACAGGATCAACAAACTCATTCGTAAGGCCAGTGATGTTGTGGGGATGGATCTGGACTCTCTCACAGTTGTGTCTGAAAAGAGGTTGCTGTCTAAGCTGCATGCCATCTTGGACAATGTCTCCCATCCACTATATAATGTACTGGGTGGGCACAGGAGTACATTCAGCCAGAGACTCATTCCACCAAGATGCAACACAGACCGTCATAGGAAGTCATTCCTGCCTGTGGCCATCAAACTTTACAACTCCTCCCTTGGAGGGTCAGACACCCTGAGCCAATAGGCTGGTCCTGGACTTATTTCCTGGCATAATTTACATATTACTATTTAATTATTTATGGTTTTATTTCTATTTATTTATGGTGCAACTGTAACGAAAACCAATTTCCCCCGGGATCAATAAAGTATGACTTTGACTATGACTATGAATATACATTTTGTACTAGGAATGAAGCTGTCAGTACTCCTACTTGCTCGTTTATCTCAGGAATCACACCACATGAAGCATAATATCTCTCTTGCCTCAGAGTTCCTGTGCTAAAGTCTTACTGTCGGGGTTTATGATGTAATTGAAACTGTTCGATAGATTTTGTGCCCATTCCTGCACTTGGGTAGTGTCCCCAACCCTCCTTCGCTCCCCATGGAACACGTGCATTGGGATAAAGGTTCACCTCACTTCTGAGGAGATTCAAAGATCTGACCATGAATATAATATTTGGATATAGAGTTACCGATAACCCTAGTCACGCGTTTTAACTGAAAATATGAAGAGAAAGTGATAATTTTCGGTGTTAATATTTAGCCTTCAGCTAGCAAAAAAAAGGATTACTTCAATACTCGCCTGAAACGATCTCTCTCGCCATTTTTCAGGTAACTGGAGTCCAACGTGAAGAGTGCAGTGGCTACCGACCCCTGAGGCGCAAAATATTTCAAGAAAGAGCGATTGTTACGAAATGATTATTGTTTGGGGAGGAGGGGGAGGGGGAGTCCCTTTCACTATAGGTAATTATCGGTCTCCCCACATCGGCGGATTTATAATCATCGATACTTTGGAACCTCTGCGCGATTTTCGAATCTAATCTTAGGAAGAAAACCTATTCTCTTTCATTCACATATTTTCAGCGGGATGCGTGTTTGTGAAGACACCATATACAAGGGTCTCGGCCAAAACGTCGACTCTTTTCCATAGATGCTGCTTGGTCTGGTGAGTTTCTCTAGCATTTTTTGTGTGTTGCTTTGGACTTCCAGCATCTGCAGATTTTCTTGTGTTTGTGATATTATTCAACTAATGTTTTCATCTACATAACTTTAATTACTTGCACTCACTTTATTACCGCCAACTAGTGACAGTGTTATTCGCAGTTCGGTATTAATTTTCACCAAACTGTTATTACCTCTGGTCTAATTGACCCTCCTCTCGAAATCCCCCTGCCTCCCGGCTCGTTGTGTTTCCAGGGTTGCATGAAAGGTCGCTGCTCGCCTTGTCTTGCTAGCCCGTTAGGTACAATCACGCACGCCAAACCTTGCTCCTCGCTCTCAGCAAAATATCAGCTCTCGCCCCGAGTCAGAGACAATACGAACTCCTGCCAAACCTGGCGAGTGTGGGATGAAACTTCTTAAGTACAGTATTAGCTTGGAATGAAGGTTTAAGTTTGTTGAGGCTAAAATCCCCTCTACCGCGCCCACTAATCAACATCACCACACTCCACGTCTCAGCAACCTCACAATGACCCGAGCAACACCGAGCGGTAAGAAACATTCCTATTGCCGGTGCCCAAGACAATGCTGACCTTCAACAAGCAAACTTCACAGAAGTTTGCAGCTACGAAACAAAAGGAAACCATGACAAATAGTGGGGGGAAAAGTACAGTCGACATTTCGGGCCGAGACCTGCCGAAGGGTCTCGACCCGAAACGTCGACTGTACTTTTTTCCATAGTTGCTGTCTGGCCTCCTGAGTTCCTCCAACATTTTGTCTGTGTTACTTGGGTTTCCAGCATCTGCAGATTTTCTCTTGTTCATGACAAATAGTTCCCGACCTTGGACAACTACATGGATAAGAAACGAAGGATATGGGCCAGACTTAAGCAAATGGGACTGGGCATCTTGGCTGGCAAGGACCAGTTAGTCCAAAATATGTATTTTGTGACTATGACTTTATGACCATGGACGTTGCCTGACTCACAGAGTCGTTTCAGCATTTTCTGTTTTTATTTCAGATTTCTAGCATGAGTTTTAAAAAATATTTTTTCATCTACTTAAATCCTTTCTCCTCGGCCTAGTGGCTTCTGTGGATAACAAACCTCACAAGCTTTGTAGGCAGTGCCTGGGGTAACCAGTAAGAATCCTATATGCCATCTATTGCAAGGAAGAGCCTGTGCCTGCGGCAGGGAGAAGGACCAATCATTTGGCCAACTGGAGATCTCAGTGCTGTGAGAGTAGATTGGGTGAGTCCTGGTCCAAAAGGAACAACAGAGTTCAGGAATTATTCACCCCAGATCAACATAACTTACAGGGATACTTGCACTTGATATCTACTACAATAAAGTGACACAATACCTTTGCAGGTAATTTGAGTTAATTAGGATTTGTGTGGTCATACACCTAAGTTAATTGATAACAATAAGTCAAGTCACCTTTTATTGTCATGTCAACCATAACTGCTAGTACAGAACATAGTAAAAATGAGACAACGTTTTCCAGGACCATGGTGCTACATGAAACAATACAAAAACTACACTGAACTACGTAAGAAAAAACACAAAAACTACACTAGACTACAGACCTAACCAGGACTGCATAAAGTGCACAAAACAGTGCAGGCATTACAATAAGTAATAAATGAGACAGTAGGCACAGTAGAGGGCAGTAGGTTGGTGTCAGTCCAGGCTCTGGGTATTGAGGAGTCTGATGGCTTGGGGGAAGAAACTGTTACATAGTCTGGTTGTGAGAGCCTGAATGCTTCGGTGCCTTTTTCCAGATGGCAGGAGGGAGAAGAGTTTGTATGAGGGGTGTGTGGGGTCCTTCATAATGCTGTTTGCTTTACAGATGCAGCGTGTGGTGTAAATGTCTGTAATGGTGAGGAGAGAGACCCCGATGATCTTCTCAGCTGCCCTCACTATCCGCTGCAGGGTCTTGCGATCTGAGATAGTGCAATTTCCGAACCAGGCTGTGAAGGGTCAATACTGGGTTTGTTTTTGCAGGAGTGAAGGTGCTTAAGAGAGGATCTGATTGAGGTACATAAAATTATGAGGGGTGTAGATAGGATAAACTGCAGGACCTAATCACTGATCCCAATAGACTCAATCTCAGTTGCCAACCTAAGAAGACCCATTTATTCCCTCTTGTTGCTTTCTATCTCTTTAACTATTTCTCAATCCATACCAGATATTCTACTCCCAATTCTATGTGTTATCACCACTGCAAGCATTTTTCCTCAGTACGAATAAACATAGTACATACTTGGCTGAAAGTAGTGTCATGGGTAGACAGGGTAATGAAGGTGGTATTTGGCATTCTGTCCTTCATCAGTCAGGCCATTGAGTGTAAGTTGGGACATTATGTTGCAGTGGTACAAGACGTTGGTGAGGTCAATTTGGAATTTTGTATACAGCATTAGTTATGCTGTTATAGGCAAAATGTCATCAAGCTGGAAAGAATGCAAAGAGGATTTACAAGAATGTTGTCAGGAATTGAGGTCTAAGTTATAAGCAGAGGTTTGGCAGCCTAGGGCTTTATTTCACGGAGTGTAGCATACTGAGAGGTGACCTAAGAGAGATGTATAAAACTATGAGGGGGCATAGATAGGGTGAATGCACACAGCTTTTCAGCAAACCAAGAGCTAGAGGTCAGTGGTTTAAGGTGAGAGCAGACTAATATTTAAATGGGCCCGAGTGAGAGAGTGGTTTGTAGCAATCATAAGACAGAGGAGCAGAATTAAGTCATTTGGCCCATCGAGTCCACTCTGTTATTCAATCTTTACTGAGTTTTTCAACCTTATTCTCCTGCCTTCTCCTTCTTATCAATCAAGAACCTATCAACCACTGCCTTCAGTACACCCAATGACTTCACCCCCACCGCCCTCTGTGGCAACAAATTCCACAGATTCACCACACTCTGGCTGAAGAAATTCTTCCACACCTCAGTTTTAAGAGACATCCCTTTACTCTGAGGCTGTGTTCTCCGATCCTAGACGCCCTTACTAATGAACCTATCCTCTCACATCCACAATATATAGAAGGAGCTGGCAGGAGAAGTGCTTTAGGCAGGTTTAATAACAGCATTAAAAAAAAACATTTGGATAAGTACATAGATGGGAAAGGGTTAGTGGGATACAGGTCAAATGCAGGAAAATGGACTAGCTTAGGTGGACATCTCGGTTAGCACGGTCAGGTTGGGCCATTTTAAATCTCTACACCCCAAGAGGTCAACCTCACTGACAAATGAAAATGACCCTTCCTATTCCCTTTGTTTAAGTCCCTCATGACTTTACTAACCCAGATATGGACCACTGCCCTTCTCCAGATTAGTACTATGGTATCCTCAAAAGCCATCAGAGCAGGTGGGCTTTGGTTAAATCAATGCATGGCTGGCAGAAGGTTGTAGACTCAAGCTAGCTTCATTCCGGGCACAACCCACCCCATCATCGAGTAAAGGCACCTTCAAAAGGCAATGCAGCAGAAAGGCATCATTCGTCACTAAGGTCCCTCAGCAACCAGGATATGCCCTCTACCATTTGGGAGAAAGTACAGGAGCCTGACGACGCACACTCAACGATTCAGGAAGAGCTTCTTCCCCTTCGCAATCAGTTTTCTGAATGGTCCATGCACACAAACTCTTGATTGATTTATCTATCATTTAATTTATTTATATTTATATGTCTTGGAATGTACTGCTACAGAAAACTAATTTCACGACATATGTCAGTGACAATAAACCTGATTCTGATTTTGGTTCCTCCAACAGTGCGGCATTCCTGCACCAAAACAGATTTTGTGCTTAAATCTCGGCCAAAGCTGCTTGATTTAACCAGCCAGAAGCGCTTCCCATTCTCGACGGTCTCCTGGGTCGTGGGGAAACGCGAGTCGGTAACTTCGCTGGTCGGTCGCAGTTCAACCCGAATACTACACCAAAGTCCACATCAGCGGGAAATCACGGCTGCGACCTCACCCGCCCAGCCCACTGAAGGCAGACGTCAGCGGCGTAACTCGGTTTACCCAACCAGAATCCTGGTGCCTGTGATTGATGTCTGCCTTGACCATTCACAGATTAGATAAGAGCCGCTTGCGTTCCCTTGCTACAGCTGCGTGAACGGCGACTTTGCCTCGTTTTTGCATCGTCGGGAACATGGCGGGGACTGCAGACAAGGTGAAAGGGGGAATCTCACAACACGACGAGTCTTTGTTGGGATCGTGGTCAGGTGGTAGGGAAGGCGGCTTTGCCAGGTGTCCTGATCGGAGGTCCGGCTCATGTATCCAGTGTAACCGCTCACAGCAATGCAACAGGACGCAGTGTTGTGTTGGAGTGCGCCCAAGGGCCTTTCGTCTACCCGAGGGTGCAGGGGGGTTGTGTGTTGCTATTCCGTTTGAAGCAGGTTCGGTGTTGCCTGTTTGAGGATTTGGGTTTTTTTTTCCATTATCAGACTGGAAAGGGTTAAGGATTAAGCAACATACAGTTAACAGCGAAGATTGAATTCGGGTCATTGACTGCATGATTGACGGTCTTTTTTTAGAGCGAGCAGTGAACTAAGTTCATGTTTTCTTGTTCTAAATCAATCAATTAGCTGCGTTCTAATTTTAAGTGCAAATGAAATATATCAAAAATACACAATTTCTAAATTAGTTGAATGCTTCCATGTTTGTGTTACATTTTCAAAGGCCACAGTGCATATGGTGTACAGTTCTGGTCGTCCCGTTAAAGGAATGATGTTCATAAACGTTGCTGGTGAACGCAGCAGGCCAGGCAGCATCTCTAGGAAGAGGTACAGTCGACGTTTCAGGCCGAGACCCTTGCTTGAATTTCCAGCATCTGCAGAATTCCTGTTGTAAAGGAATGATGTTGAGGCATTGCAAAAAGGGTGCAGAAGAGGTTTATCAGGATGCTGCTCGGCTTAGAGGGTAGGACTTCTAAGGAGGGTTTGGGCAAACTTGAGTTGTTTTCTCTCCCATTTCTGAGGCTTGGGAGAGCCCTGATAGAATTTTATAAAGGCTAGATCTTTTCCCCAGGGTACAAAGGTCAAGTACTAAGAGACATATGCATTTAAGATGGGGGAGAGGTTTAAAGGAGATGTGTGGGGTAAGTTATTTTTGACAGAAAATGGTAGGTGCCCAGAACAGGCTGCCAAGGGGTTTGTGGTGAAAGCAGATATGTTGGTGGTGTTTTTTTTATTCATTTATGGGATATGGTGTCGCCAGCTGAGCCAGCATTTATAGCTCATCTCTAGTTGCTCTTGAGAAGGTGTTTAAGAGGCAGTTAACTAGACACATGAATATGCAGGGACAGAGGGATTGGGATCTTTTGCAGGTAGGAGGCACACCAGGTTATATGACTTACTGATTTACTGTTCACAAAAACTGGGAGTTCGTTTCTCTCAAACATGATAAATCTGCAGGCGCTGGAAATCCAAGAAACACAGACAAAATGCTGGCGGATCTAAGCTGGCCAGGCAGCATCTGTGGAAAAGAGTAAACAGATGTTTCAGGCCAAGTTCATCAGAACTGGAAAACAAAGATGATGTCAGGGTAAAAAGGTGGGGAGGGGAGGAAGAAGAACTAAATCTGTTGAGTTAACATAGTACATGTAGATACAAGTTCAGAAATTACATTTTTATCATTCTGTTATTCAAGGAACAGTTGTGACAGACAGTTTGTGATTTTAGTGTTGTATGTACATATCTGGGTGCAGACTGCCACAGTGATCATGTACCAATAATCAGCATGATGTACCTGAGATTCAGAAAGCTTAAAAGACCGACAGTAGAGCCAAAGCTGAATTTGGGACTTTGAGAAAAAACAGTGTCATCAAAAATGAATTCCAAATAACAGTGAAGAACAAATTCGAGGCTCTACAAAACGTCACTATTATAGAACAGCAATGGGAAAACCTCAGAGACAGCATAACACAAGCAGCATAAGAGGTGATTCCCAAACAACAGAAAAAAGCTAAAAAGAAATGGATGACAGAAGAAATTCTGAATCTTATGGAACAAAGAACGAAATGTAAGGAAAACAAATAAGCCTACGTATCCTTGCATGCACAGATGGCAACCAAGTGCAAGGAAGCAAAAGAAAGGCAGCTCAAGGACAAATGTGAGTTAATAGAACAATTGCAGAAGACCAACAACAGCAAACGTAGGCGCGACAAGATCAAAGAAGTCACAAATCAGAAGAAAAGCAGGGCAACAACAGGATGTGTGAAAGCAAGAGACGGCTGTACAATTATGGAAAAAGGAAAAAATATTACAAAGATGGTCAGAATACATCAAAGACCTATACGACGACAAAGACCGAGAGGACAACTTTGATATTGGTAACAACAAAGAGGGCCCAGTAATACTGAAAGAAGAAGTGGAACATGCTATGAAGAAAATGCATAAAGGGAAATCATCAGGACCAGATAACATTCCAGTTGAACTGTATGAAGTGCTAGAAGATTTTGGTGGAGAGAAATTAATAATCTTATTGAATAGAATATACAATAGTGGCAAAGTACCAGAAGATCTTTTAAGGACAATATTCATTGCACTGCCAAAGAAACCAGGTGCAACAGAATGTGGACAACACAGAACAATTAGTTTAATGAGCTACCTCACAAGAATTCTACTTAGAATCATCATGCTCAGAGTAAGAAACAAAATTAAACCAGAGATTAGTGAAGAACAGTGCGGCTTTGTCAAAGGCAAGGAAACATCAAACGCCACTTGTATTCTCATTACAGAAAGGTCAATAGAAGTACAACAAGACCTATACTTCTGTTTCACTGACTACACAAAAGCCTTTCACACAGTGAAACACCAAGTCATCATGAAAATGCTTAAAGATATTAATATTGATGGGAAAGATCTAAGAATAATCAGGAATCTCTACTGGCAACAAAGTGCAGCCATACGGATAGACAACGAGATTGGTGATTATCCGCCAATAAAGCGAGGAATCAGACAGGGTTGTGTTCTGTCACCAGACCTGTTCTCTCTGTACAGTGAAAACACCATGAGAACCGTACAAGACCTACCTGGAATAAGTACAGGAGGATACAATATCAACAACCTCTGCTATGCGGATGATACAGTACTGATAGCTAACAGTGAAGTAAATTTACAGAATCTAGTATCTACCATCAACACAGAGAGCGAAAGACTTGGCCTAACCTTAAACAAAAAGAAAACTGAAGAAATGGTAATATCAAAGAGACCTGATGTACCAAACTATAGGATTGTATTGGGAAATGAAATCCTGAAACAAGCTCACAACTTCATGTACCTTGGATCATGGGTAACATCTGATGGCAAATGTGAAACAGACATAAAAGCAAGAATAGCAATGGCAAGAACAGCATTTACAGAAATGAGAAACATCCTAACGAACAAGAAAGTAGCGATTGACATCCGCCTTAGAGCTCTCAGCTGCTACATTCTTCCTATATTGATGTATGGCTGCGGGTCATGGACCATCACAAATGCAATGGAAAAAAGAATCAATGCAGCAAAGATGTGGTTCCTCAGAAGAATGCTATGCATATCATATACAGACAGAATAACCAATGAAGCTCTACAGAGAGCGAAAACAAGACGTACATTATTTTAAAAAAATCAGAAAAAAGCAATCAAAATTCTTCGGACACATCATGCGAAGAGAGACATTAGAACATTTAGTTACAACTGGAAAGCTGGAAGGAAAAAGAAGCAGAGGCAGACAGAGAATGAAAATGATCGATGGAATAACATCATGGTTAGAAACAGGGGAGGCAACTACTACAATTCGGAGGGTCAGGGACCGTGATGGATGGAGAGATATGATCGCCCACGCCGAGCGGCAAGGCACCTGAGTGATAATTATGTACCTTGTGGGCTTCATACTTTTGGCACAACACCATTCAGCTTGCATCGTCTGTAGTAAGCAAGCCATGACCCTCTTCTTCAGCCAGAGGGAGAGTTCAAAGCTTAGTACTTTAATTGCTTATTTAATTTAATATGGATTTGGCAACCCAGCACGCAATTTATCCTTGGTCTCAGCTACGTCCTTCTGACTAGGCAATTTAACTTCAATATCTCACAAACTACCACCACTCTGATCACTTTGCAGTAAAATTGACATTTTTTGTCCTAATTATGATCTTGTAAAAAAGATGTATAATATCTGTTGTTTTTTTTTTGTTTTTCTTGTGAATACTGCTAAGAGCCTGGGATGCCACTGTAAGTTAGTTTTTAATTGCACCTGAGCATACATGTGCATATGACAATAAGCTTGACTTTGACTTTGATTTTGACTCTTGTTTTCTTTGAATGGCCTGTAGTCCTCCTTCCTGGGGTCTCCAGTCTAACTCTGTGCCCCTCTGCCACAAAATTTGACCACCATTGTTTAACAATAAGGGATGTGGATTTTTAGGACATCAGCTGTAATTCAATGGGTAGCCTATAGTTGAGTCAGAAGGACAGAGTTTGAGACTTGAGTACAAAATTTTGTGCTGGGGGTGCTAATTTATTATTTAAAATGTAATACTTTCTATTTATCTGTTATTCCGTTAAATAAAGATACAAAAGGGGATGATGGAAGACATCAGCAGATAAACTTGCAGCTTCTGTCTGCAGCCTGTGAAAACCTTCCACAGGGGGAATGAAAGATAAATCAAATATCATTTTGTCAGTAAGAGATGCACCTTGTTTCTGCTTGAAACTTGTTTGCCTTCCAGTGTTAGATGTTCAGGAGTGAATACTGTCAGCTGGCTTATTCCAGGGTGCAGGAGTATGCACCGAGAGTGTAGCCAATTCGGAGGCTCTTGGGGAAGCACCCACAGTCTTAAGTCCTGCTGCTCTGGTTGCTGAGGGACTGGGCCATGTGTAAAAGCCTCTCAAAAAGTTCATGGATACATTGGAAGAGAAACACAAGGGAAATTAATGAATTGTAAGTGAAGGTGTTTATTTCTGAGAGCAATACAGCACGGGCTGACAGGCCCTTTGGCCCAGTGGGTCTACTGCCTGAAAAATCCAGTCATTCTCAATGTTTGGTCAATAAATGTGCTGTGGTGGCCAGTGCTATCATGTTTGCTGTTGTGTGCTGGGGCAGCAGGCTGAGGGTGGCAGACACCAACAGAATCAACAAACTCATTCGTAAGGCCAGTGATGTTGTGGGGATGGAACTGGACTCTCTGACGGTGGTGTCTGAAAAGAGGATGCTGTCTAAGTTGCATGCCATCTTGGACAATGTCTCCCATCCACTACATAATGTACTGGTTGGGCACAGGAGTACATTCAGCCAGAGACTCATTCCACCGAGATGCAACACAGAGCGTCATAGGAAGTCATTCCTGCCTGTGGCCATCAAACTTTACAACTCCTCCCTTGGAGGGTCAGACACCCTGAGTCAATAGGCTGGTCCTGGACTTATTTCATAATTTACTGGCATAATTTACATATTGCTATTTAACTATGGTTCTATTATTATTTATTATTTATGGTGCAACTGTAAGGAAAACCAATTTCCCCCTGGATCAATAAAGTCCAGTCCCGCTGTTTAGCTTCACCTACTCCACAGTTGGAATTGGTTTATTACTGTCACATGTCCCACGGTACAATTAAAAAATGAGGTGATGTTAAGGGTCCATTTTCTAGTGCTAGGGAACCATCCACTTGTCTTTTAACACCAGGATGGAAGCTGATCTTGAGACTGGTAGTGTGAGCTTTCAGCTTTTAAAGATGTAAAAGTCTGCCCAGTGGGGGGGGGGGGGGGGCGGCGGGGAGTGGAAGGGAGAATGTCCAATGTTGGTTGGAACTTCGGTTATGCTGGCTGCTCTACTGAGGCAGTGAGAAGTGTAGTCAAGACTCCATGGACTGGAGAATGGTTTCCTCAATGTGCAGAGCTGTGTCCACAACTCCCAGTAGCTTCTTGCAGTCGTGGGCAGAGCAGTTGCTGTACCCAGTCTTGATACATTTGGATGGGATGCTCTCTGTGGTATATCAATTTAAAAAAAGAAACTAAGGGGAGATGCTAGATTTCTTTAGCCTCCTGAGGAAGAAGAGGGGCTGATGAGCATTCTTGATTCATGGTTGGAACAAGACAGACTATTGATGTTCACTCCAAGGAACCTCTCAACCTCAACATGGTTGATGTAAATCAGATTGTGTGTACTGTCCTCTTTCCTAAAGTCAGTGACTGTTGATCTGTGTTTTTTTTTTGTTTATACTGACATTGAGGGAAAGGTGGAAAGGTTCTTGTCATGGCACCATGTCACTTGGCTCTCATCTCTTGGCTATTTAAGATTTGGCCCGCTGCGGTGGGATCATCTGCAAACTTGGAGCTAGAGGTGGAGCAGAATCTGGCCTCAAAGTCATGAGTAGAGTAGGGGGCTGAAGATGCAACCTTGTAGACCACCCATGTTGAGAATGGCCATGGTGGATGTGTTGCTGCTTACCCTTACTGACTGTGGTCAATAGTTCAGGAAATCAAGGATCTACTTGCAAAGATAAATATTAAGTTCTACGTATGGGAGTTTGGGGAAAGAGTCACCTCCCTCTCCCTTCTTTCTTCTTCCCCATTCTGGCTCTCCTCTTACTCCTTCTCCTCGCCTACCTATCACCTCCCTCTGGTGCCCCTCCTCCTTGCCTTTCTCCTATAGTCCGCTCTCCTCTCCTACTGGATTCCTTCTCCCTCAGCACTTAATTTTTCCATCTATCACTTCCACCTCTACCTTTGGCATCTTCTAGGGGTTGGCGGGGGGTGGGGGGGAGTGACTGGAAGAGGGGAAGAGTTCCAGGCTGTGGGGTGACCTGGTAGAAGCATGTATGTCAGCTATGTAGATAGGGTAGGTGGTCTGAATTATTTTTCTAGGGTAGAAAACTGAGCATAGGAGTAAGGTGAGCAGAGAAAAGCTTAAAGGAGATTGACGGGGCAATTCTTTTTTAAATTGGGGGTGTCTGGAACATGCTGTCAGGGAAGTGGTGGAAGTAGATACAGAATCAGCATTTCACTGGCAATTAGACAGACACATGAACAGGCAGAGGAATATTAACCATGTTAGGGCAGGCGGGATTAGATTGGGTCGTCATCATGGTGGATTGAAAGACCTGTTCCTGTGCTGTGCTGCTTCTGTGCTCTCTAATCTTAACTTGAGCTGCTTTCTGAACCTCGTGGCTCTGATATGAAGGTGATCGCCCCTCCTGGCTTCCACCTTTTTTTTTGCTGTTATTCACTGAAATCTTTTGTTTTGACAGGTTATCAAATGCAGAGCGGCTGTTGCCTGGGAAGCAGGAAAGCCCCTTTCTATTGAGGAAGTAGAAGTTGCTCCCCCAAAAGCTCATGAAGTTCGAATCCAGGTATGGAATAAAACTTGACCACTGTAGGCTTCAAGCATCCAGGAGTTAGCTTAAAGAATCTTTTGAGTAACTTCTAACTTCCTTAAGTTTAATTTCCAAATTTATTATGTTAAAATCACTACTTCTATCAAATCACTGTATGCTGCAGCTCTTCTGATGAATGGAGTTGTTTGCTTTAACTTGTCTTACAGCATGGAAACAGGGCCTTTGGGCCATTGAGTCCATGACAACTATCAAGTGCCCATTTACACTAATCCCACTTCATTATCTCCACACCTCCTGAATTACCCTGAGAATCTACCACACACCTACACTAGGGATGAATAAGAATGACAAATTAGCCCACCAACTAGCCCAACTAGAATGTGGAGGGCAATCCACAAAGTCACAGGATGAACTTGCAGAGGTCAGATTCAAATCAAGGTTGCTGGAGCCATGAGGCACAAGTTCTACTCAAAGTACCACAAGGCTCTGGAATGCATTTAACAAGAGGTCTGATAGCAACCTAAAATGGGTATGTTACATATTTGAAAAGGAAAGTTTTTCCAGGGCTGTGGGGAAAATACTTTACTACTCCAACTGTAGAACTATTTCAAAGTGGCCACAGCCCAACCTTTCCATCCTGTGAGTTTCCTTAGACTTGTATCCTCATTATACTTTAGGGGTAAATAACTGTGAAAATCAGTTTTGTGTTTAACATTCATGCATTGGGCAAACAAATAGAGCTGTTGTCAGTTCTGATCTTCGGCACACGGGATGTTGTTGCAAGTAAGTTTTTCATTGCACCTGTGTATACATGTACTTGTGTTTATGATAATGTACTAAACTTTGACTGTTGGGTGTCTTAACAGAGACCTAGAACAGTAGAGCACAGGAACAGGCCCTTTGATCCGCAATGACTGTGTCAAAAATGCCTAATTAAACTTATTTTCTTTCAAACTTCGGGAAGTTCCAAACTTCGACCATACCTTGTAATTTCACTGTATTTGATTGCTCCCTTTCCCCATGACACTCACCCCCAAAACTCTGGCAATAGTTTCTCCGCTTTATGAAAATACATTTCTTGTTGGTTCATTTTGTCTTAGTGTTTGTAAAACACTGATTGGTCATTAATATGAAAGGTTGAGATTGTTTCCTGTTTAATGAAGTTGTGATGTTTGCCTGTCAGATTGTGGCCACTGCTGTCTGCCACACGGATTCTTTCACCCTGAGCGGTTCTGATCCAGAGGGGCGCTTCCCAGTTATTCTTGGCCACGAAGGGGCTGGCATTGTGGAGAGTGTTGGAGAAGGAGTGACCTCCTTCAAAGCAGGTAAAGAACTGCGAAGGAAGCTTTAAGATCTCTCCAAGATGAATATAGGTTGCAAAATGTTTCTATGTGTTTAGTCTGTTGTGGGGTTGAACATGGCTGCACTGGAGAAGGTTGCATTGCTGACAGAGTGCTGGGATGTTGGATGAGGTGTTAACATTCCTGTTTCAAGGACATGTACAAGATCCAAAAGCTGTATTTCAAAGAAATGTAGGTGAGTTGTACCAGGTGTCCTGCCCAGTTTTGTTTTCTCCCTACTGAACAGTTCTGTGGTCTACACTGGCCCCTATACCTCCTCCCTCACCCCCATACAGTCCTAAACATCCCTTCCTCTGGCCTTATTTGTTGCATCTAGTATTCCCGATGTGGCTTCCTTTACATTGGTGAGGTCAAATGCAAGCTGAGAGACAGCTATGTCGAGCATGTGTTCTCTGCCAGCCATCTCCATGTGCACCTCCCAGTTGCCAACCATTTCAAAGTTCAAGTAAGTTTATTATAAAAAGTACGTACAGTATATGCTACCATATACTACCTTCAGATTCATTTCCTTGCAGGCTTTTACAGGGAAAGAAGAGATGCCATAGAATTTTATGAAAAACTATACATAAACGGAAAAAGAAGGACAGACAATATGTAAAAGAAGACAAACTATGCAAATAAAAATAATATTGAGAACATGAGTCCTTGAAGGTTAGCCTTGGGTCGTAGAATCAGTTCAGAGTGGTGGAGAATGAAGTTATCCAAACTGTTTCAGGAGCCTGATGCTTGTAAGGTAGTAGCTGCTTCTGAAGCTGGTGCTGAGGGACCTAAGGCTCCTGTACGTCCTGCCCAATGGTAATAGCAAGAAGGAGGCATGGCCTGGATAGTGGGGATCTTGATGGATTCTGCTTTCTCTATTTTGTCTTGTAGCTCATTGGTCATTATCATTAGTGCTTTATGGTCCACCTGAGTCTACAGTCTGGAAGCAGGACACTTGGGTGAGAAGGGGGGAGGGTCTTTTGTTAGAATAGAAATTGACAAGCTATAGTTGAGTTGAATACGGTTAGTTTAACCAAAGTCAATTGGAATTCAGTAAACTAAGGTTGATTACATTTGCGTTAGATGGAGGTATTAAGTTTTACACAATCAAGACTGTTGGATGAAGTTCAGACTTTGTGCAGCCATAACAATTGGATGGTAGTTTAGACCAGAGGGCTGAACAGCCTTCTCCCATTCTTGTTTCTGACACTGCTGGAATGCAGTGTGGAATAATAAAAGAATACATTTCTGAAGCCCATCGCTTCTGTGATAGGTGGAAGAGCTGAAAGCTTTCATTTTGTCTGATGTACTGTCCTCTTGTTTATAAGGTGATCGAGTGATTCCTCTTTACGTACCACAGTGTGGGGAATGCAAGTTTTGCCTGAATCCCAAGACCAATCTCTGCCAGAAGATCAGGTAGACTCACTGTTCTTAATTGTTCTACTCGTGAGACTGAAATATCCTGGTTTATCATGGTGACTTTCAAATGTTTCTGCACCAGAAACACCATTTGAGTATTAACATGTACCTCTGAGACTGCTTATAACTGTGGCACTCTTTGTGGTTATCCCTAATTTAATGAGTGGTCTGATCAAGGGACAGTTTCCCATTTTTCAACACTAACAGTTCTTTGGCAGAAGTGGTCAGGTCTACTGTATTTGCTTTAAACCAACGGTTCCCAACCTGGGCCCAAGGACCCCTTGCTTTATGGTATTGGTCCATGACATTAAAAAGGTTGGAACCCCTGCTCTAAACAAACCCCCACTCTCTTTACGTTACTATGCAGTCTTTGTACAATAAAGACAGAAAAAACAGACAGGTATGTGAATAGGAAAGGCTGAGAAGAAATGGGTCAAATGCAGGGAAATGGGTCTAACAGATGGACATCTTAATTGGCATGGCCCATTTGGGCTGGAACATGTTTCTGTGCTGTATGAGGTTACCCCATCCTAAAGATAAATCCTTCGATTCCTCTCTCCTCAGATATTACTTTGTTAAAGATTTTTTTCAAATGATGGGTGTAATCATGTCCTAGAGAAATTCATTAAAGAAATCTATATGCAGATTCTGGTGAATATGATGTTTCTCCAAGTGTATAGAAACTGTGATTATAAGTGAAATTGATAGCTTTTATTGCTGAATATCTCATTGTCCTATCATTCTATAGGTTATTGGTGATAAAATTAATGACTCTTTGTTGGTGGAATATTTACTTATCTGTGTCTCATTAGGGTGACCCAGGGCCAGGGTCTGATGCCAGATAAGACCAGCAGATTCACCTGTAAAGGCCAGCAGCTTTACCACTACATGGGGACCAGTACCTTCTCTGAATACACGGTTGTTGCAGACATTTCTCTGGCGAAGATAGATGACGCAGCTCCATTAGATAAAGTTTGTCTGCTAGGCTGTGGTATTTCCACAGGCTATGGAGCTGCACTCAACACAGCCAAGGTATTTTTATATGAAGTTTTTAACCTTCCCCATCTTCAAGCCAATGTTACTGAATTGCTTCTGTTCTGGAGCACAAAACAAACTATTGCTGACATTGGACTGGACTTGTTGCTATATACTGCTTGTATCCAAAGACGGTGGACATTGTGAGTCTTCATTGGATTGATTCATGGGGTAAGGGGTTGTCCTACGAGGAGAGAGCGAGTGGAGTTGGCCTATACTGAGAAGTCCTTTGAAGAATGAGAGATGACTTGCACTTTGAGAGACTATTTCTTCAGGCTGGAAAGTCCAGAATATAGGAACTTCCTCTCAGGATTCAACACCCTCTGGCTAAAGAAATTTCTCATTTCTGTTCTAAACGGACATTCCTTTATTCTCAGGCTGTGCCCTCTGGTCCTACACTCCCCCGTTAGAAGAAACATCTTCTCCACATCCACTCTATCTAGGCCTTTCAATATTCCATAGATTACAATCAGATTCCCTCTAATTCTTCTAAACTCCAGCGAGTACAGGCCCAGAGCCATCAAACTCTCCACATATGTGTTAACTCTTTCACAAACAAGAGAAAATCTGCAGATTCAGGAAATGCTGGAGGAACTCAGCAGGCCAGGCAGCACCTATGGAACAGAGTACAGCAGACATCTTGGGCCGAGACCCTTCAGCAAGACTGGAGAAGGAAGATGAAGAGTCAGAGTAAAAGGGTGGGGGGAGGGGACGGAGAAACACAAGGTGATGGGTGAAACTGGGAGGGGGAGGGGTGAAGTAAAGAGCTGGGAATTTGATTGGTACAGGAGATACAGGGCTGGAGAAGGGGGAATCTAATAAAGGACAGAAGGCCACGGAAGAAAGAAAAAGGGAGAGGAGCACCAGAGGGAGGTGATGGGCAGGCAAGGAGATGAGGTGAGAGGGGGGAATGGGGATGGGGAGTGGGGGGCGCATTACCAGAAATTCGAGAAATCAAAATACCCTTTTCTCACTGTTAGCATCAGGTAGGAGGTACAGAAGCCTGTAGGGACACACTCAGCAATTCTGAAACAGCTTCTTCCCCTCTGCCATCAATTCCTAGATGATTGAACCCTTGAACACTACCTCACTTTTTAATATATATTATTTCTGTTTTTTTGCATGATTTTTAATCTATTCAATATACATATACTGTAATTGATTATCATTAATATTATTTTTATTTATTTTTATATTATGCATTGCATTGAACTGCTGCTGCAGTTCACAAATTTCACAACACATGCCGATGATAATAAACCTGATTCTGATTCTGTTTGGGCCCTGAATAGTAGTGAGGGAGGAGGTGTAGGGACAGGTGTAGCACTTGGTATGCTTGCAGGGCTAGGTGCCAGGATGGAGATCAGTGGGGAGACCCTTTTTTGGGTTCATTCTTGTGAATCTCCTCTTTTCTGACGAATGCCTTTCAAAAACCTCAGCATTACCTCCTTGCTTTTGTATTCTAGTCCTCTTGAAATGAAAGCTAACATCCCATTTGCCTTCCTTACACCGACTCAACCTGCAAGTTAACCTTTAGAGAATCCTGCACAGCACTCCCAAGTCCTTTTGCACCTTTCATTTTTGAATTTTCTCCCCATTTTGAAAATAGTCCACGCTTTTATTACTTCTTTCAAAGTGCAAGACCATTTAAATCCGTACACTATGTTCCATCTAGCATTTCTTTGTCCATTCTCCCAATCTGTCTAAGGTTTTCTGCAGGCACCCTCCTTCCTCAACGCTGTCTGCCCCTCCACCAACCTTCAAACCTGGCCTTTTTCTTTGCCTTTTATATCTCCCGTTGTAATCTGTGCCCCATATCCTGGCTACTGGTCGGAGGCCTGTATATAACTCCCATCAGGGTCTTTTTACCCTTGCAGTTTATTAAATCTACCCGCAAGGATTTTACATATTCTGATCTTGTATCTCCTCTTTCTAAGGATTTGACAATTTTTTACCAACAGAGCCACTCCATACTTTCTGCCTACCTGCCTGTCCTTCCGATACAATGTGTGTCCTTGGATGTTAAGCTCCCAACTATGATCTTTTATCCACGACTCAGATGCCTACAACATCGCACCTGCCCATCTCTAACTGCACCACAAGATCATCTACCTTACTCCGTATTCTGCGTGCATTGAAATAAGATACTTCAATCCTGCATTCATCAGCCTTTTGGACCCCTGCTACACTTTTACCTCATCCCACCGACTGCAATTTTGCCTTATCATCTGCCTGTCTTTCCTCAGTCTCACTACACATTTCCTCTGTTTGTAAATCAACTGCCCCATCGTGCCTGATCACTCTGGTTCCCATCCCCCTACAAATTAGTTTAAATCCTCCCCTATAGCTCTAGCAAAACTGCCCTCAGGGATATCTGAACCCCTGGAGTTCAGGTGTAACCTGTCCATTTTATATAGGTCATACCTTTCCCAGAAGAGATTCCAATGGCAGAAATCTGAAACTCTACTCCCAGCACCAATTTCTCAGCCACACATGTATCTGCCAGATCACCTATTCTTACCCCTTCTGGCACGTGACACAGGCCTGCAGTCCGGAGGTTACTACCCTGGACATCCTGCTTTTCAGCTTTCTACCTAACTCCTTATACTCTCTCTTCAGAACTCCCTTTTCCTTCCTACGTTATTGCTGCCAATATGTACCAGGACCTCTGGCTGCTCACCCTCCTCCTTTATAATGCTGTGGACCCAATCTAAGACATCCCTGACTCTGACATCTGGAAGACAACATACCATCCTGGTGTCTCATGTCCACAAACTCTCCCACCTGCTCTCCTAATTATGAAATCCTCTATCACTAATGCAATCTTCTTCTTCCCCACAATTCCCCTTCTGAGACATAGAGCCAGAGTTCCAGTCTCTGCAGCTTCCCACTCCTAAGCTGTTCTCCCCCCACCCCCCATCAACAGTATCCAAAGCGGTATACTTGTGTAACCCTCTAACCGGGGCTCATAACAAACTTGGCTGTTTAGCTAACTCTGCCTAACGGCCACATGATTCAGCATCTCATGAGTAACAGTGAGAAAGCCACACACATCTAGGGTCAGTATGATTCGGGTTCAACCAAACAGGAAAGTTGGAATGTTCTGATGAGGGAACAAAAATTGTGGTGAATGCTGTGTAAGTACTGCCCCATGCAAAGTTATCACTCACCAGGAAATAAGTCCTTACACAGGCAGAAAATTGTGTAAGTATATTTACGGATATTTCAACTTTAACAAACGATTAATAGTAAAAGAAAAGGGCCCGTTACAGTTAAACCGTCTAAATGTGCACATAAACGTTGGAGCTTGTTTCTGTAGTAGTTGGGTGTATCACTTTACTCAAGGCGCTGAACTCTCATCACCAGCCAAAGTTCGAACTTCCCTTGAAGAATATCACAAACCAGCTGGCTAACTGAGAAGTCCTGGCATTTCCTGCTTAGCACCATTTGTCTGCACAAAGCACTCCTTGCAATGGAGTCTCCCCTTCAGGTGGAATCCTCCAAAGGTCTTACCTTGAGCTCTTCTCCACACCTTCTCCCAAAAAACCCAAAACAAGACTACTGTTTAAGAAATCTGATCCTGCCTCGCCGTTTCAAATATTCCAAGGCATCCCACTGGATGGAATGTTACAACACGTTATCAAGATAAACCCGACTGGCTGACACAACATTAAGTTGAGCAAATGGCTCCTTATCCCAACTGAAACCAAAAAACTAGTCTACGAAGCTTGCTAACAGAAGTATTTGCAGAAAACTGCTAAAATAAAATGTCCAACATCATAGCAGTAGATATACAATAAAACATGTCCTTAACCAGAGCATTACACTTGTTATTGAGGGGAATGGCCGCTGGGGTATTCTGCACTGGCTGCTTACTCCCTTTCCCTCTGACAGTCACCCAGGTACCTGCTTCCTGCTACTACAGTCACACTCATTCCTCATTCTCCCGTATGAGCCGAAGGTCATCCAGTTGCAGCTCTAGTTCCTTTACATGGTCTCTAAGGAGCTGCAGCTCGATGCACTCTGTGCAGATGCCATTATTCGGGAGACTGGAGGTCACCCAGAGTTACCATATCTCACACAAAGAACATATTACTTACACTGGATCCATTCTTGGCTCACAGTCTATGTATTAATACACAAGGAAAGAGAAAAAAAATTAGCAGAAACTTATTTAGATCCTCCACCAGGTTTCACCTAAGCCTGATCACTCCCAACACTGACCCCTCCCACAATGGCCGCTCACTTGCACCTCACTTCTTTTTATTGGTCTTTGCTGAGTAATTGAAGCCAGTTGCGGTCCCAAAAGGCCCTGAGCTCTTTTTAAACCTTATGCTGCCTCAGCTAAATAAGCAGCCCTAATTAAACTAATAGAATATATATTGCATCCAGATATTAATGAATGCCTTGAAATATTTTATTACTATTCGCTTGAAAAACACTTTAAAATTCATGGAAGAATTTGTATAAAGTTGGATTTCTGTAAATCAGGTTATTTGTAACTCAGGGAGCCCCTGTATGTTCAATTTGGACATCAATAGTATTTTGTATACACAAGAATTCAAGCAATAAGGAGATAGTACAAGAGTGTAATGTGGAGGTGAAGGATCAGCCATGATGGGCTAAGTGGCCTATACTGTTTCATTGCTTTCTGCTCTTGTGATTACCTTAAGGGAATGTCATTGAGAAGGGCTGTTTGTTCTTGGAATGTATTGGAATCTTGGCCGAACTCTTCACTGTTTGCTCAGCTGACTCCATTCATGCTCCCGAATCCTAGGTCGAACTGGGCTCCACCTGTGCTGTATTTGGACTCGGCGGGGTGGGTCTCGCGACCATCATGGGATGCAAGGTTGCAGGCGCCACCCGGATCATTGGTGTCGATGTCAACAAGAGCAAGTTTGCAAAGGCTATGGAGTTTGGTGCGACAGAATGTGTGAACCCCAAGGATTACAGCAAACCTATTCAGGAAGTTTTGATCGAACTAACTGATGGGGGAGTGGACTATTCTTTTGAGTGTATTGGCAACGTCATTACTATGGTGAGTGAGAGACCATTCATTATCTACCCTTGTCTAATCGTGATTGCTAAAGAAAAGAACTTGCTTTGTACCTGAGCAGAATTAGCGTCATTTTATTTTAAATCACTGGGTGATAGGTATTTTTTCAAAAAAATCATTCCTTTCTCTGAGGAAAGTGGCTATTCTACCCGTCAACCCTGTTCTGCAATGGTGAGATCATAGCTGTTTGTTAATTTCAAAAACATGCCCTTGTTCCATAATCCTTAATCTCCTGGTTTAATTAAAAATCTATAACACTTGGCTTTGGAAGTTTCAGCTGGTGTCTTATGAAATACAAAGCTGCAGATACAGGAAATATGAGATATAATGCTGGATATAGTCAGTAGGTCAGGCAGCATCTTTGAGGAGAGGAAGGGAGTTAATATTTCAGATCAGTGACCTCCAAAATAGCTGTCAGTCATAACACTTTTTCAGTTGTTTAGCTTAGTTTTGGAAAGTTCTGTCTCCTGCAATGTTTTAGGCACTCTTTGATGCATTTCAATTAAACTTAAATTTATAAAGCCTCCAATCTCAATAGAGGTAAAAGGGAACTTTATATAAATTCAAGTTGATCTATAAATTGTCACAAGGTGTTTTGCAACAGAGCTAGCAAGCAGACTTTGATGCTGAGCTTCTTGAAGAGATAGTAGGGCCCATTGATCCAAAACTTTGCAAAGAAGTAGGTGGACCTTGTGGAGCATATTAGAGAGGTGAGAGGAGAGCAGTGAGGTTTTGGGGTATTGCAAAGCCTAGACCCATGAATACTGAAGGGAAGGATGCCTATGAGGGACAATGTTGGGAAATGATTGGTAGTCTGGAAGCCGCAGAGCACAGTGTTGTTATACTGGATAAGTTTGAAGAGAGGGATGTGGGTGATCCCTGGAAACATTTAAAAATCAGAGCCTTACAGCATTTTGTGTGTTGCTCAGCCTTTTCAGGACCACTTGAGATTTTAATTGTTCTATCACTGGCAGCTGCCAAGACCCTTACCTCTAGAATTCCCTCCACTGATGTACCACTGTCTCTGTTTTAAGATGTGGCTTAATACCTATCTCTTTAACCAAGCTTTTGACCACCTACCCTGGTTGACTTGGTGTGGAATTGGGTTGGATTTGCTCCAGAAAAAGCTCCAAGACCCACAGATGCTTTACAAATGGAAGTTGTCGCCATTGTTGCTAAATCTTGTCATTTACATTAAACTGTCCCTGTGACCTCTAAATTGTATTGCTTCCTGTTTGTCTCCCCCCCCCCCCCCCCCCCGTCACTTTCCACTTGCCCTCCAAAATAATTCTGCAGAGAGCTGCCCTGGAGGCCTGCCACAAGGGCTGGGGAACCAGTGTCATCATTGGCGTGGCACCTGCGGGCCAGGAAATCGCAACACGTCCCTTCCAGCTGGTGACTGGTCGTGTTTGGAAAGGAACTGCATTTGGAGGTAATGCCTATGCATTGTGACTCTCACTGTCCTTGATTATTGACTGACTGGACCTTGCTCCGTTCTAGCCCTTTGAGTTGGGAACTGTCCTTCCCTCCTGAAAGTGGTAGGCTCCCATTTGGTAATGCTCCAGTTTCAGAAAGTGCGTACGCTTCTGCAGGAGAGAATGAGGAATAGGCATGAAGTCCAAGACCCAGCACCAAGCATTTACTTTGTCCGTCTGATTAGTCACAGCTCCTGGCTTTAATCCCTCACCATTTCCAGTAGTTGTGGTAATACAGTATGGAAACAAGCCCTTTGGCCCAACTCATCCATGCTGACCAAAGCACCCTCTAAACTAGTCTCACTTGCCCGTGTCTGGCTTATGTCCCTCTAAACCCCTGCTACCCATGTA
Organism: Mobula birostris; assembly: GCF_030028105.1. Taxonomy (NCBI): domain Eukaryota; kingdom Metazoa; phylum Chordata; class Chondrichthyes; order Myliobatiformes; family Myliobatidae; genus Mobula; species Mobula birostris. Next base: position 172,837,297 of record NC_092373.1, on the reverse strand, counting down.
CCTACTTGCCTCAACCAGTTGTCTGGCAGCTCATTACATGAGTGCAGGTAAATGACAACAGTTGGTGGGACCTTCCCAAATTAGGGCAGAATCTTGCACCTCGGATTTTGCTGTGGCCTGCTACTGCGGTATTAACATAGAAACATAGAAAATAGGTGCAGGAGTAGGCCATTCGGCCCCTCGAGCCTGCACCGCCATTCAGTATGATCATGGCTGATCATCCAACTCAGAACCCTGTACCAGCCTTCCCTCCATACCCGCTGATCCCTTCAGTCACAAGGGCCATATCTAACTCCCTCTTAAATATAGCCAATGAACTGGCCTCAACTGTTTCCTGTGGCAGAGAATTCCACAGATTCACCACTCTCTGTGTGAAGAAGTTTTTCCTAATCTTGGTCCTAAAAGGCTTCCCCTTCATCCTCAAACTGTGACCCCTCGTTCTGGACTTCCCCAACATCGGGAACAAACTTCCTGCATCTAGCCTGTCCAATCCCTTTAGGATTTTATATGTTTCAATCAGATCCTCCCTCAATCTTCTAAATTCCAACGAGTATAAGCCTAGTTCATCCAGTCTTTCATCATATGAAAGTCTTGCCTTCCCTGGAATCAATCTGGTGAACCTTCTTCGTACTCCCTCTATGGCAAGGATGTCTTTCCTCAGATTAGGGGACCAAAACTGCACACAATACTCCAGGTGTGGTCTCACCAAGGCCTTGTACAACTGCAGTAGTACCTCCCTGCTCCTGTACTCGAATCCTCTCGCTATGAATGCCAGCATACCATTCGCCTTTTTCACCGCCTGCTGTACCTGCATGCCCACTTTCAATGACTGGTGTATAATGAGACCCAGGTCTCGTTGCACCTCCCCTTTTCCTAATCGGCCACCATTCAGATAATAATCTGTTTTCCTATTTTTGCCACCAAAGTGGATAACTTCACATTTATCCACATTAAATTGCATCTGCCATGAATTTGCCCATTCACCTAACCTATTCAAGTCACCCTGCATCCTCTTAGCATCCTCCTCACAGCTAACACTGCCGCCCAGCTTCGTGTCATCCGCAAACTTGGAGATGCTGCATTTAATTCCCTCATCCAAGTCATTAATATATATTGTAAACAACTGGGGTCCCAGCACTGAGTCTTGCGGTACCCCACTAGTCACTGCCTGCCATTCTGAAAAGGTCCCGTTTATTCCCACTCTTTGCTTCCTGTCTGCCAACCAATTCTCTATCCACATCAATACCTTACCCCCAATACCATGTGCTTTAAGTTTGCACACTAATCTCCTGTGTGGGACCTTGTCAAAAGCCTTTTGAAAATCCAAATATACCACATCCACTGGTTCTCCCCTATCCACTCTACTAGTTACATCCTCAAAAAATTCTATGAGATTCGTCAGACATGATTTTCCTTTCACAAATCCATGCTGACTTTGTCCGATGATTTCACCGCTTTCCAAATGTGCTGTTATCACATCTTTGATAACTGACTTTAGCAGTTTCCCCACCACCGATGTTAGGCTAACCAGTCTATAATTCCCTGGTTTCTCTCTCCCTCCTTTTTTAAAAAGTGGAGTTACATTAGCCACCCTCCAATCCTCAGGAACTAGTCCAGAATCTAAAGAGTTTTGAAAAATTATCACGAATGCATCCACTGTTTCTTGGGCTACTTCCTTAAGCACTCTGGGATGCAGACCATCTGGCCCTGGGGATTTATCTGCCTTTAATCCCTTCAATTTACCTAACACCACTTCCCTACTAACATGTATTTTCCTCAGTTCCTCCATCTCACTGGACCCTCTGTCCCCTACTATTTCTGGAAGATTATTTATGTCCTCCTTAGTGAAGACAGAACCAAAGCAGTTATTCAATTGGTCTGCCATGTCCTTGCTCCCCATAATCAATTCACCTGTTTCTGTCTGTAGGGGACCTACATTTGTCTTAACCAATCTTTTTCTTTTCACATATCTATAAAAGCTTTTACAGTCAGTTTTTATGTTCCCTGCCAGTTTTCTCTCATAATCTTTTTTCCCCTTTGCGATCGACTGGCAGGAATGAACAAACATAGATGCAGTATGAATGATTTGAGTAATAATGTGCTAAGAAACTCCATTTACTTAACATTGATAGGATGCAAAACTGGGCTGAGGAGTGGCAGATGGAGTTCAACCCAGATAAGTGTGAGGTGGTTCATTTTGGCAGGTCAAATATGATGGCAGAATATAGCATTAATGGTAAGATTCTTAGCAGTGTGGGGGATCAGAGGGATCTTGGGGTCGGAGTCCATAGGACACTCAAAGCTGCTACGCAAGTTGACTCTGTGGTTAAGAAGGCATACGGTGCCTTCAAGAGCGGAGAGGTAATGTTGCAGCTATATAGGACCCTAGTCAGACCCCACTTGGAGTTCTGTGCTCAGTTCTGGTTGCCTCACTGCAGGAAGGACGTGGAAATCATAGAAAGGGTGCAGAGGAGATTTACAAGGATGTTGCCTGGATTGGGGAGCATGCCTTATGAGAATAGGTTGAGTGATCTCTGCCTTTTCTCCTTGGAGCGACGGAGTATGAGGGGTGACATGGTAGAGGTGTACAAGATAATGAGAGGCATTGATCGTCAGAGGCTTTTTCCCAGGGTTGAAATGGCTAGCACGAGAGGGCATAGTTTTAAGGTGCTTGGAAGTAAGTACAGAGGAGATGGTCAGGGGTAAGTTTTTTTTATGCAGAGTGTGAGTGCGTGGAATGGGCTGCCAGTGACGGTGGTGGAGGTGGAAACGATGGGGTCTTTTAAGAGACTCCTGGATATGTACATGGAGCTTAGAAAAATAGAGGGCTATGGGTAAGCCTAGGTGGTTCTAAGGTAAGGACATGTTCGGCGCAGCTTTGTGGGCCGAAGGGCCTGTATCGTGCTGTAGGTTTTCTGTGTTTCTATACCATTTGTATATGGTGGCATTGAGGGGCAGGACTTCCATCTGTACTACAGCTATGGCTGGAACTGGAGACATCAGTTGTACCAAGCTGGTTCTAATGTTCATCAGTTTGATTCTTTAAATTGTAGTTTCATATTTTGTATAACAGTTTGGTTGTTTTTAGAACATAGAAATCTACAGCACATTTTTACTCCATAGCTAATCAATGACCTGTTACAATTCTGCTTGTATTGCTTATTGTAGAGTCACGGGACTGAGAAAGAGGCCCTTTCGGCCTACTGGGTCAGTGACAGCCATTCACACCAATCCTATACACTTCCATTTTATTCTCCCCTCATTCCTGTCAGATTCTACTGCTTACCCATACCCTACGTAACATTGAGGGATGAGAGACGAGACTCTCTCAAGAGACTTTTTTTCAGGATTTTCCATAGATGCTTTCCCTATTGTCCTTTACAGGAGTTTTCTGAATGGTTCCAGTCCCCACTCTTCACCACAGCTCTGCAGATTATACCCTTGTTTCAAATTTGGTTTTCATTTTGAATTACACCTTCATCTGCTTCCATTGTCTCCAGGAGGGAGTGCATTGCTAGCAGTAGTAGCAGTGTTGATGTTGATCCATCTGTCCTTATTACACAGGATGGAAGAGTGTAGAGAGCATCCCCAAGCTGGTGAAAGAATACCTGGATAAGAAATTAAAGGTGGATGAGTTTGTGACTTTCACACTCCCATTTAAGCAGATCAATGAGAGCTTTGAACTGATGCATTCTGGCCAGAGGTAATTTTTTTAAAACTTCTTATTGAAATGAAAAAGGATCCTTTGCTTTCCCGGTGTATATGAAGAATAAACTCTTTTGGTTTCCAGGTAGGTACGTATTGACTTTAACCTGATGAAAATGGCAGAGTTTGTCATCAAAACGTCGGTTAAAATTGATACCTGTACGTGGTTGGAAGCCTGAGAAGAGTTTTTACCAAAATAATTGGTGTGGCTCTGGGAAGCTCACTTCTGATCAGATGGTCCAAGGACCTGAGACCTTAGCTAAAAAATCTAGTCTGCATATGTGAGAGCTACTGTGTCAGACGTGCAGTCTCTACACACTTGAATGCATGTAAATCTATGGAACTGTGAAGGAAAAGCTGGGAAGTTATCCTTGGTGACCAATATTCTGATAAAGCAAGTGATCTGGTTAATGGTTTTGGAAGATAAATCTGGGCAGATTAACTCCATTTTTCCTTCGTTGTTGGTGACCAACACTTAGTTTTATAGACACAGTGGAATATTTTGAAAGGGACATGAAATACAAGTCTTTTTTCAAAGCCAACCACCAAGGATTTTGTCTCGGCTTTTCCTGAATAAACACTCAGAAGTCAGGCATCATCAGTGGAGAGGGAGACATGGTTAAAGCTTCAGGTTAAAGATCCTTTTTCAAAATCAAGTTACTGTTATGTTGCATTGAGGGTGGTTATTGTGACTATTAATTGAGTTACAGGGAGACACTGAAGCTGTGATATAAAAGTCTTTATTCAATACTGCAGATCTTCTGGAGAGAATTTAGTTCTCTCCTCATGCCAAGGAACTTTGTCTATTCTTTGAATGTAAAGGCAACAATAAACCACAGTTTGAATGGCTATAATTACCTACTTTAACATTTTGAATGTAGATAGGATAACTTTGTAGAATTACAATATGAAGCTAGCCTAATTAGCAGAACTCCTTTGCATATTAAAATACAAATATTAAGTGGCTGGTCCAAAAGCTTCTAGGCACAAACTACAGCCACCCAAAATATACCTCTTCAGTTAGTGTTGAGGAATAGCTACCAGACTATACAACTGTCAAGGATTTTAACTGACATAATAGCCTTGTTCAGTACAGAGGAACATTTTAACAATGGTGAAGGCCACGTAACGTGTTCCCTGATCTCATCCTGAAGTCTTCAATGGTATAGAATCAGACTGGTTTCAATAGCCTTAAAGAATCAGTTGAAATTAAATTGTGAACAGGTTTTATTTCCTGAAGGCTGGTCCTCATCTTAATATCTACTAGCCATAATTTCATAATTCCAGAATAATCACTAACGGGGGGGAGTAAGAGTGGGGCTGGGGTAATTCCAGTGTTGTTTTTTTTTATTAAATGCAATCATGAACAACAGCCAGATCAAAAATGCTGATCAAGTCAACTAGTTCCCAAAGAGAACTCTGATAGGCCAAGCAGATGGTTCACTGCTTCTCAGCGATAGAACACAAAAAAATCATATGTACAATTAAGAAACATTAAAAAATAGTAGAAATACTGGAGTCATGATGAAGTCTGCTGGGGAGAGACATTTATACACATGCTGTCCTCCATAATTCAAAGAGATTGAAGGATAAGGTTGCAGGGTGACAAAACGTGGCAGGAGCACTTGGAATTAAAAACTAATCCCTACCGAGAGAAAACAGCACCTGTTCTTTCCACACTGTTCTCCAGCAGTTTAAGGACTAAGTCCAGCCGGAACATGCTTATGGAGATGTCTAGTTGGCTGTGTGGATTCAGGATTGGCTTTCCCACGGAAGGACGGGGGTGGCAGAGGCTGTTCACCTTCAATCAGGAATTGAGTGCCGAAGGCATTCAAGTTGAGCACATTCTGGCCAAAGCTTTTTTTAGTATTAAATAATTAGAAAAGAGTTGAGGATAGTAATTCTCATCCAAGTTATGACCAGTATCCGGAACCTCTTGCTTGTCAAGGTGGTGACTATATAATTCCTCATAACATCAATTTACTCGTATCAGCACCTAGGAACAGTATCCTTTCAGGCCAAGGACCAGAAGATAGAAAATGTGCTGAGTGGCTGTTACCATCATTTGGGCGGTGTAGAGAACATCTTGTTTCAAAGGCGGGGATCAGAAAACGTGATTGTGCTCTCTCCATCTGAGTCACTTTACAGAGCACTGTTTACAAGGACATATCCCACCTTTTGCACTAAATATATTGATTTGAGTTTGCATTGTTGTTAATTATTCTCATCAGCCACTGGGGAGCTCTCTCCTCACTAAATAAACCAAAAACCTTTCCACTCTATTACTTTTCTAAAGAAACAACTTGCACTTTTAGCACTGTGCAATGTTGTGAAACTATTCTATATTGTTGGTGAAGGCACTAACTGTAATCACTTGTAAGCATGTGGCAGCCAGTTTGCACAGCAATTTCCAGTGACAATGACCAGATGCTCTAGATTAGTTGAGGGAAATTATTGGCCAGGATACAAGGTGATGTACCATACTCTTCAAATAATGTTGAGCTTGCGAGTATACACCCAGAAAAAAACTAGACTGCTGAGAAAGGATGCTTCACCTGAGCGTACAGATTTCTATCAACCATGTTTCAGTCAAGATTTCATGCACAATTCTCTTGATTGGGTGAGAATTAAGTGTTTTTAGTTTGTTCACAGAATTTGGAAATGATTAGCAATTTTTAATTATCAGTTTTTAATTGTCTTTAGATCATTTCAGAGGGGTAGACTGACTGCATCGGACTGTTAATATAGCTCAGTTTGTTAGAAAGTGCTTTGGGGTGGGGATGAATTTGGCCTAAGGTCTCATATCCATCTACCAAACCACTGCTTTAACCAAGAGGAAGTTTGGAACTACCAAACTACTAACCAAGAGGCAGCATCAGTGGAAAGAGAGATTTAATGATTCTGGTTAAAGAAACTTTGTCAGAACCACTATGAAATGATAAAAGGTTGAACAGCAAAACGATAATTTGGGAAAATGAAACTGGTTCACGTTTTATATTCTGCAAGACAAATCTTTAAGTAAAAAATAGATACAGCTCAACTGTGCCACAGTAATTCATGGTTCAACCCATTGAACTACATGATGTGTGCAAATAAACTTTTTAACCTCGAGTTTGTATTTAATCCTTTTTCCTGTGTTCTCTCTTTTAAAGCATTCGAAGTGTCCTCACGTTTTAACGTTGGGCCAGGCAGGACCCATTTCTTCAGTATGGAAAGAAACATTTTGAAAATTGCCTTAATTTACTTTTGATACTCTTCAGCATATTTTAATATTGCTAAGTCATCTGTTTCAGAATGTCTGTACTGTTAAACGAATTGTTAACTTTAACTTGGGCACTTTTCCAAATTAAAGCAACTTGTCAAGATAATTTGTTGCCCATGTTCTGGGAGTTTTGAGGATATCAAATGCAAAGTTTCTGCCTAATTCCAATATTTGTAAAGTGTTACATATAGAGGTTCTCCATCAGTGCTAAATAGAACACTACAACACAGAAACAGGCCCTTCAGCCCATCTAGTCCATGCTGAACTATTGATCTGCCTGCTAGCGCTATCGACCCACACCAGAACCATAGCTCTCCATACCCCTCATATCCATGTATTATCCACATTTCTTTAAATGTTGAAATAAAACTTGCATCCACCACTTCTGCTAGCAGAAAATGCCTGCTTGTATTTACTCTATCTATGCCCCTCAATTTTATATACCTCTATCAAATCTCCCATCATTTTCTGCATTCTAAGAATAAAGTCCTAACCTATTTAACTTTTCAAAATGCCTCAGGTCAAGTCCTGGCACCAGCCTTGTAAATCTTCTCTGCACTCTTTCCTGAAGTAGGTAGCCAAAATACACACAATTCTCCAAATTAGGTCTCACCAACATCTTATACGACTTCAACATACCATCCCTACTCCTGCACTCTCCACTACATTGATTTACAAAGGCTAATGCGCCAAAACTGCACTCCTCAGTGCCCTTTAGCTCACTGTGTAAGACCTATCCTGGGTATGTCCTTCCAAAGTGCCACACCTCATACTATTTGCATTAAATTCCATCTGCCATATTTCATCCCCTTTTTCCAGCTGATCCAGATCCTACTGCAAGCTCTGATAGTCTTCCTCACTCTCCATTACACCCCCAATCTTGATGTCATTCACAAATTTGATCTAGTTTACCACATTATCATTCAGATCGTTGATATACAGTAGATGACAAACAACAAGAGCCAGCACCAACCTCTGTGGCACACCACTAGTCAGGCCTACACTCAGAGAAGCAACTATGTACTACCACTTTCCGGCATCTCCCACAAAACCAATATCTAATCTAATCAAATCTCAACATCATCCTGAATGCTAAGCGAATGAACCTTTTTGACCAGTCTCATACACGGCACTTTGTCAAAGGCTTTGCTTGTGATTAAATAAAACTGATTTTACTCATAGATTATTCTAGAATGTGTGTTTAATTTCCAGCATTCCCCTGACCATCCACTCCTCTTCTGCAGACATGTATTATTTATTTTAAGGCTTACATTGAGGTTTCCTGCTGTGAAAATGCTTTGTGAGGTCACCTTCATACTATTTAAAGGAACTACCCCTTAGCAGTGATGATCAGAGAGTATCTGCATTTACTGACAAGTAACTTTTATTGTCGTGGGTTCACAAACTAACCAACTGTGTAGACGCACTAGGATTCCCTCACCCTCCATGAACAGTCAATGAAGATTAAAGTTATTGCCTAGGAAAGGAGTCTACACTGGCCAGGCACTTCTGGTGGTTCTGATCTCCACATGCCTGTGGGGTCCTCCTCATCCATGATAATTGGTCTCTGGATAAGCTGGAGAATTATTGCTGCTTTGTATTGGAAGCTCCCGATTCTAAGAGTGTTCCTCATCATTCAACTGATATAGCTCCACCCCACCGGCTCAAGGTCACCTTCTCACTGGCTGTGGTCCAGGGTTAAAACCAGCACTGTATGGTTTCTACCCCACTCCCACCAAGCCTCATGCTTTTGTTCAACTCTGATGAGTTTTAAACCAGTTAAACAACGTGACCCAGATACAGAGTCTAACAAGATTACAGACTGCTTCTCTGGCAAGCCTGCCACTTCACATAATAAATATCTACTTACCTGAGAATGGTCTCAGGTTTGCAGGTCATTAGATTATCCCACAGCAAGAATGAGTTGAGTTCACATATTGGGGGGGGGGGGGAGGAGAGAACTGCAAGGCCTGTCTCACAAAATGACCATTTCCATCTCCTTCAAGCACATGGCAAAAACAAAGACAATTGGTTTGTCTTCTTCCACTCTCCTTGACTCATCCAAATCCATTGATTTGTAGACTGTATTTCTTTCTGGCCAACAATACAGAACAGCTTGGTCTCCATAGCCAAAGATGAATGCCGCTCTGCTGAAGGTAGTGAAGCAAAGGTCACTAACTGGGGTAAGAAATTGGCCAGTGAGAAGTTTGAATCAAACAAGCCCTATTGAGATTATTGGATTCAACCTTGTTTCATTGTGATTATTTTGAGTGATAGGATTGGGGTTGAGGTTTCTTCCAGAACTGAGGGCTTTCAGCTGTGAGGAGAGGCATTCTCTATTAGCTGAGAAGAATAATTAGAGATGTGAGAATAATGGACTTTGATGGATCCAAGTAGATCTTTTCTCATGGGGAGATGGATTAAAGACAACAAGGCAGTGACTGGCAAAAGAGCACAGTGTAATATATGGAATTAATAGTTATAATTTGGAATAGTGGCTGAAACTAACCATCTCACCTGTATATGTAGGGCTGGGGATTGAGGGTGGAGACTGAAAGAAAGATCTGAAGCAGAATATTTGTGGAGTCACAGTTTAATAGTTGCTGAGAGGCAGAGGTTGGTCCCAAGTGTGTAGAAAGGTACAAGTTAACGGTGGTGTTGAAGCTTAGAGTGAGGGCAGTGCGCAGTGAATAGATCTGTAGAAGGTTAAAAACCAAAAAGTGAGGTACAGGTAAATTGAGAATGCTGAAGACAATGAAATGTCTGTAGTACAGGATCCAAGGAAATGGACTAAAGCAAGGGTGGGATAGAAAGCCCACCATCATATTAAGTTCTGAATTTGGCTGAGAATTGATCATTGAGAATTCACAGATCAGAGCAGAAGAGATGGTGAACATGGCAAGGGGTGAAAGTCTGGAGGTCAATGGAGAAGAGGAAAGTAAAGTGGAAGGAAGGTCAAGAGGAATACTGTAATTCAAAAGATACTGTAGTCTACAATCCCATTATATTTGAAGAGGAGGAGCTGGGAACCAGAAACTGAGGAAAGATGTAGCTGTGGAAGCAAATTTCAGTCATGGGGAGAAAGAGGGGCAAAGACTATGGAGAGTAATCAAAGAGACAAATTGTGGAAAGTAGAGCAACATTGTTCCAAAGCAGACTGTGAGAAGCAGCTGTAATGATCACCTCCATGTTTCTTTCTTCAGAGAGCATGGAGATTCAGAAAATCATGTAGATATATCACTATCAACTGAGGAACTGATAACCTACGTGAACTGTGGCGTTTCAAACATGTTAATTTGTAGTCAAATAGAATTGGTATTCAATTAGATCCACTACAAAATTGAATACTGTCAAAATCAGAAACCTCACCTTCAAGCTCTTTGCCATCCATGATAGTTCAGACACATCAACTGAGACTAGAGAACTTATGTATCATTATCATCTTGGGGCAATTGTTAATGAGCAAATGACCATCCACACTGGTAAAAGCTATGCAATTAGTCAATGACTGTAAGTCTGTCTGGCTACCATTCTTGAGTCTGTATCCTATGATATACTGGTCTATTGTTTTCCCATATCCACAGTAAAACTTCCAATGGCCAAGAAATACGTTTGATAAACTGTTTCTAACATTGTATTCTCAGATGAGCCATGAAAAATAATTCATATATTTGACTCATTTATTGTGTGTTCATCATATAAAACTCAACACGACTTATTTCAGTGGCAAGCAACACATACAAAATGCTGGTGGAACGCAGCAGGCCAGGCAGCATTTTGTGTGTGTTGCTTGAATTTCCAGCATCTGTAGATTTTATCCTGTTTGCGTTATTTCAGTGGAAATTTACTCACACTGTTCCAATCTGATTTCTGTATATTAATACATAGACTACCAATCTTGAACTTAAAGCCAGTCACTTATTAAATACTTGGCACCAAGAGTTAAATGCAGAGAAATTACAGATCAATTCCATTATTGCTGATGGATTGGTCCTGGAAGTGCTGAGAAATAATGTACTTAAGATTACAAAATAATGTTAAATTGTTGATGATGTAAACATTCCAATGCACTTGGACAGAAGACTAAGTGAGCGGTTAAGATTTAGTTAACTGTTACTTTTACGCATTGATGAGAATAGCCTAACATTTTAAGTGATATAATGTTAAAAACTCACATTTTGTACACACAAAAGTCTGAATTCATTCTTTAAATCAATACATCATGTAGAGAATTAATGCATCAGCTCAATACTGTTGTGCCAATTCTGAAGAAAAAAATGTCTTCATCAAGAATTCTTCATTAACTAAAACAGAGTACAGGCATGACTAAATCAGTCATGGTTCAATAACGATTCAGAAGCCACTTTCATTCCATTTTGGCTAATTTTCTTCAGCAACGTCTATGATTAAATATAGTACATCTATTAGTTTACAGCTTTTAGACAATTTTGCATTACAATTCAATTTTTATAGCTAGAAATTAGACAGAGACTCTGGCTCAATGTTAGAAAAGGACCATTCACTGTATCCCTGGCCTTCAGGAAGCAGTTTGCATTTCCTGACCTCATCAATGCTATCTTCACTAGAACCAAAACATTAAAGGCCAGAGACACACTCGTATCCAGAGACCAATGCTGAGCTAGCTCCAACTCATTTTTAAGCTGTAAGGCAGAGTACTGTAGGGGCAGTTCCCAACCAATTACCAGATGTCCCAGACCTGAGTGAAAACTGAACTCAGGACATTAAAAATGGCGAAGGGAAAGAGAAATCATTCCCAGAAATAAATAATGGGCAAGACAAAAGATTAAACACCAAAGTCAATCACAAATACAAAAAAGCACAATAGATTTGTCTGCTAATTTACAAACAGCATCAAATCAACATGAATTCAAGACAGAGGAAGTTTCCAATTATTTGAGATTTATCTGGCTAGTCTTTCAGATACTTGTTCAACCATCCATACTGTGGTCTACAGTCCAGGAGTAAGGCTTATCTCCACAGCTGTGGCTGTGCATGCTAGTATTGTTATCATTTTGTTTCTACTTCAGGATTTCAACATCTGCAGCATTTTTATTATTGCAACACACATTACTGATGGAAGCAAATGAAGCCATAACTTTCTGGATCAGTGTAGATAAGGCACTTTATAATTATGTTGCAAAGCGACAGGAGGCCCAGATGTCAATCTGTCAAAGACAAAGCTTTCTTTTAAGGACCAACAAATCTGTGACATAATTTAAACCAATCTAAGCAATGCACAACGCCCTTTTCCTCTAAGCATTATGTACAAGTTTTACTTAACACACATATGGGCACAGTTGACATTTACCCTACATATTGAGTCGCATTTTGACATCTGGCAGTACCCAGGATTTTATTCATTCAGGGATCATTTGACAACATGCCAACATCTAGGTAATAATCACCCTCTTTCCCTTCACACCACAATTCTTTGATTAAAAGCTTTCTAAACAAAAGCCATTTTATTGAAATCCTGTGAAACTAACTAGGATGTGGTTGACTTAGGCTAATTCAAACCAAATGTTTGTAAAAAGCACTAAAGTTTCAGTAGGATTCACAGAGCAGAAGAAATCTAAAACAGTTAGAACCAAAGGGAACAGAACCTGCAGCAAATTCCATGAACGTTACCACATTCTGGACAGGGAGCAGTCAGATAGGAATTTTCAATGCTTTTCCTCTACATCTGACATATCCTGTAACTAGTTGTAACTAGCTTTTTCCCTTTCTCTGTCTGTCTCCATCTATTGTTCACCTCTAGTGTCTTTCATCACCCCACTCACATCATCTACCTAACACATCCTTCCTGTCACCTTTCATCCCTCCTCCGCCCACCAATCACTTGGGAATCCTTTCTCACCGCTCTTTATACTAGTTGTCTAGTCTCTCTACTCAGTTCTGATGCAGGATTTCAACTTGAAACGTTGACTATTCCACCCCCCCCGCCCAAACATTGATGCTACTTGACTCAGAGTTCTTCCAGCAATTTGGTTGTTGCTCCACATTCTAGTGTCTGTAGTCTCTTGTATCTCCTAGTTACCAATTTTCTATCTTTGGCCAGAAAGGTTGCAAGAGATTGCAGGAAATTCAGGGTAATGCAAGGAACAGGAGCTTATCCCATCAAATGTTACATAAGAAAGCAGCTTTTCACATTAATTCACCATCTTCAAGACAATATTTATAAATAACCACATCAGTTGTTTTAATCATTAAAATTGGTCAGTTGACATGAGGTACAAATGGGAATATTGCTGTTGTAATAACACTGTGCCATTTCTACCTATGCCCCAGTGAAGAAAACATTTTCAGGTAAGGGCAAGAGACTCTTTTAAACACTCCAGCTCAAAATGCCACTTACTGTAAGGATACCACTAAGTAAACAGAGTAGTGTTAAATCTCTTTAATAGTGCTTAAAATTCTGTGGCTTTACAAGGGATAATTTTCTTTCCCCTGTGGTGGAAGGGCAATGTAAACAGCATATATCACATATATCATATCATCATGTAATCTGATGTTTGAATTAACAATGGGGTTGCATTAAAAGTTTAAAAGGGACAAAATGTTACTCTGCCCCATTCCAAATTTCAATTTCCTAACAACAATGCACCAACAATATGACCAGCATTTAACTGTCAGAGGAAAAAAAATAACTAATTTAAATTAAAACCTAATTTTGTCTTGATTAGACAATCTTTGCAATCTGGGCAAAAATAGTTTGCAAGTGTGTTGATATCAATCAAACCCAAACATTCAGGATTTTAGAATTTGTAGTTGATTAGAAAAAGATTATCTGATTAACAAGATTACAACTAATTGGTTCCTTTTGTCACAGTTTTTGCTACCTTTTCACAGATGCACATTCACAGAAATAATTACTGGAGGAGATTTATCAGCTAGTCTTTCGGAAGCTGGCAACAACTTCAATTTCTTTTTAAACAATAGCCCACAATCTATGAATAGAGCCACAAATTTTATTCCATTAAGAAACATTTAAGATACAAGATTTAAGCGCCAGTGGTGGATGCAGGATCAATTTCAATATTTAAGAGAAATTTGGATAGGTAATTGTATGAGAGGGGCATGGGGGTCAATGGTCCGGGTATAGGTTTGATGAGACTAGGCAGATTAATGGTTCGGCACAGACTAGATGCGCCGAAGGGCCTGTTTCTGTGCTGTAGTGTTCTATGACTATACAGACAGTAGGAACCGATGTTCGGACCAGAGGCACTCTGGAAGGGAGGATGAGGGAAGAAGGTATGTTGCAAAAAGGCTGTTTGGGCATTCAGTGCTTTGCAGCATCTAAAGACCACCAAAAAAAACACAAAATAACAAATGAATCAGTGCCTTAAGGCATTGGCTGAACATGAGGTGAAGACATTGAGGGACTGCCACTGAACAGCAGCAGAGGTGGCAGGCTACAATTGCGATGCAAAGTAAGGGCGACCATTGTCCTCCAAGCGCCGTGTCAAGATCTCACAGCCAGTCTCTGTGACAAGAAGTGTGTGCTCAAACTGTGCTGAGCGCTTGCCGTCCTTTGTTACTGCAGTCCAGCTGTCTGGCCATGTTTCATCATGCCAAGCCCCTACAGTGCAGGAAATACATCACAGGATTAGTATTAAAAACGATGCGGAAACCCACAGCAAAGAAGAAAATCATTCAGCCCATCATGTTTTGGAGGGGCAATACTATGATTCAATCACCACCAGCTCCAGGCCTCAAACCCTCTCCCTGTTTTATTTTCTGAAACTCAAATTCCTTTGTCAAGGTTTCTATTGAACCCATTTGCACACCTTTCATGCAAGCACACTCGTTCGATAAAAGTATGCAAACTATGAGGGGCGTAGATAGAGTAGATATTCCTAACCTGGGATAAGGACTATCAAATACTTCAAGCTGGGAGGGTGAAGTTTAACAGACAGGTGCAAGTGATAAAGTTTAAGGGAATGGGGGTTTCTCAGATTCCTCTAAACAATGGGTTAAGTTCTGACTACGTCTGTGACTGCAGTGTGTTTGAATAATGTCTCACAGCTGCTTTCTTTGGAGTAAGATAAGGGTTAAAGTTCACCCAGATCCACATAAAATGTCTCCTGGTTTTTCACACCATTTTGATTTTGACAAAAGGCAATACCTGATGGAAATTAGACAGGACATTCCTTTATCAATTAAAGCATAAATTTGATGCATGTTCTTATCTTTGTAATTAAGTTGTGGCCCCAACAAACCAGATAGGGCATTCCTTTCTTTAATTAAGGTGGCTGGAGTGTCTATCAAACTGATTGTTCTTTTGTATCAATAGTCCATTGACTTGACCAGAATGGTTATCAAACTGATTGTTCTTTTGTGTCGGTGGCCTTATAACTTCTAACAATTCTGACCTCAGGCAGTGAACTTGTTGAACTGCCAGAGATGAGAACGCTTCTCTCTCTGATGTCGGGTTCAAGTTCACTCGCTGGCTGAGCTCGAAGAAATAAATGGGTGAAAAGATAAGTAACAATCTCCTTGTGCTATCGTTATTTGATCCAGCAAAATTACGTTTACACAAGGATCCAGTAACTCCTATCAGAATTATAAAGTGATGATTTCAGGCTATACCACAATCTAATCTAATCTTTTCTAAGGACAGGCTCCCAAGCTGCTCAGTCCTGCCTGATAGTTCCAGCTCTGTCAGTCCTTTTTATGCACCTTCTACTGTGCCCCTGTAGCCTCTTAATAATATGACAGCAAGACCCATGCACAATAGGCTAACTTTTAAAACATTTTAATTCCCATTTCATAGAAATGAATCCAGAGCCTGGACTGCATTTTTTTCTTTGCCAAATGGTCTTATTGACATGCTCCAAATCATTAAAAAAATGCAACACTAACAAAATTCACAATATTTTGCCAACTGAATTCAGAAGAGAGAAAAATGGTTTCAAATCAGTTTACAGCCTTTTTACTAAGTGTATTGGAGGTTCTGACCAACTTTCTGTTAATTTCTAATGAGGGTTGTGTAAAAATTAAATAAATCTCAGCCTTACCATCACAAATCATAGGCTCAATGGTAAACACGTGACCAGGTTTCATCACTCCAACAGCTTTATTTTCTACAATAACAAGGGCATGATTAAACTTTTGTTTTAAAACCATTACAGCAAATATTGATCTCATAACATTTTACAGTAATTAACATATATATGTCATCCCTAAGTTGCAGAAGGCAGGTACCTGGGTGACTGTCAGAAGAGGGAAAGGGAATAAGCAGCCAGTGCAGAATACCCTAGTGGCAGTTCCCCTCAGTAATACAGTGCCTTAAAAAAGTATTCACCCCCCACAAATACTTTCAAATGTTACTGTCTCATTTTCTACATTTAAAATAAAGTAGGATTTTTGAGCTAAACTGAAAAATTCTTAACAACCTGTCAACAATTTACTAAAAATTAAAAAAACAAAATTGAGGGGCTAAAAAAGTATTCATACCCTTTGGAATTACTACACTAACTTTTCTCAGGTGCAATACTGTTTGTTAACTTACCAACTCATTCAATTTGTTGAAATAGAAAATTGGAAGGGTACAGACAATCTCAAAGGCACTGAACATAGTTTGGAGCTCAGTGCAGTCCTTTGTGGGGAAAAAAAACACTGCCTAGATCAGGCCGCCCCTCTTATTAGAGAAGAATGACACTTCTAAAGAGAATTGAAGTTCATGGCTCCACAATCTCTAAGGCCTTACACAAAGAGTGGCATGAAAGAAGCCCTGGCCAAAAAAAAACACATCTTTACCCGTAAAGACTTTGCAAATACTATAAAGATGTGGAAGAAGGTCTTATGGTTGATGAGACTGAAGTGGAACTTTTTGGCCTCAACACTAAGCGGTAAGTGTGGTGTAGATTTAATACTGCACATCAGCCAGGTAACAATCCCTACTGTAAAGTATGGTAGAAGTAGCATCATGATATGGGGAAGTTTTTCAGCAGCAGGGACTGGAAATTGATGGGGAGATAAATGCTGCTAAATACAGAGAGATCCTAGATAAAAACCTGCTAGCCTCTGCCAGAAAGCTTAAACTGGGGAGGAAGTTCAACTTTCAGCAGAACAGCAACCCAAAGCACACTGCCAGAGCAACCATGGAGTGGCTTCAAATGAAGAAAACTGATGCTCTTGAGTGGTCCAGTTAGAGTCCTGACCTTAACCCTCACCTGCCTATAACCTCCTCTTGGTGACCCTCATTCTTCCTTTTCTCCCATGGTCCACTCACCCCTCCTATCAGAATCCTTCTTATCCAGCCCTTTACCTTTTCTAGCTTCACCTATCACCTTCTAGCTGATCCTCCTTTCTATTCTAGTATCTTCCCCCTTCCAGTCCTGAAAAAGGGTCTTGGCCCAAAAGGTCAACTGTTTATTCCTTTCTATAGATGCTGCCTGACCTGCTGAGTTCCTCCACCGTTTTGTGTGTGTTAAACTGTAAAAAGCTTTTGTCTGCAAGTCATCCAGATAGATTATTGCAAACATAAAAGCAGAATGCAGAATAAAGTGCTATCATTACAGAAAAAGTGCAAGGACCATGAAGAGCAGGTAGGTGGAGAGAAAGAGTTCATCTTTGTCATTTAAGGTCTGTTCAGGAGTCTCATCGCAGAGGTATAGAAGTTGCCAAGTCCAAGGTTATCAAAGATTGCAGTGGGAACTTGACCAGCTGCAAAATTGAGCTGGAAGTTGCAGATGGAATTTATTGCAGTCAATTATGAGGTGCTGCACTTTGGGGAGAGAAACCAGGATAGGACTTACAGTAGCGCAATGAGGAGTGCAGTAAAACTGAGGGATCTGGGAATACAGATCCATAATTCCTTCAAACTGGCGTCATAAGGATAGTGGTGCTAGAAAGTTTGTGAACCTGTAGAATTTTCTCTATTTCTGCATAAATATGACCTAAGATGTGATCAGATCTTCATGTAAGTCCTAAAACTAGATAAGGAGAACCCAATTAAATAAATAACACAAGAAGTCACACTTGCTTATTTATTTATTGAGAAAAACCATCCAATATTACATGTATTTGTTGGAAAAGTATGTGAACCTCTGGGGTAATACCTTCTACAAAAGCTATTTGGAGTCAGGTGTTCCAAACAATGAGATGAAATTGGAGATGGGGGTTGTAGACGTGCCCTGCCCAATAAAAAAAAGACACACAAAGTCAGGTTACTGACAGAGCCTGCTCTTCTCAAGAAAGATCTGTTCATGTGCACCAAGCCTCGATCAAAACAACTTTCTGAGGACCTTAGAAGAATTGTAGAGATGCATGAAGCCGGAAAAGGCTACAAAAGCATTTCTAAAGACCTGAGTGTTCATCAGTCCACAGTAAGAATTTATCATCAAGTGGAGGAAACTCAGCACTGTTGCTGCTCTCTCTAGGAATGGGAATCCTGCAAAGATCACACCAAGAGCACAGGGTGCAATGATGAAGGAGGTGAAAAAGAACCCAAGGGTAACAGCAAAAGACCTGCAAAAATCTCTAGAACTTGCTAAAGTCTCTGTTCATGTGTCCACTACAAAAAAAAGAATGGTGTCCATGGCAGGACACCACAGAAGAAATGACTGTTCTCCAAAAAAGAAAAAATGCTGCACATCTCAAGTTTGCAAATGATCACCTGGATGTTCTACAATGCTTCTGGGACAATGTTCTGTAGATAGATGAGACAAAAGTTGAACTTTTTGGCAGAAGTGCACATTGCTATGTTTGGAGGAAAAAGGACACTGCACACCAACAGCAAAATCTCATCCCAATTGTGAAGCATGGTTGAAGGAGCATCATGGTTTGGGGCTGCTTTGCTGCCTCAGGGCCTGGACAGCTTGTAATCGTTTTGAGGGGACAATGAATTCAAAATTGCGTCAGACATTTTACAGGAGAATGTCAGGGTAGCGATCCGTCACCTGAAGCTTAATAGAAGTTGGATAATGCAACAAGACAATAGTTCGAAAGATGAGAGTAATTCAACAACAGAATGGTTCAAAAAATAGAAAATTTGTGTTTTGAATGGCCGAGTCAAAGTCCTGCCCTTAATCCTATAAAAATATCATGGAAGGACATGAAGCAAGCAGTTCATGCAAGGAAGGAATGGCCTAAAATTCCTTCAGACCGACGTGCAAGACTGATCAACAGTTACCGGAAAGATTTGGTTGAAGTTATTGCTGTACAAGGAGATCAAATCAATTACTGAAAGTAAAGGTTCACTTACATTTTCCAACAAATACATGTAATATTGGATCATTTTTCTCAAGAAATAAATGAACCAGTATCATGTTTTTGTCATATTTTAATTGGATTCTCTTTATCTAGTTTTAGGACTTGCGTGAAGATTTGATCACATTTTAAGTCATATTTATGCAGAAATAGAGAAAATTCTACAGGTTTACAAACTTTCTCGAACCACTGTAGCTGTAGATAGGGTTGTTAAGAAAGTTTTTGGCACATTGGCCTTCATAAATCAAAGTACTGGGTACAGGAGTTGGGATGTAACATTGAAGTTGTACAAGATGCTGGTGAGGCCTAATTTAGAGTACTGTGTGCATTTTTGTCACCTTCTAACAGGAAAGATATCAATAAGATTGAAATCGTGCAGAGAAAATTTACAAGGATGTTGCCATGACTTAGGATGTGAGTTATAGGGAAAGGTTAAATAGGTTGAGTGTAGAAGAATGAGGGGAGATTTGATAGATGTATACAAAATTGAGGGGCATAAATAGGATAAATGCAAGCAGGCTTTTTCCACTGAGGTTGGGTGAGACCAGAACTAGTAGTCATAGGTGAAGGGCGAAAGGTGAAATATTTGGGGGAACATAAGGGGGAACTTCTTCACTCAGAGAGGTGAGAGTGTGGAATGAGCTGCCAAAAGAAGTGGTGGATGGAGGTTTGATTTCAAAATTTAAGAGAAGTTTGGATAGATACATGAATGGAAGGGATATGGACTGGATGCAGAAAAATGGGACTAGTCAGATTAATGGCTCAGCACAGACTTGGCTGCAACATTTTATGATCCTAAGATGGTTCACGTTCTCCAGCTTTGCATCTTCTGCCTGACAGAAAGGAAAAGGGAGAATGTATGGAGTGTGAGGGATCTTTGATAATGTTACTAAGGATAAAGTGTAGTCAGAGTTGATGGAGGCGAGTCTCGTTTTCATAATATAGGGACAGTCACTTAAAATCATTGTGTGTAGAGTCTGCTTCTCACAGAGGGTTGTGAATCTTGGGAATTCTCCACATTGAAGATTGTGGACGCTAGAACATTGAAGGCATTTAAAAAGGAAGAAAAACTTTTGAAAGATTGAGGAATTTGTAGAATGGGTACAGAAGATGTGCTGGGGGCTGGGGCAGATGAGCCATGAATAAACTGAATGGCAGGGCAGACTTGAGGGGCCTGGTGCCTTGTCATTCTCCTTTATCTTTTGCATTTGTTTCCCTGACTGGTTTCCTTCACCATCCCTGTGATGTCAGGTTAGGGTTTTCAAGGGTACAGGTAAGTTGCTTTCAACAGGAAATAGGAGTGAAGGTGGAAGAGTGGGGGAAAAGACTAACTGGGTTGAAAAGGGAGCTACAATTTGAATCAGAGCAGATTCATGGAGCAGCAGCCCATTCTTTTGCAGTATTTTTACACATTTCATTACAACATGATAATACCATTAACCTATTTAACCTTCTCCCTTGAACTATACACACTACCAACTGTGTATATGTATGCTCCAGGAACAACAGCATAAAAATATCACCTCTTTTTTGAATGTTACTTTAAAGTAACATGGACTCCAAGTATGTGTAATCAGATTATACAAAAGAAATAAAATAATGCTTAATGATTTTATCACTCTTTCATATTATTCCTTATTTCCTTGCCCTTTGAGACCATTCTGCCTACCAGTAGTATGCAAGGTTCTCAGATTAATGCTACTCTCTTGTCATAATAAAATGTACTAACTGCACAGGAATGAGCTGCTGAATCATTAGTCAGCTGTGATTCACAATCAGAACTATTATCACTTACTTCTGTGACTTGAAATTTGTTGTTTTACAGCAGCAGTATAGTGCAAAGACAATTACTATACTGTAGGTTACAAAATAAACAAAAATTTCAATTGTGAAATTGGCCCTTTCAGCGCATTTAGTCATCGCCAATACTTGTTTGCCAGTAACTTATTTTCAGCCACATGTCGATCAATTCTATCACCCGCCAACATGAGGGGTGATTTATAGTGCCTAATTAATCTCCCGATCTACACATCTTTGGGAAGTGAGCAAAAACCAGAGCACTCGGGAGAAATCACAGACAGAATGTTCCAACTTCACACAGCTGAGAGGCCGTAGCATTATCTACTACACCATTGTGCTGTCCCTCGTGAGTTTCAACTTCACATAGACAACGACTGAGGTCAGAACTGAACATAGGCCACTGGAGCTGAGAGGCCACAGCATTATCTACTACACCATTGTGCTAGCCCTCGTGAGTGAGAAGGGTCAAGAGCAAATCACTTGCTTGACCTGGCATTGGAACTGAAGGGAGAAAGAAGCCAGTCTGGGAAATTCAATTCAAGATGGAGACTCCAGTCTGATAATGAACCAAAAGAATTTTAAATTAAGCTGCTGATGTCGAAGCAGCCAAAAAATACTCCTGATGAAGGGTCTCAGCCCAAAATGTCATCTCTCTATTTTTTTCCATATACTTTGCCTGGCCTGCTGAGTTCCTCCAGTACTTTATGTGTTATTCTGGATTTCCAGTATTTGTAGAATCTCTTGTGTTTAAGTAATATTTCCTTGGCTTCTTTGGATTTAGCAGTGCCACTAGGGGTAAGTGTTCCCAGATAAAGACTCATTAATGAGCTATCTCAGAAAGTGTTTTACAACCTCGTTGACTAGAAATGCTCTCTTGGGCACAATTGATATTTCTATGTTATTTTTGGATGGTTAAGTTTGTATTGTTTTAATTTATTTTTGGTTGTGTTTCATAGACTTAATTTTTTTTATTGTGGTGATTTTGGCGCAGTATAGCGATTAGCTATACTACAATTCAAGGCATTGGAGTTTGGAGTTCAAATCTGTGGCTGCATGTAAGAAGTTTGTATGTTCTTCCCATGAGCGTATGGCTTTCCACTGGGTGCTCTGGTTTTCTTCCCCATTCCGATCCAAAGATGTACCAGTTAGTAGGTTAACTGGTCATTGCAAATTGTCTTGTAACTAGGTGAGGGATAAATAGGTTGGTTGCTGGGTGATACCACTCATTAGGCTGGAAGGGCCTGTTCTATGCTGTATTACTAAATAAATAAAATACAATAAATCACCAAATCAAATCTCTACAGATGGTTAAACATAGCAAATTAAATATCACTTCTATAAAACAAGACACAACTTACTAGCATAATGAGGTACGTTAGGTGCAGTGTGGAAAAGTCGGTGGATCCCGTGCCCACAATAACTTCGAACTACTGAAAAGCCACTTGCATGTGCGTGCTTCTGTATAATATTGCCCAACTCCCTGTACCGAACACCTGGCTTTACTGCAAGGAAAAGTGAAGAATGTTTATTCCAATAGAGTGATTTAAAAATAGTTCAAACCAACACTTGATTGATTAAAATTCTTATAGATCACAGATTTTTGAATAACCAGATCTAGTGTATGAAACGTAAAGCAACACAAGCAGCTGCACTGCATGTTACATGATTTGAATAAGTGTAAAGAGTCTTTGAAGACTGCGACCTACAGGTGCAAACAAAACTTCTGGTCTATAGAGCAGTCATTCTTCCTACATTACTCTATGGAGCGGAATCATGAACCATCTATAGAAGACACCTGAAAGCCCCAGAATACCACAAAGAACCTTATGAAAAATTTTGGGGATCAGCTGGAAGGTCAGATGTAATAACACCAGTATACTGGAGAAGGCCACCACAATAAAGCAACATTAAATCTGATAGATAAGTTATGTCATTCAGATGCCTAACTCACATCTCCCCAAAAAGATTCTTTAATCCCTGTGAGGAAGGTCAGCAAGCCCTTGGTGAACAAAGGAAAGGCTTCAAAGATGACATCAAAATCGGCCTGAAGAAATTCAACATTACATCTAAAAACTGGGAAGACATTGCACTCAATAGATTTAGCTGGAGGAAATCTGTTCAAGAGGGAGCTGTGCTACAGACAGTGACCTCTGCTTTGTCACAGAGAACAAGCAGCAGCTGAGAAATGAGATAATGAAGAACTAAAAGACCCAATCATGAACCACAGCCATCACTTACTCATGTCCACACTGCACCGGAATATGTGGATCGCTGATAGGCCTCTACAGCTACTTGAGGACCCACCAATAGACCACCCCGTAAGTGAACATGGTAACCTGCCTTAAAGACTATCGTCCAGCATCACTCACATCCCGTGATGAAGTGTTTTGAGAGGTTGGTGATGAAACACGTCAACTCCTGCCTGAGAAGCAACTTGGATCCACTGCAATTTGTTTACTGTCACAACAGGTCCACAGCAGATGTCATTTCATTGGCTCATCACTCAACCCTGGATCATCTCTACTGCAAAGAGGCATACATCAGCATGCTCTTTATCAACTACAACTAGTCAAATCTATCATCTCCTCAAAACTAATTAACAGTTTCAAGACCTTGGCCTCAGTACCTCCTTGTGCAATTGGATCCTCGATTTCCTCACTTGCAGACCCCAGTCTGTTCAGATTGGCAACAGCATCTCCTCCACAATCTCCATCAGCACAGTTGCACCATAAGGCTGTGTGCTTAGCCCCCTGCTCTACTCCCTTTATACTTATGACTGTGAAGCTAAGCAAAGCTCCAATTGTTTGCTGACGACACCACTGCTGCTGGCAAAATCAAACGTGGTGTGGAATTGGCATATGGGAGGGAGACTGAAAATCTGGCTGAGACATACCACAACAACAACCTCTTACTCAATGTCAGCAAGACCAAGGAGCTGATTATTGACTTCAGGAGAAGGAAACTGAAGGTCCATGGGCCAATCCTCATCTGAGGAATCAGAGGATTATTATCATTTCAGAGGACCTGTCCTGGGCCCAGCAATTAGTGCAATTACGAAGAAAGCACGACAGCACCTCTACTTCCTTAGGAGTTTGCAAAGATTTGACATGACATTAAGGACATCCTGAATGCTAAAAAGAGGGCATTTAGAGATGGAAATAGGGAGGAGCTGAGGGCAATACAGAGGGACCTGAAAGCCAGGTTCAGGGAGGCTAAAGACAGGTACAGGAGGAAGCTTGAGTGGAAACTCCAGCAAAACAACATGAGAGAGGTCTGGAGGGGGATGAGGACCATCACTGGGTTCCGGCAAACTAGCAACAGAGGAGCTGAAGGCAGTGTGGACAGGGCCAACGAACTTAACCTGTTCTTTAACAGATTTGACATTGTGGCCCCTGCCCATCCCCCACATGAGTCATCTGTTGTCGGTCCCCAACCAATACATATTCCATTCTCCCCTCCTACCCCTCCTCACAGTCCCCCACTCTGCTCTCATGACTATACCCCTTCCCCACACGAAACCACCACGGTGGGCTTCACAGCTGAACAGGTGAGAAGACAGCTGAAACGTCTCAACCCAAGCAAGGCTGCAGGACCGGATGGTGTCAGAACCTGGGTGCTCAAAGCCTGTGCCCCTCAGCTATGTGGAGTACTTCGCCATGTCTTCAACCTGAGCCTGAGGGTCCGGAGGGTTCCTGTGCTGTGGAAGACGTCCTGCCTCATCCCTATGCCGAAGATGGCGCGCCCCAGCGGCCTCAATGACTACAGACCGGTGGCATTGACCTCCCACATCATGAAAACCCTGGAGAGACTTGTTCTGGAGCTGCTCCGGCCTATGGTCAGGCCACACTTAGATCCCCTCCAGTTCACCTACCAGCCCCGACTAGGAGTTGAGGATGCCATCGTCTACCTGCTGAACCGTGTCTACGCCCACCTGGACAAGCCAGCGAACACTGTGAGGGTCATGTTTTTTGACTTCTCCAGTGCGTTCAACACCATCCGCGCCCTGCTCTGCTGGGGGAGAAGCTGACAGCGATGCAGGTGGATGCTTCCCTGGCGTCATGGATTCTTGATTACCTGACTGGCAGACCACAGTACGTGTGCTTGCAACACTGTGTGTCCGACACAGTGATCAGCAGCACTGGGGCTCCACAGGGGACTGTCTTGTCTCCCTTTCTCTTCACCATTTACACCTCGGACTTCAACTACTGCACAGAGTCTTGTCATCTTCAGAAGTTTTCAGATGACTCTGCCATAGATGGATGCATCAGCAAGGGAGATGAGGCTGAGTACAGGGCTACGGTAGGAAACTTTGTCACATGGTGTGAGCAGAATTATCTGCAGCTTAATGTGAAAAAGACTAAGGAGCTGGTGGTAGACCTGAGGAGAGCTAAGGTACCAGTGACCCCTGTTTCCATCCAGGGGGTCAGGGTGGACATGGAGGAGGATTACAAATACCTGGAGATACGAATTGACAATAAACTGGACCGGTCAAAGAACACTGAGGCTGTCTACAAGAAGAGTCAGAGCCGTCTCTATTTCCTGAGGAGACTGAGGTCCTTTAACATCTGCCGGACGATGCTGAGGATGTTCTACGAGTCTGTGGTGGCCAGTGCGATCATATTTGCTGTTGTGTGCTGGGGCAGCAGGCTGAGGGTAGCAGACACCAACAGTATCAACAAACTCACTCGTAAGGCCAGTGATGTTGTGGGGATGGAACTGGACTCTCTGACGGTGGTGTCTGAAGAGAGGATGCTGTCCAAGTTGCATGCCATCTTGGACAATGTCTCCCATCCACGACATAATGTACTGGTTGGGCACAGGAGTACATTCAGCCAGAGACTCATTCCACTGAGATGCAGCACAAAGCGTCATAGGAAGTCATTCCTGCCTGTGGCCATCAAACTTTACAACTCCTCCCTTGGAGGGTCAGACACCCTGAGCCAATAGGCTGGTCCTGGACTTATTTCCTGGCATAATTTACATATTACTATTTAACTATTTATGGTTTTATTACTATTTAATTATTTATGGTGCAAGTGTAACGAAAATCAATTTCCCCCAGGATCAATAAAATATGACTATGACATCCAAAACTTTGACAAACTTCTATAGATGCATAGCGGAGATTATATTGACTGTTTGCATCACAGCCTAGTATGGAAGTACCAATGCCCTTGAACAGAAAATCCTGCAAAAAAGCCGTGGATATGGCCCAGTCCATCACGGGTAAACCCTCCCCTCCACGCAGGAAAACAGTATCCATCATCAGGGACCCCACCACCCAAGTCATGCTCTCTTTTCATTGCTGCCATCAGGAATGAGGCACAGAAGCATCAGGACCCACACCACCAGGTTCAGGGACAGTTATTATCCCTCAACAATCAGTCTCTTGAACCAGAGGGAATAACTTCACTTGCCCCATCACCGAGCTGTTCCTACAATCTATGGACTCATTTTCAAGGCTTCTTCATCTCGTTCTCAATATTTATTGCTTATTTATTTATTATTTGTTGTTTTTCTCTTTTGTTTTTGCGCAGTTTGTTTTGTGAATATTGGTTGTTTGTCCACTCTTTCGAGTGCAGTCTTTCATTGATTCTATTATGACTCTTGGATTTACTGAATATGCATGCAAGAAATTGAATTTCAGGGTTGTATATGGTGACATACATGTACATTGTTAATAAATTTACTTTGACCTTTGAGAACATTTTACTCGACTTGAGTGTTTGCACTACTGAAGAACACAGTGATAACTATTGAACCAATTAATGTAGAAGTATAGCTTTCAAGAAAAACATGAACAGTTGCCGTTTCAAAGGAAAAAGCTGGTGAATTCTTCATCATTTTGTAGGTTATAGAAAAATAAATCAAATATCCATGCTCTGGTTAGACGAAAAGGCCATATTATCTGTAATAGTATGGATAGCCTTCCTGTAAGCGTCCTCTGGACTAGTGTTCAATGGCTGTGCTACAACCTGCAGGGTTCCAATGCTTGGACGGATTATGGCATAGCAAGTGGATTTCTTATTGAGCCTCAATAAATTCCATCTTGCCATCTGTACTTTGTGTCCCAATCAGTGACTGTGTACCTAACTGCTTAACTATGAATTTAATTGGATGTGATAATCCTACCAAGCATTACACCCTTGCGGAAAGGCTTAGAGGCTTCAACAAGAATTCACTGGGGCTTTCTCAGTTTGAGAGTGGCTAGTTAATCAAGACAGCCTGTTTTAAATGATGTTATGTTCTTGTGAGATAGCATATTTACAGCATAGCTGTGGTGAGCTAATGATTGCAGGCATCTGCTGATGCTGATAAGTGTCTCAGTGACAATTCTCAAGTGATAGTAAAATTGAATATTGTCAAATGTGTATTGATGCACATTTAGAAAGTTGTTGCTTGAAGGGGTTGATTGCCAGCTCCCCATGACTCAGCCATTTCCAGCTTTGACTGACTATTAATCTCCTGCTTTCTCATGAGATTTTGCAGACAGGGATAGATAAGTTAGAGACAGGAAAGTTGTTTCCACTGGTAGATGAGATTAGAAACTAGGGGATATAGCCTCAAGATTTGGTGGAGTAGATTTAGGACGGAGATGAGGAGGAACTGCTTTTCCCAGAGAGTGGTTAAGCTGTGGAATTCTCTGCCCAATGAAGCAGTGATGGCTACCTCAGTAAATATATTTATGACAAGGCTGGATAGATTTTTGCATAGTAGGGGAATTAAGGGTTATGGGGAAAAGGCTGGTAGGTGGAGTTGAGTCCATGGCCAGATCAGTCATGATCTTATTGAATGGCGGAGCAGGCTTGATGGGCCAGATGGCCTACTCCTGCTCCTATTTCTTATGTTCTTATCTGTATGTTCTGGTCTGATCCAGCATAATTCCTTAAGGTTTTTGGCTTAGCTTGGAAGCTTTTGGAGGTCACTTGGGGTGCCAAAGTGGCGTAGCAGTTAGCGCAACACCATTATAGCTCAGGACATTGGAATTTGGAGATCAATTGCAGCATCCTCTGTAAGCAAGTTTATACGTTTCTTTGCGTGTGCGCATGGGTTTCCTCTTGGTGCTCCGGTTTCCTCCCGCAGTCCAAAGACGTACAAGTTAGTAGGTAAATTGGGTGCTGTAGATCGTCCCATGATTAGGCTAGGGTTAAATCGGTGAGTTGCTGGATGGCACAGCTTAAAAGGCCAGAACGGCTCATTCTGTGCTGTATCTCTAAATAAATAATTAAAAAAATAAACTTTGTTGGATGAGCGATGTGGTGAAGCGCTGAAACAAAAGTCCTCTCTTGACTTGGCATATCCTAGCCCCACAAACTCTCTCAGTAAGGTCATAGTTATTGTTTAGTGAGGTGAGGTACAATATAAAAACTTGCTTATAGCAGTACAACAGACGACCTCTAAAATATAAATTATAAATAAATTACACAAGCCAGTGAAAAGAAAAAAAACTCTGCAAAAATAAGACACTTGTGCACCAGAAACAGACATACACCTAGGTGAATGATCTTCACCAGAAACACCAACTGCCCGTTTCCCTCCGTAAATGCTGCCTGACGAGCTGAGCTGCTCCAGTGCTTTGACTGTTACTACTACCATAGACAAGTCCATGGTGGTGCAAACGGTGCTCCATTGTGCCCCGCTGCTGATGTAGAATTAGGGTTTTGCATGTCAATTAAAGAACGTGATGGGTTTGGGAAATAACTATTCCTGAACCTGGTGAGATGGGGCTTTAGTCTTCTGTAACCCCTATCCAATGCTAGTAGTGAAAAGGTGGCATGACTGGATTGTGGAGATCCTTGATAATAGGTGCTGCCTTCTTGAGGCAACATCATGCTCTATTGCTAAACCACTGTCATAAGTGGTCACAAACTTCAAGACACCATTTTAGACAGATCATGAGGTAAACATGATTGGTTGTTGACTTCAGAAGGAGTAGCGGACCACACAACCCCATTTACATTGGTGGTGTGCAAGTGGAACAGGTCAAAAGCTTTAAGTTCCTCGGGGTCAATATCACAAATGACCTGAGTTGGTCCAACCAAGCACAGTCCACTACAAAGAAGGCTCACTAGCACCTTTACTTCCTGAGAAAGCTAAAGAAATTTGGCCTGTCGCCTAAAACCCTCACTAATTTTTATAGACGCACCATAGGAAGCATTCTTCTAGGGTGCATCACAACCTGGTATGGAAGTTGTCCTGTCCAAGACCAGAAGAAGCTGCAGAAGATCGTGAACACAGCCCAGCACATCACACAAACCAATCTTCCGTCCTTGGACTCACTTTACACCGCACGCTGTCAGAGCAGTACTGCCAGGATAATCAAGGACACAACCCATCCAGCCAACACACTTTTCGTCCCTCTTCCCTCCAGGAGAAGGCTCAGGAGCTTGAAGACTTGTACGGCCAGATTTGGGAACAGCTTCTTTCCAACTGTGATAAGACTGCTGAACAGATCCTGACCCAGATCTGGGCGGTACCCTCCAAATAACCAGACCCGCCTCTCAGTTTTTTTTGCACTACCTTACTTTCCCTTTTCTATTTTCTATTTATGATTTATAATTTAAATTTTTAATATTTACTATCGATTTGTACTCCAGGGAGCGCGAAGCACAGAATCAAATATTGCTGTGATGATTGTACGCTCTAGTATCAATTGTTTGGCGACAATGAAGTAAAGTATAAAGTAAACAAATAATTAAAGGACAAATATAGAACCTTGTTGGAGCCTATTGCTCAGGGTTCCTTATGTTTCAAATGAGCATTGGTTTTTGAGAAAAGTGGATTTTCCTCTGCAAGATATAACAGTGGGCAATCACTTGAACAGTCCATGAGTATCAACCTGGAGCAGGATGCTTAATAGTGTCACTGGGTATGACAGTTCCAGGTAGCCTCTTACTTCTGAAGGTTGGTTGGTTGGTTTAGTAACGGGTGCTGGTCAATGGAATAGCAGGCTCTGCAGAATTCGTACGGAGTAAAAAGTAAGGATATAGAGCATTTGGCAACAGGTAAGCAACACACAGAAATTTCTACTGCTTTTTTTTTTGATGGGGTTGGAGGTAGGGGAAGTCCTTCAAAAGAAAAGTAAAATTTACTAGAAGCTAGCATATCAGAAAAGAAAGCAGCTATATTTTAAGTTTCAGTTCAAAGACTTCTAAGAATTCTGCATAAATATTGTCCAGACCTACAACATAACTAGATTGCATAGTTAACAATGCAAGAGTGGTGGAGGAGTGGGGGAACCTGGTAGTGGTCTTTAAGATGGTGAAAGGTTATAGTAAAAGCAGAAGAAAGAAAATGGGTAAGGTATGTCAGTCAGGCAGAAAATTCAAAGCCATTTTTCGCCAGCATCAACTCTCAAAAGGTACAGGTGTCTCCTGCTTTTCGAACGTTCGCTTTACGAAACCTCACTGTTACGAAAGACCTACCCTGTTTTCACTTTCAGAAGGTGTTTTCACTGTTACGAAAAAAAAGCAGCGCATGGGGAAAATCAGCGCGTGATAAAAGGCAGTGCGCGCCCTGAGCAGCTGCTCTCCCCCGGATTCGGAATGGCATTCTTGCCGGCATTGCTTAAACACATGCCTGTGAGCAGCCACTTGCAAGATGAGTTCTAAGGTATTGGAAAAGCCTAAAAGAGCTCGTAAGGGTGTTACACTTAGTGTAAAACTAGACATAATTATGCGTTTCGATCGTGGTGAACAAAGTAAGAACTAAGTGAGTTTGGCTTGTGGAAGCTGACGAAGATGATATTGAAGAGGTTTTGGCATCCCATGACCAAGAACTGATAGATGAAGAACTGATGCAATTGGAAGAGGAAAGGATAACAATTGAAACTGAATGCAGTAGCGAACGGACGGAAAGTGAAGTCGTCCAGGAACTGAACGTGAAGCAACTGCATGAGATTTTCGCTGCAATGATAAAGTACGACTTTAATTTTGAAAGGGTACGTAGGTTTAGGGGATATTTGCAGGATGGTTTGAGTGCTCACAAAGAACTGTATGATAGAAAAATGCAAGAGGCTCAGCAGTCACGCAAGCCTTCTGCATCAGCCACAGCAGACGATGAACCTCGATCTTCGACATCGAGGCAGGCAGTCATAAGAGATAAGCTGCCTGCTCTAATGGAAACAGATGATGAGATGACACCCCAGTGTCCCACCACCCTGCGATTCACGGAGAATGCAGCGGTAGCCGGGAGGCACACAGCACATCTTTAAGAAAAAAGCCGAAATAAGCATGCTAATTAATTAGGTGCCGTTCAACATGTAATTGTCGGCCCAGATCAGAGATGTGCTGTGTGCCTCCCGGCTACCGCTGCACCCCTGCATGCTTCGCAGATCAGTATCGGTTGGTGGCCCGGAGTGTGGGGGCCACTGCACCACCCAACCTGTGACGACTCAGCCTAGCACACCATCATCTGTGTGCTTGGCGCTGTCCCGATTCCGGTAAGTGATACTACACTGTACATACATTATTTCTACTTTATATCGGCTGTGTATTTTTACGTGTTATTTGGTATGATTTGGCAGCTTCATAGCTTAATGGTTACTGGAGAGCGCTTGCGCCGTGTTTTTGCCAGCAGCGCTTGCGTGAGATTTTCTGCCGACGGCGCTTGCGCGAGATTTTTGCTATGGAGAACAGTGCAGTAATGATTGTGGGAAAGTATTTCTACTTTATATAGGCTGTGTATTTATCATATCATTCCTGCTTTTACTATATGTTACTGTTATTTTAGGTTTTATGTGTTATTTGGCATGATTTGGTAGGTTATTTTTGGGCCTGCGAAAGCTCACAAATTTTTCCCATATAAATAAATGGTAATTGCTTCTTCGCTTTACGACATTCCAGCTTACGAACCGTTTCATAGAAACACTCTACCTTCGGATGGCGGGGGAAACCTGTATTCATGAGAAACTATTTCACCTAGGGAAATAAGGTAGAAAGAATAAATGTGGAATATTCATAACAAATCGCAGAGAATTATGCTAATAAATTGTGGATTAAGTGCAGCAAAACATCTGCACAGGCTGGGTAGGCCAGAAGACCCATTTTTAATGTGTCACATTCAGATTCTGGGCTACTGAGTAAAGTTATTAAGGATACTATAATTAAGAAACATGCCTTACATATATTCTACTTCCACACTGCACCCATTCCACACTGAACCATTCTGTGCTATTTCCTCACCTGCATCTATAGCCTGCATTAGGCATTCATACGTTGTCTGCACTAACTTCTTTGATCCTTCATCAACGTCACCCACAAAAAATGTCTCATTTAAATCACCATGGAAACCATTGCAGTAGACTGTAATATCAACTGTAAAAGGAAAAAAAAAATCAGCTGCATGATAATTAAATTCTGAAGAGTTATCATTTGGTACATTTATAGCAAATCATAATTTCATATAATGACTGTAAATCCAGCATTTGAATATGTGGCACTGCATATGTATTCCAGAATTTGGTAAATGGCCCATTTCAGGGCAAGGCTGAATCCTCCACTATCAACGCTGAGTTCTTGTGTAATGAGTCACAGTAAGTATACAGCAGGGTGGGTGATTAAATACTTTTAGGAGCATCTTTAATAAGGAAAAGCACAGAATTTGGGGATGGGCGTAAATTTCAGAGTTAGGCAACGAGTGACACAGTTACTGATGGTGAAACAATTACAAGATGTTGGAGTTCACAGAATGCAAAGATCTCCTTAGTGAAGTAGAGAGGTGATGATGCCAAGCTTCACTGAAGTAGCAAGGCTTTGAACATTGGAATGGTCAAGTCAGAAATTAAGCACAACACAGACAGGGATTTAGCAGTAGATGGAGTGAAACAGTAGTGATAGTGAAAAGATACAAGGAGTCATGTGAGGGTGAGGTTTTAGGTTTGGAGGCTTAACTCATTTAAATAGGACAGATATTAGGGGGAATTTCTTATCTTTACTATTTATGCTCCATTGGACTGTAGATACTCAGTCGACAAGTACATTCAAGATAGAGAATGGTAGTTTGTGCAGACTAGTATTTGGAAATCAGATGAAAGAAAATGGATGGGTTAGAGGATCTACTAAGATCTTAGCAAATGGAAGTCCTTACTCCATCTGTCACTTGGCCAACATTGCTCCTATTTTGTCCTGACTTTAGAACTGAGGATTCACTTGAGAATATTACCAAGGAAAGCAATAAGGCACTATGCTTGCCTGTTATAATGCCACAATTTGCTGCATCAATACTTACTATTAACAATATCACCATCCTGTAATGGTCGTGCATCTGGAATTCCATGACAGATCACCTCATTAACTGAGGTACAGCATGATTTTGGAAAATTGTAATAATTGAGTGGTGATGGATAACAGTTTCTTGCCAAGCAGGCCTAAACAAATCAAAGTGCTCATGATTAGCTTTTTAGAATCAAAGTGTAATTGTGCTACTGATATACAGTTTAAAATGCCAGACTTCACACAGCAATTAAGGATAGTTATCCCTTGCTTCAGACTGCTTTGATGATCAAAAATAAGACACTTTATGATAATCCAATGATGTGGTTAAAATGAATGGTAAAGCCAAAGACAGCAGATGCTGTAAATCAGAAATAAAAGCAGCAAGTTCTATAAATATTCATATGCACAGAAACACTGCTAACATTTCAATTCTGACAAAAGATCTGATAAAGTACCCAAGATTTAACACTCTCTCTCTCCCTCCAAAAATGCTGCTGACCTGCCGAGTATTTTCTACACATTGTTCTAGTGTTTTGGTTGACATGGACTGGAGTAATGTTTCTCAACCTTTTTTATGATAAGTATCAGCTGGCTAATTTTCCAAACTCCTTTAAGATCCCAGCCATTATTGTCAACGTTTTTTACTGCTAGATTTGTGCATGAAAGCCTGAAATCAAGTGAAAACTATACACCATGTGTGCACTGTTAAATAAACTGAAACTCACCCCCTGTAAGGCATGAAAAAGCCCGATGCAGGCCTCTCATGGTCTGAGTCGGCGTCCCCTCCCACGTTGCGTGGTAAAGTAACCATTGACAGGCAATTGAGCATGATCATTTATTTTAAAATGTAGACTCTATCTCTCTGGTAGAGCTGGAGAGTGTTTAATACTTACCCACGCTCCATGCCAAAGTAAACTTCAAATACCAGGAAAATTTTATTTTTTCAAAAACATAATGAAAGATATCCAATTAAGACCAAGCTCTCATTCTCTTGGACACACATACACATGGATTGGTAATAGGAACTCTTGCCCATTGCCTCCCTCGTCGCATCTCTTTCCTTCCCACATAGGGGGTTACGCACTGATCTCCAGTTCCCAGTTGCACACCAAGCTCACTTTCCTAACCCTTCAATTTAGCCACACACCTACCCATGTTCCTGAGCCCTGAACCTACCATATCTCCTTTCAAATTGCACAATTAAACTTGACTCAAAACATTTCTTGTAATTTATAAAGACAAAATGACTGACTACTTATAGAATTTTGAATTATCAGAGTAAACCTGGATATGTATCTAGATATAAGGATTTATTTATTTACTGATTGATTGAAGTAGACCCATCTGGCCATATGAGCTATGCCATCCAGCAATCCTCTGATTTAATCCCAAACCTAATCACGGGACAATTCATAATGACAAATTAACCTATTAACCGTTACGTCTTTGGATTTTGGGAGGAAACTGGAGCACCAGGAGGAAACCCACGCGGTCACGAGAACATACAAACTCCTTAGGGGCAGCAGCAGGAATTGAACCTGGGTCACCTGTACTGTAAAACACTGTGCTAACCACTAAGCTACCATGCTCTATCCAGCCAACTCCTTTCCAAAGAAACAAACTCAACTAATTAATATTCTAAGGGAAATAGTTTATGTGAATGCTTAAAGTCAGTATTACAGATCCAAACGAAGGACCAAAATATAAGTTCAGTGATCTTTCTTTCTTTTTAAATCTTTTTTATTAATTGTTGAAAATCAACAAAAAATTTCATTAAAGTGGTCAATTCAACATATCAATATATACAATAAGAGTTAAACTATCAAATAACTGATTAACCAAGCTAAACAGTATACCAATGATAATAAGAAAAGACAAAATGTTAAAACTATTATTTTTTTGGAAAAAAGGAGGAAAAAAACCCTACTAACTAAAACAACAAAAAAAACCCTACTAACCAAAAAAAAACGAGGAAAAAAAACCCATTGGGAGCACAGCCCCGGAGCTATACGCCATACAAGCTTCCATAAAAGAAAAACATCAATCTGCCAGCCAAAACCAATTACACAAGAATCAGAAGGGGACTACCTTAATTAACCCAGATCAAATGGTAGTAGCGGGCAAAAGAACCCCACCTTTTCTCAAAGTCAAATTGAGGATCAAAAGTTCGACTTCTAATTTTCTCCAAACATAGAAGCATAGAAAATAGGTGCAGGAGTAGGCCATTCGTCCCTTCGAACCTGCACCACCATTCAGTATGATCATGGCTGATCATCCAACTCAGAACCCTGTACCAGCCTTCCCTCCATACCCCCTGATCCCTTTAGCCACAACGGCCATATCTAACTCCCTCTTAAATATAGTCAATGAACTGGCCTCAACTGTTTCCTGTGGCAGAGAATTCCACAGATTCACCACTCTCTGTATGAAGAAGTTTTTCCTCATCTCGGTCCTAAAAGGCTTCCCCTTTATCCTCAAACTGTGACCCCTCGTTCTGGACTTCCCCAACATCGGGAACAATCTTCCTACATCTAACCTGTCCAATCCCTTTAGAATTTTATACGTTTCAATAAGATCCCCCCTTAATCTTCTAAATTCCAGAGAGTATAAGCCTAGTCGATCCAGTCTTTTATCATATGAAAGTCCTGCCATCCCAGCAATCAATTTGGTGAACCTTCTTTGTACTCCCTCTATGGCAAGGATGTCTTTCCTCAGATTAGGGGACCAAAACTGCACACAATACTCCAGGTGTGGTCTCACCAAGGCCTTGTACAACTGCAGTAGTACCTCCCTGCTCCTGTACTCGAATCCTCTTGCAATGGATGCCAGCTTACCATTTGCCTTTTTCACCGCCTGCTATACCTGCATGCCAGCTTTCAATGACTGGTGTACAATGACACCCAGGTCTCGTTGCACCTCCCCTTTTTCTAATCGGTCACCGTTCAGATAATAATCTGTTTTCCTGTTCTTGCCACCAAAGTGGATAACCTCACATTTATCCACATTAAATTGCAACTGCCATGAATTTGCCCACTCACCTAACCTATCCAAGTCACCCTGCATCCTCTTAGCATCCTTCTCACAGCTAACACTGCCGCCCAGCTTCGTGTCATCCACAAACTTGGAGATACTGCATTTAATTCCCTCGTCTAAGTAATTTATATATATTGTAAACAACTGGGGTCCCAGCACTGAGCCTTGCGGTACCCCACTAGTCACTGCCTGCCATTCTGAAAAGGTCCCGTTTATTCCCACTCTTTGCTTCCTGTCTGCCAACCAATTCTCTATCCACATCAATACCATACCCCCAATACTGTGTGCTTTAAGTTTGCACACTAATCTCCTCTGTGGGACCTTGTCAAAAGCCTTTTGAAAATCCGAATATACCACAAATATATACAAACTAAGACAAACATCACCTGAGAGAACCATTGTATCAAAGTGGGAGCAGAGGCATCTTTCCATTTCAATAAAATAGCCCTTCTGGCCAATAATGTGACAAATGCAATTACATGTTGGTCTGATATAGAAATACCGTGAATATATTGAGGGATTATACTGAACAAAACTGTCAATTTATTAAGTTGTAAATTAATTTTTAAAGCTTTAGAAATTATGGAGAAAATAGATTTCCAAAACTGTTTCAATACAGAACACGACCAAAACATATGTGTCAATATAGCCATCTCAGTTTTACATCTATCACACTATCAACATTAGGAAATATTTTAGACAATCTCTCCTTTGTCAAATAGTAACGATATACAATTTTAAATTGAATTAGAGAGTGACTGGCACAAATCGAAGAAGAGTTAACCAACTTCAAAATTCGCAACCAATCCTCTGTTATCAAGGTCATGTTAAACTCTCTTTCCCAATCTTGCTTAATCTAAAGTAAAGTTAAGATTAAGCAAGATTGGGAAAGAGATCTTAACATGACCTTGATAACAAAGGATTGGTTCCGAATTTTGAAGTTGGTATCCTTTACTTAAGTTCAGTGATCTTAAGGCAACTTATTGAGCTGATTAGAATAGTTATGAAGAAGACAAGTCATATTTCATAATTAAAGTCTACGGGCATCCACTCACAAGCGAGAACTATTCACCCACATTTACCAGCAGAATAAAGACTAGTGGCACACAACATAGACTGCAGCAGACTATATAAGAGACACTTTGCTCAATAATTAAATTTTAAAACATAAAGCAAATACCTTGCTAGAGAAGGGTATATAAAAAGGAGCCAAGGTAAAGGGAATAAGGTTTCAGATTAATTAAGGTTTCAGTCATAGAAATGAAGACTCAATTGTCTGCTCCTCTCTCAATACTTCCAAAACTATTAGTAGCAGTCTAAAGGTTACATTTCCCTTCAGAAGGGCCCTCTCACACACCATTCTATCAGATGATTATCCTGCAAATATATTGAACAATGTAAGTGCTGTATGGCTGCCTCACACCAAATTATCAAAAAACAGAATCAGAATTTTTGAATTACTTGCAGCTTTACACAACCATGTCAATGTGGGTGTTTAAGAATAACACTACTATTAAAGATTAATGCTGACATCATATTTCAAGTGGGTGTTCACGTGAACGAAATCTGCCCACTAAGCACGATGATGTGGGTAGCACCACACTAGCGATCGATAAGAACGTTCCTTATGCATAGCTCTATTGTACTACAGCCTATTTACAAACTGTAGCTCCACACCCACTAGATGGGTTCAGAAGATTTTGTACACAAAAGATTGAAACATCAATACACTGTTATCTACCTTATGCACCTTATCCAAGTATTAAACAGGAGATTAAATACAAGTATGTCTTTCCAAAAGGAGTGGAACACTGAAGATGCCAATAGTGACATTAGAATCAGAGAAAAATACAGCACAAACAGGCCCTTCGGCCCATCTAGTTTGTGTCACAACATTTAAACTGCTTACTCCCATTGACCTGCACTCAGGCTATACCCCAACCACCCATGTAATTATATAAACCTCTTAAAATGTTGAAGTTGAGCTTGCAGGCACCATTTGCACTGGCAGCTTGTTCAATACTCTCACAACCCAGAGTGAAGTAGTTTGCCCTCATGCACCCTTTCAAATTTTCACTTTTCACCCTTAACCCACGATGACCTTTAGTTGTAGTCATACCGACCTCAGTGGAAAAATCCTGTTTGTATTTACCCTATCTATACCACTCAATTTTCTATACCTCTATCAAATCTCCCCTCAGTCTTTTAGGAATTAGGAATAAAATCCTAACCTATTCAATCTTTCCTTACAACTCAAGTCTTCCAGACGTGGCAACATCCTTGTAAATTTTCGCTGTACTCTTTCAACCTTATTTACATCCTTCCTGTGGATGGGTGACCAAAACTGTACACCATCCTCCAAACTAAGCCTCACCAATACAACTTCAACATAACATCCTATCTCCTGTACTCAATACTTTTATGAAGGCCAATGTGCCAAAAGCTTTCTTTATATCCCTATCCACCTATGCCGTCACTTTCAGTGGATTATGGACCTACATTCCTAGATCCCTTTGTTCTACCACACTCCTCAGTACCCTATTTTTCACTGTGTAAGACCTACCCTGGTTGGTCCTACTGAAGGGCAACACCTCACACTTGTCTGCATTAAATGCCGTCTGCCATTTTTCCAGCTGGTGCAGATCCTGCTACAAGCTCTGGTAGTCTTCCCCGCTGTACACTGCACCCCCAATCTTGGTGTTACCTGTAAATTTGCTGATCCAGTTAGCCACATTATCATCCAGATCATTGATATAGATGACAAACAACATCGGACCCAACACCGATCCCTGCAGCATTCCTCTAGTCAGAGAGGCAACCATCTACTACAACTCTCTGGCTTCTCCCACAAGGCCAATGTCTAATCCAATTTACTACCTCATCTTGAATGCTGAGCAACTCAATCTTCTTGACCAACCTCCCATGCAGGACCTTGTCAAATGTCATGCTAAAGTCCATGTAAACAACATCAATTGCCTATCAACTTTCCTGGTAACTTCCTTGAAAAACTCTATAAGATTGATTAGACAGGACCTACCATGCATGAAGCCAGGCTGACTGACCCCGATCAGACCGTCTATCCATTTATATCCCGTCTCTTAGAATACCTTCCAATAACTTTCCCACTACTGACATCAGGCTCACAGCCTATAATTTCCTGGCTTATTTTTTGAGCCTCTCTTAAAAAACTGAACATTAGTTATCCTCCAATCCTCCAGTACCTTACCTGTTGCTAAGGATGATTTAAATATCTCTGCTAGACCCCAGCAATTTTTGCACTTGCATCCCACAGGGTCCAAAGAAACACCTTGTCAGGCCCTGGGGATTTATTCAACTTAATTTGCCTCACATAGCAAACATCTTCTCAGGTCCATGACCTCGCTGCTGCTTTGCCTCATTTCTATAGACCCTGTGTCCATCTTCGAAGTAAATACAGATGCAAAAAATCCATTCAAGGTCTCCCCCATCTCTTTTGGCTCCACACATAGAT
Organism: Mobula birostris; assembly: GCF_030028105.1. Taxonomy (NCBI): domain Eukaryota; kingdom Metazoa; phylum Chordata; class Chondrichthyes; order Myliobatiformes; family Myliobatidae; genus Mobula; species Mobula birostris. The sequence continues at coordinate 172,797,558 of NC_092373.1, read as the reverse complement.
TAACGTTCTGATCTTCCAGGGGACCTATTTTGTCCCTTGCAATCCTTTTGCTCTTAACATATCTGTAGAATCCCTTAGGATTCTCCTTCACATTGTCTGCTAGGACAACCTCATACCTTATTTTAGCCCTCCTGATTTCTTTAAGTGTCCTCTTGTATTTTCTATATGCCACAAGTACCTCAGTTGTTCCTACCTGCCTTTACCAGCTATGCCTCTTTTTTTCTTAATCAGGGCTTCAGTATCTCTTGAAAACCAAGGTTCTCTAAATTTGTCTTTACCTCTTATTCTGACAGGCACATACAAGCCTTGTACTCTCAAAATTTCACTTTTGAAGGCCTCCCACTTTCCAAGTACAATTTTGCCAGAAAACAGCCTGTCCTAATCCACACTTGCCAGATCCTTCCTGACGCCATCAAAATTGGCCTTGCTTCAATTCAAAATCTCAACTCGTGGAGCAGACCCATCTTTTTCCATATTTACTTCAAAACTAATGGCATTGTGGATGCAAAGTGTTCCCCTACACAAACATCTGTCACCTGCCCTGTTTTGTTCCCCAATAAATCAAGTATCACACATCCTCTAATTGGAACTTCTGCGTATCGATTAAGAAAACTTTCCTGAACACATTTGACAAACTCTATCCCATTTAGTCCTTTTACAGTAACTGTGTCCCAGTCTATATGTGGAAAGTTAAAATCGCCTACTACAACAACCTGTCCTGACGAAGGGTCTTGGCCTGAAACGTCGACTGCACCTCTTCCTAGAGATGCTGCCTGGCCTGCTGCGTTCACCAGCAACTTTTATGTGTGTTGCTTGAATTTCCAGCATCTGCAGAATTCCTGTTGTTTACTACAACAACCTTATGTTTCTTCCAACAGTCTGCGATCTCTCTACATATTTGTTCCTCTAAATCCCTCGGACTGTTGAGTAGTCTATAACATTGCCCCTTTAACAGGGTCATACTCTTCTCATTCCTCAGTTCCACCCATATATCCTCACTAGATGAGTTCTCCGGTCTGTCCTGGCTGAGTACTGCCGTGACATTTTCCCTGACTAGTAATGCAACTCCTGCCCCTCCTGCAACCAAGTCTCCCTAATGGCTACAATATAACTCCATGTACTGATCAATGCCCTGAGCTCATCTACCTTTCCTACACACATCTTGCAATGCATTAGATATTAATCATTAACCAGATACAATTCTTTAGACACTAGAAACAATCAAATTGTTTGAGGTGAAGGCATTTAAGTAGCAGGAAACCATACCACAATGTGAAGAAGTTAGTGGTTGAATGATGTTCAAGTTTACCAACTCACTCCGTCAGCATAATTTTGCCCATACCCTGAAAGCACTTCAGTGTTACTAGAAATATCCTTTGGGACTGGGTTAATCATGCATTGGTCATGATAGTGAAAATTATTTTCACTACAGGTGCAACTGTAACGAAAACCAATTTCCCCCAGGATCAATAAAGTATGACTATGACTATTAAAGAGCCATATTTTCACCTATACATTTATTGAATCCTGCACATCAGCACAAAATAAAAATATACACACTAAACAGGTCAGGCTGCTTCTGCTACGAGGGAAAGAACACAATTTCAAGTTAATAACTGATAAAAGGTTATCAAGCTGAAATGTTAATTATGCATCTGGCTCTCCTTGGCCTTTGAGTATTTCCTACTTCTTTTGTTTTTATCAGAACAAAGCTTGCCCTCAAGTACTGACTGAAATGCAAGGCCTGTGGGAAAAAATCCCCATGATCTTAACAGACAAGAATTAGGGCAAGAGTTAGTGCAATTTTGGCCACTTTCTATATCTTTACCAAATATAGTAACTCTATACCATATGAACAGCACGATCAATCTCTTCAGTTGTTACTCCTGGTCGAACCATCATCGAAGCAACATCTAGAACCTCTCGGGCAAGCTGCAACACAAGGAAAATAAATGAATTTCAACAGCACAAAAGCCCCATGAAACCTCTTTGATGCTTTACTACTTTAAGGCTCTAGTATATATGAAGCAGTGTGCAGAACCAGCCCACCTGATTCTTAGTGCTTAGTGTCACATATTAACTACCATTCATTTTGATGGAAAAAAGTTATTTACTAATTAACCATGAGTTTATGATATGCCAACATATATGCCATTTTATCTGATTTAGCTTTGGTAATGTAAAAACATGAACTGCCGAAGGGTCTCAGCCCGAAACGTCGACTGTACTCTTCCAAAGATGCTGCCTGGCCTGCTGAATTCCTCCAGCATTTTGTACACATTGTTTGGATTTCCAGCATCTGCAGATTTCCTTTGTTTGTGAAACAAGAACTAAATTTATTTTTAGATGTGTTACACAACAAGTTCAAAAAAAATTCACATAACTAAAAACAATTTATCTGGGAGTTTCCATCGGCAGCAGCTTTCAAATAGGTGGACAGGTGTAACAGGAGTAAAATTTGAAAACAACAAGCATTGGCACGAAGACCACCAGGACAAAGTCAAAGACGCTAATGCCTCTTGGAAGGGTGTTCATGCACATTGAGTGTCTGCATCTGGTTGCCACAACTAAAATGAGGTTTCCAACATTGGCTCAACCCTGTGAAGCTTTCAAAATCCTTCCTAAAACACTGACTCTCTGATTTTCTCTTCTCCTTTATCATTACTACTTTGACCCAGCTTTTCACCACCCAATGGCTTATGTAATTCAGTATTAAGTAATTTAATAACATTCCAGTTAATAGCCTTGGACCCAATATAAATTTAAAACTGCAAAAAAAAAACAAACAAACAAACTCATCATTGTCCAGGTCTCTCAAGCTCTAGTTGGAGCACTTTACAACCCCTTCATGGTGTAATGTGAAGAATGCCAGCAGAGCATTAGTCAATTAACTCATATAGAGGACTCCACAAAACAGTGACCATACATTAATATATATTCTGAGTTCGAATTGAAGGACTGAAAGGGACAGTGTAGTATTTATTCTGGAACACAAAAAACAACATGAAACTTCACAACTTACTCGACATACTACCCGCATTGCTTCTATGTCCTCTGGAGGTAAAATTTTGATTTGAGATGTTCCCTTTAAGGATTGTTCAGATTCAGAAACACCTTGAAAGATAGAGGGAACACAAATTAATACACAATTCTAATAGACCCATTTTCATACCGCACACCAGCTTAAATAGTGTTCAAGGTTAGGCTGAGTGGAAAGCTGTAATGAAGATAAGAGAAACTGTTTTCAAACCCACTGCCAAGGCCACTTAAAAATGTAAACAAGCCACTGTTTTAATTTCTAGAGCATTAATGGAAATAGAATCTTTGTATGACCACGATTGGTGAATTGTGCATACTGCTGGTTGTCACATTATAGAAAGGATAGAGAGGAGTACTGGCGAAGATTTACAGAGGTTTACGGAGGTCTAAATGTTAATAACAAATTAATAGCAAAAAAAACAGCATATTCTCAAAGTTCAAAATACATTTATTTTCGGAGTATGTATACATTATACAACCTTGAGATTCGTCTCAACAGGCAACCACGAAACTAAGAAACCCAGAAGAAAAAAGATGATCAAACACCCAATGTGCAGAGAAAAAAAACATCCTGTAAACAATAAACACAAGCAAATAGCATTCTAAATTGAAGTCCACAAAGAGAGTCCACCCACAGATCCTTAGCTCAGCGTAAAGCAGAGTAGCGAGCCCCAACACCCCGACCTTTTCAGTTGGACTGGTGCCTAAATCGATGTCCAAACATTGGGTTCAGTCACTTCGATACTTTCTGGGGACAGACCCTACCACCTCAATTTGGCCTGTACTCAAACCTTTTCAATTCAGTCTGGTGCATAAATCATGTCCAAACATCAGGTTCAGTCGCTTTGGTACACTCTGGGGCCTAGACTCCGCCACCTCGACTTGACTTGGCGCTTAAATCAATCGAATCTTGGGTTTTCCTTGCTCTAGGCGACAGGCCCACTGCCTTCCTTGGTTCTGCCACTCTGCATTGCCTCAAAGTTCAAGGGAAGTTACCAGCTATTGTTTGCAATTAATGTTTACCAGAAAAAGAGTGATCAACAAAGAGTTTTGTTGCTTTCCTTGTTTCATTGACTACCAGCCAAAAATCACTGAGATTCACCAGCGGTATCTTGAACAGGCAGATTTAAGTTTTTCTCTAACCAGACAAGAGACAGAGAGTCTGGGATGCAGATTTGGTTGGGTGTCCTTTGAATAACTTGCAAAAGACTGGCCAACAAGTACAGAAGAAATGATGGAAGTTAACATAATTCTATTCTGGTGGATCTGGACACAAAAAATAGAAAATTCTAGAAATACTCAGCAGAGCAGGCAGTTCCTGTGGAAAGAGAAACAGGGTTAAAATTTCAGGTCAAAGTTCATTTTTCAGAACTCTGAAATAACTGGATTAGAAAGTTATTTGATAAAGAAGGGGTTAGGTTTGCATCCATTGCAATTTGGAAGAGAATGGTTCTTGAATTGAAACAAAGCCTACAGAGATCTCAATAGGTTGAATGTGGAGAAATGTTTCCTCTCATGGGAAAAACCACATATTGGGGTCACTATTTAAAAATAAGGGATCACTCATTTCAGACAGAAATGAGCAATTTCTTCTCTCTCAGAAGTTAAAGACAGAGAACAGAAATAAGTACTCCAACTCGTTACATCTATGTTGACCAAAAAATACCCATTTACACAATTCTGCTCTAATCAGACTTTATTCTCCCCACATTCTGAACAACTTCCCCTACATTCACTAACTCAATTACACACCAGCAGCAATTTCATGAGGCCATTAACCACCAACTAGCGCATGTTTGGGATGCAAGACAAAACTGAAGCACAAGGAAAAAATCCACACATTCACTAGTTAAGCATGCAAACTTCATACACACACACACACACACACACACACACACACACACACACAGAGGAACAGAAGTCAGTTCGCTGGAGCTGAGGCAGCAATTCTACCAGATGCTCCACTATGTTAACATTCTATTGTAAGAAGCGTCCAGGGCAGAATCTTTGGAATTTTTTTCCTCAAAGGTCAGTGCTGGCCAAGTCTTTGGAATACTTATTAGATACAAGGGGAAGAAAGTTTATCTGAGGTTGAAAGGGTCGTGGAGTTGTTACAGTCAGAAGGGGCATGGAAGAGCAGGCTTAAAAGGGGAGCACCCTGCTTCTACTCTTCATTGATATACTATAGTCAAGGACAGTTTATTGTTGGAAAATGCTGAAGGACGACTTAAGGAAGGAGGTTAAAATTTATGGAATTGGACATAAAAGTATTTCAACATCTGAGGAAGACCAAAATTAAAGATCATATGTATTATAATGACAATACCTCACTTTACATGGAACACTTTTACCAACAGAGCATGAAGGATGCACCGAGGCAAAAAGCAAAGATTCATTTAAGGCTTGATAAGGCTGACAAGGGGAAAGGAATTTTAAAATTATGCTTCTCCAGTGAGGTGACATTGTGTGGACAAATCTCAAGTTTAAAGCTGAGCATAGAACAAAAGGGTTCTCACCCAATACAAATTGCTTCACTACAATATTCGGCAAAAAAAATTCTGGAAGAACTCATGGGGTCACACAGCATCTCTGGAGGCAAAGGGGCAGTTGACATGTTTGGACCCAAATTGCAACTGTCCCTTTGCCTCCAGAAACATCAACCTCCACAGACGTTGCTTGACCCACTGACCTCGTCCAACAGTTTGTTTTTCACTTCAGATTCCAGTACCTGCACTACAATTTTCACCCTAACCTGTTCATCTGAACAATTGTTGTTATTGAGCTGTGATACACAAAATCTTAGGCTCGAGATAAAATCTGTAACAGAAGCAAAGCACACCAAAAAAAACTCTGAACAACTGTAGGATTCAGTCAAAGCAAGGTCTCATACAAATATTCACATATGATAGTGGCAAATGAATATCAGAATACCTAATGGATGATCAGCATAATCAGGTCCCTGGATATAACTGGGAACAGATCTCATGGGAGTCTATGAAGAACAAAATGCAAAACATTAGAGGTTCTTATAATTTCTGAAAATGCTTACAAAAATTTTCTTTTACCAAAGTGCTTCCAATGCTATCAAGAATAAAATGGAGTCCAGAACAACAACTGAATATAACCTGGAAAATTATATGAGACTGGCTGGATGTGAAAGGGGGAGGGGGGGAAGGGGGGAGGGGGAGGGAGGAGAAGGGGACACACAGACCCGGGGGGGGGGGGAAGAATATACCATATTAAATATGCCATATTTAAGTCTCCTGACAACTCTACTGTAGTTAGCCAAGCCAAAAATTGTGACGAATCAGCCCAAGGAGTGAGATTGAAAATGTGGCTGAATGGTGTCACAACAACCTCTCACTCAATGTCAGCAAGATCAAGGAGCTGATTATTGACTTTAGGAGGAGGCAACTGGAAGTCCGTGAGCCAGTCCTCAACAGGGGATCAGGGGATCAGAGGTGTAGAGGGCCAACAACTTCAAGTTCCTCGATGTTATCATTTCCTGGGTCCAGCAAGTGTACCATTATGGAGAAAGCAGAGCAGCACCTCTACTTTCTTAGGAGTTTGTTTAGATTCAGCATGTCATCTCTATAGATGTATGGTGCAGAGTACATTGACCAGTTGCATCTCGGAAACACAAATGCCTTCTTACAGAAATGCCCACGAAAAGTAGTGGATATGGCCCAGTCCATCATAGATAAAGCCCTCCCCACCATTGAACATATCCACATGGAACATTGTCACAGGACACCTAGCACCTAGGCCATGCTGTCTTCTCACTGCTGCCATTAGGTAGAAGGTACAGGAGTCTCAGGACCCACACCAACAGGTTCAGGGACAGTTATTAGTCATAGTCATACTTTATTGATCCCGGGGGAAATTGGTTTTCATTACAGTTGCACCATAAATAATAAATAGTAATAGAACCATAAATAGTTAAATAGTAATATGTAAATTATGCCAGTAAATTATGAAATAAGTCCAGGACCAGCCTATTGGCTCAGGGTGTCTGACCCTCCAAGGGAGGAGTTGTAAAGTTTGATGGCCACAGGCAGGAATGACTTCCTATGACGCTCTGTGCTGCATCTTGGAGGAATGAGTCTCTGGCTGAATGTACTCCTGTGCCCACCCAGAACATTATGTAGTGGATGGGAGACATTGACCAAGATGGCATGCAACTTACCCCTCAATCAACAGGCTCTTGAACCAGAGGGGCTTAATTTCACTCAGCTTCACTTGCCCCATCATTGAACTGTTCCCACAACCTATGGACTCACTTTCAAGAACTCTTCATCTCATGTTCTCGATATTTATTGCTTACTTATTATTTTTTCTCTTATTTTTATATTTGCAGAGTTGTCTTTTTCCACATTGGTTGTTGTCTGTCCTGTTGGGTGTGGACTTTCATTGATTCTATTGTGTTTCTTGTATTTATTGACATTGCCAGCAAGAAAATGAATCTCAGGGTTGAATATGGTGACATATATGAACAGGTACTTTGATAACAAATTGACTTTGAACTTTTGAGAAAACAGGGAACTTTCTCTCCCAACAAACTGAATGCATGCATATTGAGAGCAAGAGTGTGATAGCCATGATGCAACAAAAAGACTGAAGTGCTAAATGACGTGAACTTGTTCATCACATCCTGACTGAGTTTACTGTGTGCTGTTCCTGTGTTTTACACAAAAAAAAGAGGGATATAAATCTATCAGGAGCCCATACAGCAACTAGCAAGGCCTATTTTTCCGGCACAGGGATTAAAATCCAGGGAAATAGATTTAACATAATTGATAGAAAGACTAGAAGAGGCAACCAGCAATTTTCCTACCAGAAAAGGTAGTGAGTGGCCTGGACATTGGTTTTTCAAAATATGAGAGGTATGAAATTATTTAAGAAATACTTGACTGCGTACGTAGCCTGTGAACTAAGAGACCACAGACCGATCTTGGTAAGTGAGATCAAGCTATGTTCTTTTTCAATTGAGAATAACACAATGGGCCAATTACTTACTTCAGTCGTAAACTTGCAGTCTTATTGGTAAAGTTTTTTTTGTCACATGTACCAAGCAACAATGAAAAGCTCTGTTTTGCATGCCTTCCATATGGATAATTTCGATACATCAGCACATTGAAGTAGTACAGGGGAAACTAACAGAATGCACAATTATTAAGTGTTACAATTATAGAGAAAGTGCAGTGCAGGCAGATAATAGTAATTATAATTCTGGGTGAGGAAATCATTCTAAAAAGAATCACTTAACCATGTGCAATGTGCTTGATCCAAACAGAATGCATAACTGCAGGAAGAGGCAACTGTACAGACAATGCTTGCAATCATTCAAACTCTTACTGACTAACACCATCTTCAAGTTTGTAGATATCACTATAGCGGGCCAAGTCTCAATAAAGATGAGTCAGAGTACAGGAAGGAAATAGAGAGTCAAATGACATGATGTCGTGACAACAAAAGAGTTAGTCATTGACTTCAGAAGGGGGCTGGTGCACCTGCCCCTGTTTGCATCAATGGTGCTGAGGTCCGGAGGGCTGAAAGTTTCATGTTCTCACCATCACCAACCACTGATGCCAAGGCCATGAAAGCTCACTAGCACCTCTACTTCCTTGGGAAATTAAAGAAATTGTACATGTCCTTTTTGACTTCCACCAATTTTTAATGACGTACCATAGAAAACATCCTAAGGTAAATACTCTGCCTGTGACCACAAGAAACTGCAGGGTTGTAGACAGAGCTCAGCACATCATGGGAAATGACCTCCCCTCTATGGACTCTGTCTATACTTCTCTCACTGTTGTAATGAGTTGATCTGTATGAACAGTGGGCAAGTTTCTACTGTACCTTGGTATCTGTGACAATAATAAACCAACTTAGTAATTTATTAGTTTCACTGTTCAGAAAAGGGTGCAGGGGTTCTTCCAAGTCAGGCAAATACTGATGGTAAAGAAGCCATTGAGATACTTTCATGAGGGAAACAAAAACATACTTTAAATTAGAGGATTTAAGGATAGCCTGGTTAGGTTTTAAAAAAAAACATGCATAATAACCGGATCACTTGATTAATTGTTCGTCAACAGGAAGCGTAATGGTTAAGCAATACATATTAATTAAGTGGACTTCTAGAAACTACATCAAAAAAGACAAGAAGATTCATAAGAAAATAAAAGTCAATGGAAATAAAAATGATGATATGGAAATGAAATAGATTCAGATGAAGCAGAAGGTTCCAGGAGATATTTAGCATGCTGTGGTGTTCCAAGCATCAGATATAGGTTCTTTCCCTTTTGCAATCTGTAGCAAGGGAAGCAGACAATGGAGTTAGTAAATTAGGTCAAAAGTCAATACCTAGGAGGGGTGCAGCAAGGGACATATTGACATTAATAATCTTGGAGAATGGCCTTACAATTAACAAATCAATTATGACAAAGGTGAAATACAGTAGGGTTACAGTTTCCTCAAAGGGAAAGTAAGATTTGAAAAGTGAAATCTTAAAAGGCTTGAGAATAAAGGGGGCAGAGAACAAATATATAAATCATTAAATAACACACACAAAATGCTGGAGAAACTCAGCAGGACAGGCAGCATCTATGGTTAAGAGTAAACAGTCGATATTTTGGGCTAAGACCCTTCTTCAGTGGTACTAAGGATAGTGCAATAAAGATTCACAAGCGTCTTAGCAGAAAAGCATTAGAAATAGGCCCACCCTAATAATAAACCAATTCCAAAGTGTGGTTATCAGTAAGGAACAAGCTAACATTTTTTGCTTGATTGCAAATACTGAGAAATGACTAACTAGGTCTCAGGCTTTGTGTGGCTTTGACAAGGGAACTGACAAATAACTCCTATTGTGAGAGATTAGCAAAACCACAAGGTATTTTATAAGATAGCCAAACAGGATATTTAGAAGTAGCCTCCTTACCTGAAGAGTGGCAAGAATATGGAAGATGTTAGAACAATAAAGCCTAGATATGTACTTGAAGGAGAGGGGAACTGAGAGTAGATGAGGCAAAGAGAGGAAGAATGAGTGAGGCATTAATGCCAGAATAAATCAAATGTGGCATGTTACAGCTGGAGGTTTACGGAATTTTCAATGGAATGGCACACTTGGAAAGTTTTTTTAATCAACTGTAGATGAGAATTAGACAGACACCTGAGTATAAGAGAATGGAAAATTAACCATAGCTGTACTTTCTATGAGCCAACAAAAATTAGCAACACACCAAATGCTCTCTTTATGTTCTGATGATGATCAAGTCTCAGAAGTACGAAAGAGTACATCTTCCACTTTGAAGGGCCTTAATTTGTTAGATTAATTATACAACAAGTGCTCCCTTCACTTCATTTTCTAAGAATGATAAAGCTAGTAAAAGACATACCAATGGATAGTGTGGCCTCAATTTCCCCGTATATCGATATCCAGGCCAGGGATCTGTATTAATTTCACCTTTCTCAGATTTAGAAGATTCTTCTTTAGACTTTTCATTTTCTGAAGTGGAAACAAGTTACAATTTAGTGACTGGCTTGTTGCAATTCCTGAGACACTATTTGAGAATCATTTTCTACATCAATCTTTTTCACTGGTTAATTAAAGCAGTAATTTCAACTCCAAGATTACCTTTTTTTAAAGAAACAAATATCAGCTATTACACTCTCCCCACAACTTCTAAAGGCACTGATGCTTGATCTGACACTACTAAGACAAGGAACAGGAAGCTTGCTTTTGTTGCTCATTAAATATCTGCATCAGAAATTAGAGCAGCAAACTTAGCTAAGTTTGGTTATCTGACAAGAGGGACAACTGATTAGAACAGAAGCAGGCAATCCTACTGACAAGATCACAAATTTTGAGAAATTGGTATACAGTTGAGAAAAATAAAATTCAATCTGTTGGGGTAAAGAAGCACTTTCCATTTCAGGAAAAGCTGGAAGCACACAAAATAAAGATACAACAAATGTCTCTCCTAAAAAGGTACCTCAAACCAACCATTTGGCTTGGAAACAAGCGACAGCAGATGCCGGGAATGGGTGCAAAAAATAAACTGTTGGAAGAACTTAGCAGATCAAGCAGCATCTGTGGATGCTTCACTTTTCAGGTCAAGATTGTGCATTATACTTAGTCCTTGTTATCTAACAATATGCTGTGTTCTAATAATTTCTGTCCCATGTCCCATCTCAATTTTTTAATGAATAAATGCATGTACATGCGTACACAGGTTGAAGAACCAAATTAGTCTGTACAAATACAAATAATCACCTTCCAGACTCTCTGCTGTGTGTTCTTCTAATACACAGTTTACACAGTTGCACCTAGAATTTTTTAAAACCTAGTATTGCTTGTAGGTATCAGTACATTAAAAGGAATCAGTTTGTTATCTAATAACATTCCTTGCTTTGTATTTCAATATTTTAATATGTTCATTAATAGCTTCACAACATTATAAAGATATAAATGGGCTTGTTATGTTGTTTGTGTTCTTGGTTCTACTGTACAATTTATTATTTATTATTGTCACGGGTACCAAGGTACAGTAGAAACTTCTTGTGGGCATGGTATGTTGGTGCTGGAATGTGTGATGATACTTGCGGGCAGTCCCCAGCACACCCTTAGGTGCGTTGGCTGTTAATGCAATTGTCTCATGTCACTGTATGCTTCATGTACATGTGATAACTAAATCTGAAACAGAATCTATATATAAGAAAATGAGGGGAGGTGTACTGGGTACAAATGAGAATGTTTAGTGGCATACATGTTTGCTGTGGGAAGACTTAGCCTGTTGTATTTTCAGCTGCATCTCCCTGACAATTTTTCCATTTGCCACAATTACCCACAGACCCTTTTATGTGTAGTTAACAATGAATTAGAGACAGCTGTATTTTAGGTATATAACGCTATTACAAAGTAGACTGACACTACCTGGACAGGTTTCAAGAAAGGGCAGCCAAAAAGCAGCAGGACTACTAAGCTTCTAAAATGCCCAATTAATGCAAATAATGCATTTCACTGCATGTACATGTGATAAATAAATGAATCCAAATCTGAATTGGAATAATTTCAACTTTCCGGATACACATCAAACATTAACCTGAATGGTAGATAAAGAGGAATTTTCACTGTATCTTTTGGATCAGCTCTAGAGTCAGCATGATGCACTTTCACTTCAAAGGCAAAAATGTTGTAAAAAAGCAAAAATTTACAGATATCGGGAATCTGAAGTAAAAACAGAAAGTGTTAAGAAAGCATGTCAACCCAGCGTTGATGAAGAGAGAGGGAGAGACAGACAGACTTAGTCATTGATCTGGAAAGTTTACTCTCTCTTCACATATGCTGTCATAAAGTCATGGGTTCACCCAAGCCTTAAAACTAAAAGCTACTCTGCAATGACAGAGAGCCACAGTTAGGTGCAGGACTTCAGATGGGATATTAAATAGAATCTTTGCCCACTGAATCAACATTTTTATGTTGAGGAATCTGCCTAGGATCAACATTTATTTTGCAACCAACACAAATTAAAATTGCTATACACCTCATTTTTACTTTATTATAACCAGTAATTAAACTTGAAGAATTGTTTGATCTTGTCATATCCACAAATAATTTGCTTTGCCTTTCTTTCCCCTACCATGTTTTCAGTATTTTTCAATGAGGGCTTATCTATCTTTGCATTTGTTTCATTTCAATTCCACAGTTATTCAGTTGCAACTTGAGACAAATGGAACCAGGCAGATGAAAACATGAAAAAAAAACTAACATTGAAAGCACAAAGTTCAAAGCTTATGTGATGTTACAAATATGCCTCCAATTTAACAGAATTGTGCAGCATTATTATCGAGCCATTGGTTAGTCACAGGCAGTCCCTACAAAGTACTTACTGGCTTTCTTATGAAGCAGCTTATGAGTTGACCAACTTCCTTTGAAGCACTCCTGAAAAATTTGACAAATAAAGTCTAATTTTACATAAAAGCAGAATATACAGTCACAGTTTGACATACAAGGTTTATTGCTCACTCTTGGCTGTTCAGGCAATTAAATTCACAAACCAAACCTCTACACATCTAAGTTGACTTTAAGCTAATTCCAAAAGTTCCAGAAGGAGAATTCACTTTTTTTGAGAGTATTTTGTAGGTCCCACCAATATCAACAGGGACACTGAGAACATAAATAGGCAGATTTTGTGGAGGTACAAAAATAACAGGGTTATCATTACGGGCAACTTCAAAGTCCCCAATATTGATTAGTACTTCCTTAGTGCAAATGATTTAGATGGGGCAGAATTTGTTAGGTGTGTTCAGAAAGGATTACTGACAAAATATGTGGACTGGCCAACTAGAGGAGAGGCCACACTGGATCTTATACTGGGCAATGAACCTTGTCAGGTGGCAGATTTCTTGAGGCACAGGAATTTCAGAGATAGTCACAACTCTCTGAACTTTAGCATAAGTCATAGACTAAGAAGGAGCAGACAGTATGGGAAAGTATTTAATTGGGGAAAGGTAACTACGATGGGAAAATGAACTGGGAACACATGTTCTCAGGAAAATGCACAGCAGAAATGTAGAGGCTATTTAGGGAGCATTTGCAATGGGGTTTTGTCCCATGGAGACAAAATGGTAGGGTGAATGAACCATGGTTGACAAGAGAGGAAGAAGAAAGCAGACTTAAGGCTGAGAAAACAAAATCAGACAGGGCTCTTGACTTAGCAGGAAGGAACTTAAGAAGGTACTTACAAGAGCTGGAGCATGAGAAGGCCTTAGAGGATTACAGGACAGACATGGAGACTCTGGAGAGGGTAAAGAGGTTCATCAGGATTCTGTCCAACTAATACCCTCCAATCCAGGCACAGTCCTGGTGAACCTCTTTACCCTCTCCAAAGCCTCCACATCTCCCAAGTTTCTCCAATTAACACTCTCCAATCTAGGCTAACTTGGGTTGTTTTCTCTAGAGCGTTGGAGAGCAAGGGGAGATCTGAGAGAAGTTTATTAAATGATGAGAGCCACAGATAGGGTAAATAGTCAGAGTCCTTTTCCAAGGGTAGAAAAGTCAAATAACTAGAGGATAGCTTTAAAATGAGAGGAAGAAAGTTTAATGGATATGCTAATTTTTGTTACATGGAGAGTGGCAAGTGCCTGGAATGAACTGCTGGAAAGGGGTGGAAACAGACACACAGTAATGTCACTGTGCAGTTGTGCACTAGCCGCAGTCGTTAGGGTGGAAGATTGTGTTCTAGAGCAGTGAGGTAGCGTTGCAGCTCTATAAAACTCCAGTTAGACCACACTTGGTGTTGTGCTCATTTCTGGTTGCCTCACTATAGGAAGGTTGTTGAAGCTTGAGAGAGGGTGCAGGCAAGATTTACTAGGATGCTGTCTGGACTAGAGAACGTGACTTACGAGAAAAGCCGGAGTGAGCTAGGGCTTTTCTCTTTGGAGTGAAGGAGCATAAGAAGAGTACAAGATTATGAGAAGCATAGATGGAATGGACAGTTGGCACCTTTTCGAAGGGTGGCAGTGGCCAGTACCAGAGGACAACCTTTTAATGCAAGTGGAAGTTTAAGGAAGACATTAAGGTAGCTGTATATTACACAGACAGGTATGTGCCTGGGACGTATTGACGGGGTGGTGGTAGAGGCTGATACAACAGGGTCATTTAAGACACTCTCATATAGACACATGGATTTTTAAAAAATGTTGGGTTATGGGCTATGTAGCAAAGAAGGCAACAACACAAAATGCTGAAGGAACTCAGCAAATCAGGCAGCATCGATGGAAAGGAATAAGGAGTCAGTGCTTGAGGCCAAGATCCTTCATCAGCACCGGAAAGGAAGTTAGAAAAATCCAGAATAAGAAGGCGGGAGGAAGGGAAGCAGTACCAGCCAGCAGGTGATAGGTGAGACCAGATGAGGGGGAAGGCAGGTGAAGTGAAAAGCTGGGAGGTTATCGGTAGAAAATGTACAGGACTGAAGAACGAATCTGACAGGACAGGACAGTGGACCATGGGAGAAAGGGAAGGAGGATCAGAGGGAGGTGATGGGCAGGTGAGAAGAGGAGAAGGGGCAAGAGGGGAGCCAGAATAGGGAATGGAAAAGGGGGGTGGGGAGAAATAACTGGATTAGAGAAATTGATGTTCACCAACCAGGTTGGAGGGTACCTAGACAGAATATGAGGCATTGATCCTCCAACCTGAGGAGGATACAGTGAACAGGTGCCTTCTATTAAGTGATCACAGAGGAGGCCATGGACGGAAATGTCAGAATGGGAATAGGAAGTAGAATTAAAATGCGTGGCAACTGGGAATCCTGTCCTTTGTGGCAGACAGGGTGCTCAACAAAGTTGTCCTCCCAATCTACATTGGGTATCACCAATGCAGAGGAAGCTGCACATGCAGCACTGGATACAGTAGATGACCACCAAAGACTCACAGGTGATATGTTACCTTACCTGAAAAGACTGTTTGGACTCCTGAATGGTGGTGACTGAGGAGAGGTAGGGGCAGGTGTAGCACTTGGCCAGCTCGTAGGGATAAGTGCCACAGACGAAGGACAAATGGACAAGTAAGTCATGCAGAAAGAGGTGGGGGGGGTGTGTGTGTTGGGATGCAGGGGGCTGGGGAAGGGAAAGATGTGTTTAATGGTAGGATGCCATTGAAGAGTTGTGGAGAATGATGTACTGGATGCAGAAGCTCAAGGGATGGGAGGTAAGAACAAAGGGATCTCCGTTCCTGTTATGGTGACAGGACAATGGGATGAGGGTGTAACTCCAGAAGATGGAGGAGATGCAGATGAAGAAAGAAGGGTTAGATTGATTGTGGATTACGTTTATATCAGTTGGCACAACATTGTGGGCTGAAGGGCCTGTAATGCACTGTAATGTTCTTTGTTCTGTCATACTTTTTAGATTTGATGTACAAATTTCCATGCAGTCAGAGTTCAAATTGTAGCCAGGCTTTGAAACTATCAACATTTAATATATACTGGCTGATTTAACCTAATAACACCTGTTTGGGTTTATAATTAGTATTCATCAGATATGAAGGTAGCTTTGCACAAAATTATGGATAAAGCATTGATAACTTTGAGCAAGGGAACTGCTCATTTTTAGCATCAACTACTCTTAATAACTGATTACCAAAAAGATCATATCAAGGGAAGGATTCATGCATACAAAAATATTCTGTAAAAACTGAGCTGTATAAAGCTCTCAAAACAGTAACAATTTTAAATGAAATGCTGCTTTAATAAAGATTAACTTCATCTGAAAGCTTTACCACATCAGCAGTAAAGGCTTTAACAGCATTGTTAGTTTTGCAAATTAAGCACCTTTGCCTTCCCTGCGTGGGGGCACTTAGTTCAAATGTCATCACTGCTATTTCCATGATGTAGTGAACAGGTGCCTTCTATTAATCACGGGACAGCACTGCTGAAATCATATCATGCCGTAAGGTTTTTCAACAGTGTACACATTATTCACTGATCTCTTGATGTACTAATTACCCAACCAGCACTACCGCAACTTACTTGACCTTGTTTATACAAGGATTGTGAAGTCATTAATGTTTAGATTTATTAGTATGGGACAAGGAATTCTGGAAATGAATTTCATTTATGAAGCAGTGTGGATTGATGTCAACAAATGCTTTAATAAATTGCACAAGAGCTGATCACATTTCCTACAATATTAGCACTGGCAATTGCTCATCAGATTTATGGGTAGCCCTGCTAAGTGCTAAATTGCATTATGCGATACTAAAATGGATTCTCAACCTTTCCAAAGGGCAAAAGAGTGCTTATTTCAGGAGAAAAAATGCTAGGTACAAAATTCAAAATAGGATGGTATGATGTTTATACACAAATCCATCAAAATATGAATTTACAATCATGCATTTATAATTGTTTTGTTGTATTTTGTTAAAATGGACTGTGTTACACTGATTAACCAAACATCTTGAAAAACAATTTAGTTCTTTACAGAATAAGTTGGATCAGAGTTCCAATTAACTTCAGCAAACACCAGCTCCAAGAGAGTGTAAATTCTACCCCTAGTGTCAGCTGTGGCTCAGTGGGTAGCATTCTTGACAGTAAGCCAGAAGGTTACAGATTCAAGTCTCACTCCTAAAACCAAAGCTAACACTCCAAATGCTAAGGGCATGCTGCAGCTGTATTGATATAAAACATTTAAACTGTGGCCACATCTGCTCTCTTAAGTAGATTCCAAAGATCCTATACTAATATTTTAAAGAGCAGAGAAGTTATTGCCCATCTTGGCCAATATTTATCAGAGTCATCGAGCACAGAAACAGGCCCTTCAGCCCAATTTGTCCATACTAAGATGCCCATCTGATTTGATCCCATGTGCCTGTGTTAGGCCTATTCTAAACCAGGCGTTCTCAACCTGGGGTCCACTGACCCCTGGGTTAATGATAAGGGTCCATAGAATAAATAAGGTTGGGAACCCCTGCTCTAAACTGTTCTTATCCATGTACACATCCAAATGCCTTTTAAAAGTTATTATTATACCAGTCTCAGACACTTCCTGTGGCAGATCATTCCATATACCGACCACTCTCTACATGAAGTTGCCCACTCAGGTTCCTTTTAAATCTTTCCCCCCCACCTTGAACCTATGCCTTTTTGATTCACTCTCCTTGGGGAAAAAGACTAGTGTTTTAATTTTATCTATGCACTTTATGATTTTATAAACCTATATCACCCCAGTCTCCCAGCTCTAAGGAATGAAATCCTAACTTAACCAACCTCTCTCTGTAACTTAAGCCCAAGTCCGAGCAACATCATCTTAAATCTTTGCAGTCTTTCCACCTTAATGATGTCTTTCCTATAACAGGGCAACCAAACCTGTACACAATGCAGGAAGTGTGGCTTCACAACTACGACATGTTGGAAGGGCCACATGGCCTAGTTCTCCTCCTATGTCCTATGTTTTATGGACATAGCGCCGCAATTCCTATACTTGTTGCCCTGACTAAAGGGCTGCATACCAATACCTTCTTCACCATCCTACCTGTGACATCACTTAGACACTGCTTGGTCCCTCTGTTCTGCAACACTCCCCCATTTAAAAAGATTATCTAGTCAATATGCAAAAAAAACTTTGAGAGACCTTGCTGTGGACAAACATGTTGCTACGTCCTCCAAGCTGCAACAGTGACCAGACTTCAGAGCACTGTGTTGGTTGCAAAGTGGCTTTGGACAGCTTAAGATGACACGTAAATAAGAGTTCTCTCAAGTTTTGAAGGTTGTAAGAAATTTGAAATGGAAGAAATGCCATCTTCTCCAATGTGGTCAATGACTATAGATTCACAATCTCAGACCAGATCAGAAGGGAAATGCAGAAATATATTTAATTCAGAAAGTTGTCAGGATTCAACTTCCAGAAACTGTCCAGACACCTCAGTTGTGTTATAACAGTATCATTCAATAAGCTGGCATTAGTTATGATTAGTTGATCGATTTCCAATCAGAAACAATTCCTCGCCTGCATGACTAGTCTCTCTGTTGGTTATACAGATACCCACAGTTTGCCTCACAAAGATCAATTAAATAGTACATGCTAATAATATGCAGTGATCCACTTCTTGTCCTTTTCTATTTTTTACTGCACAAGTTGGTTTCTCTGATTTACATCTAATATTCGTGTAAAGTCTGCCATTATCTGAAGTTCCTTATTTTTGTCTTTACAACTAGTATCTCTGTATTCAATGCTGCATTAACCTACAACTGCAAAATTCACTTCCACAACGCCAAGACACAAAAAGTGTTCTGGCAAAACCTCAAGCAATTCAATTTCATAGACCTGGTCCAAGCTACACATCCCTATCTTTTCTCCCATCCCAAAAATGTTACTAATCAAGTATATTTTAATAAATATGTTATTGGTAACCAATAGATCAATGAAGTAGGAAAATGTTATTGCTCATCTAAATACCAATGAAGGTACTACTTCAGTTAAT
Source organism: Mobula birostris (assembly GCF_030028105.1). Taxonomy (NCBI): domain Eukaryota; kingdom Metazoa; phylum Chordata; class Chondrichthyes; order Myliobatiformes; family Myliobatidae; genus Mobula; species Mobula birostris. The sequence goes on along the minus strand of NC_092373.1, from coordinate 172,778,543 downwards.
ACTACATCTGTTGTCTACTTATTTTCTGAGTTATATATTTACTCTTCCAATGATGGACTTCAAGTCCGTTAAAACTAGGCAATGATCAACTCCAATGAGAGAACTTAACCATCTTCCCTTGAAAGTCAAAGGCATTAGCAAAATTGAATCTGACAAGTTGATATCTAGGGAGAGGAGAGCAGTCTCCATTCCCCAAACCTCTCCAGTATCTACAGGACAAGCCAAGAGGTAATAAAATGCTTCCCATTTGCTTTACAAGTGCTTCTCCACCAAACCTCAACACCTTCTTGGATAAAATAGCCCACTGGAAAGTCATGCCTTGGCCACAAGCAAATTGTGGTTGCAATGTGTGTCATCAACAAAATGCACTGAAACAACATAGCAAGGCTTTTTCATCAATATCTTCCTACCCCATACTCTGCCACCTAGATGCACAAGGTAACAACACAACTTGCAAATTTCCCACTTAAATAAAACATCATTCTGACTTCAAAATTTGTCATTGCACAGAAAATGGGAAATAAAAGTTGACAACTGGACTCCACATACCACTTAATATTACATTGCTATGTATCTTTGGGGTCTTGTATGTTATCAAGGTCAAAAATAGATAAATAGATAAAATGATCGTTGGCAGAACAAAATAAGGTGACAATTGTGATGACCAAGAACCAGCTAATATGTTGGGAACATTATTGAATATTCAATCAGTTAAGAAACAACCAAATAAACTACTCCAGTACTACAAGCTTACGTAGTGTCTGGCCTCCTCCTCACCCTCAAGTCCTATCAGCACAAGCAGGAATATTTACATCTGGAGTTTTCTCGATAAGTTTTCCTTGATTTCCTCCACGAAGGTGACCTTAAAACTTTGCCCTTTGTCCATGCTCTTCTGCCACTGTCCCAATCTCTGCCTAAGTGACTTGGTTACAAATGGGGAGGACATGAGAAATAGTGAGATCAGAGAGGAATATACTGATATTAGACCATAAACCCATAAGACATAGGAGCAGAATGAGGCCATCGAGTCCACTCCACCATTTCATCGTGGCTGATCCCAGATCCCATTCAACTCCATACCACTGCCCTCTCACCATATCCCCTGATGCCCCACCAATCAGGAATCTATCAACTTCCACTTTAAATATACCCATGGACTTGGCCTCCACTGCAGTCTGTGGCAGAGCATTCCATAGATTCACCACTCTTTGGCTAAAAGAATTCCTCCTTGCTTCTGTTCTAAAGGCTTTTGACAAGGTCCCATACAGGAGATTAGTGTGCAAACTTAAAGCACACGGTATTGGGGGTATGGCATTGATGTGGATAGAGGATTGGTTGGCAGACAGGAAGCAAAGAGTGGGAATAAACAGGACCTTTTCAGAATGGCAAGGCTCAGTGCTGGGACCCCAGTTGTTTACAATATATATTAATGACTTAGACGAGGGAATTAGATGCAGCATCTTCAAGTTTGCGGATGACACAAAGCTGGGCAGCAGTGTTAGCTGTGAGGAGGATGCTAAGAGGATGCAGGGTGACTTGGATAGGTTAGGTGAGTGGCAAATTCATGGCAGATGCAAATTAATGTGGATAAATGTGAGGTTATCCACTTTGGTGGCAAAAACAGGAAAACAGATTATTATCTGAATGGTGGCTGATTAGGAAAAGGGGAGGTGCAATGAGACCTGGGTGTCATTGTACACCAGTCATTGAAAGTTGGCATGCAGGTACAGCAGGCGGTGAAAAAGGCGAATGGTATGCTGGCATTCATTGCAAGAGGATTTGAGTACAGGAGCAGGGAGGTACTACTGCAGTTGTATAAGGCCTTGGTGAGACCACACCTGGAGTATTGTGTGCAGTTTTGGTCCCCTAATCTGAGGAAAGACATTCTTGCCATAGAGGGAGTACAAAGAAGGTTCACCAGATTGATTCCTGGGATGGCAGGACTTTCATATGGTGAAAGACTAGATCGACTAGGCTTATACTCGCTGGAATTTAGAAGATTGAGGGGGTATCTTATTGAAACGTAAAAAATTCTAAAGGGATTGGACAGGCTAGATGTAGGAAGATTGTTCCCGATGTTGGGGAAGTCCAGAACGAGGGGCCACAGTTTGAGGATAAAGGGGAAGCCTTTTAGGACCGAAATGAGGAAAAACTTCTTCACACAGAGTGGTGAATCTGTGGAATTCTCTGCCATAGGAAACAGTTGAGGCCAGTTCATTGGCTATATTTAAGAGGGAGTTAGATATGGCCCTTGCGGCTGAAGGGATCGGGGGTATGGAGAGAAGGCAGGTACAGGATTCTGAGTTGGATGATCAGCTGTGATCATACTGAATGGCAGTGCAGGCTTGAAGGGCCGAATAGCCTACTCCTGCACCTATTTTCTATGTTTCTAAAAGGTCACCCCTCAATTCTGAGGCTGTGTCCTCTAGTTCCAGATACCCCCACCAGAGGAAACACCCTCTCCACACCCACCCTATAGAGTCCTTTCAACATTCAGTAGGTTTCAATGAGATCCCACCCACATTCTTCTAAATTCCAGTGAGTACAGTCTCAAAGCTGCCAGATGCTCCTCATATGTTAACCCCTTCATTCCTGAAATCATCCTCGTGAACTTCTCTGGACTCTCTCCAATGATAATACATCCTGAGATAAGGGACCCCAAAACTGTTGACAATGCTCCGTGCAGCCTGACTAGTGTCTTATAAAACTTCAGCATTCCTCGTGAACTTCTCTGGACTCTCTCCAATGATAATACATCCTGAGATAAGGGACGCAAAACTGTTGACAATCCTCCGTGCAGCCTGACTAGTGTCTTATAAAGCTTCAGCATTATCTCCTTGTTTGTATATTCTATTCCCCTTGAAATAATTGCCAACATTGCATTTGCCTTCTTTACCACAGACTCAACCTGTGAATTAACCTTCTGGGAGTCTTGCACAAGAACTCCTAAGTTCCTCTGCACCTCTGATGTTTGAATTTTCTCTCCCCATTTAGATAATAGTCTGCACTATTGTTCCTTTTACCAAAATGCAATATGATACATTTCCCAACATCTGCCTCTTTTTGGCCCATTCTTCCAACTTGTCTAAGTCCTGCTGCAATCATATTGCCTCCTCAACACTACCTACTTCTCCATTTTTCTTCGTATCATTGACAAACTTTGTCACAAAGCCATCAATTCCACTATCTAAATCATTGACAAACAACGTGAAAAGTAGTGGTCCCAATACTGACCCCTGAGGAACACCACTTGTCACTGGCAGCCAACCAGAAAAGCCCCCCTTTATTCCCAGTCACTGCCTCCTGCCTGTCAGCCATTCCTCTATACATTCCAGTATATTTCCTGTAACAGCATAGGATTTTATCTTGTTAAGCAGCCTCATGTGAGGCACCTTATCAAATGCCTTCTGAAAATCATAGTAAATGACATCCACTGTCTCTCTTTTGTCCACCCTGCTTGTTACTTCCTCAAAGAATTCTAACAGATTTTTCAGGCAAGATTTCCCTTTACAGAAATCATATTGACTTTATTTTATCATTAGTCTCAAAGTACCCCGATACCTCATCCATAACAACAGACTCCAACACTTTCCCAACTACTGAGGTTGGGCTAACTGGCCTATAGTTTCCACTCTTTTGTCTTCCTCCTTTCTTAAAGAGTAGGGCATGCTGACAGCAAGGAGTCTTTCGAAGAACATTAAGGTGGATATCTTTCTAGAAATTAATGGGATCTTTCCCAGAATGTTGAGGGAGGCAAGAGGGGAGATTGCTGGGGCCTTGACAGATCTCTGACAGGTGAGGTCCCAGAAGACTGCAGAATAGCCAATGTTGTTCCTTTGATTAAGAAGAGCAAAAGGGATAAAAAAAAACAGAAAAATTACAGACCAGTGAGCCTTACATCAGAGGTTGGAAATTATTGGGGAAGATTCTTGGGGATAGGTCTACTCACATCTGGGAAAGCAGACTTATTAAGGATAGTCAGCATGGAATTTTGCAAGGGAGTAACTTATTTATAGAACATTTTTCATAAAGACAATGTAGTTCAAACTGCTTTACGATGGGATAAAATACAAACATGAAAATAAAAGATAAAAAAGGTTAGTTAAAAACAAAGTTAAACAAATTGGTTTTGAGCTAGCATTTAAAAGTATCAATTAAGAATGTATCCCTTATAGTTTTAGGTATTGAATTCCATAGTTTAAGAGCATAGTTCAAAAAAGATTTTGAGGGAGGTTATTTAAATTTAAGAGACCAGTGGAAAAAGACCCGAGAGCTCATTCAGGATTATAAAACAAAAGCAATTCTGTGATGTAATCTGGACTCAGACCATTGAGAGCTTTAAAAACAAATAAGAGAAATTTAAAATCAATTCTGTAAGATACAGGAAGCCAATTCAGAGTAGTTAGAACAGGAGTGATAAGTTTTCTCATCCTGGTTTTAGTCAAAAGTCTTGCAGCAGTGTTCTGAATGAGTTGCAGTGTGCCAATAGATTGCTTTGGAAGCGCAGTAAAATGTACTTTGCAGTTAACTAGTCAATATAAAGCCATGAATTAGTTTTTCAGCATCATTATGTGACAGAAACAGATGTAACTTTGAAATATTTCTTAAGTGTAGAAATACTGGTCACTTTCTCCAAGTGAGATTTAAATTTCAAATTTGAATCAAGGATAGTAACACCCAGGCTTGTTACTTCTCATTTTACAACGATAACTTGATTGAGTTATTTTGAGCAGGTGACAAAAGTAATGGTTTGAATGGACTTTAGTAAAGAATTCATCATGGTATGATCATCCAGATGATGAAAGCACATGGGAACCATGGAAACTTGGTAAAGTGAATTTAAAACTGGCTTGGCATTAGAAAATAGAGGCTGTGGTGTGATCTGGACTTAAGATCTGTGACCAGTAGTGTTCTGCCAGAATTCGGAAAAATGATGTAGGTGCACTGACTAGTAAGTTTGCAAACAGTATAAAAATTGGCAGAGTTGTGGATAATAAGACCATAAGACATAGAAGCAAAATTAGGTCATTCAGCCCATTGTGTCCGCTCTGCCATTCGATCATGACTGGTTTATTTTCCCTCTCAATCCTGTTCTCCTGTCTTCTTCCCATAACCTTTGACGCCCTTACTGATCAACGGCCATCAACCTCCGCTTTAACTATACCCAATGGCTTAGCCTCCACAGTCTCCTGTGACAGTAGCACAGATTCACCACACTCTGGCTAAAGAAATTCCTCATCTCTGTTCTGAAGGGACATCCTTCTGTTCCGCCGCCATGCCCTTTGGTCCTCGACTCTACCACTATTGGACACATCCTCTCCAGGTTCACTCTATCTAGCCCTTTCAGTATTCAGTAGGTTTCTTCTAACCTCCAGGGAGTACAGGCCCAAAGCCATCAAACACCACTCACGCATTAACCCTTTCATTCACAGAATCAGGAATCAGAATCAGGTTTATTGTCACCGACATGTGTCGTGAAATTTATTAACTTAGCAGCAGCAGCAGTTCAATACATAATATAGAAGAAAAAATAAATAAATCAATCAATTACAGAATATTGAATAGATTAAAAATTGTGCAAAAAACAGAAATAATATATATCTTAAAAGTGAGGTGGTGTTCAAGGGTTCAATGTCCATTTAGAAATCAGATGGCAGAGGGGAAGAAGCTGTTCCTGAATTGCTGAGTGTGTGCCTTCGGGCTTCTATACCTCCCACCCGATGGTAACAGTGAGAAAAGGGCATGCCCTGGGAGCTGGAGGTCCTTAATAATGGACACTGGTTTTCTGAGACACCACTCCTTGAAGATGTCCTGGGTACATTGTAGGCTAGTCTAGTACCCAAGATGGATTCCTGCGAACCTCCTCTGGACCGTCTCCAGCATATTAGTCTTTGATATGGAGCCCAAAATTGCTCACAATACTCCAAGTATGGTTTGACCAATGCCTTATAAAGCCTCAGTATTACATCCTTGCTTTTATATTCTAGCCTTCTTGAAATGAATGTTAACTTTGTATTTGCCTTCCTTACAACCGATGCAACCTGCATGCTAATCTTAAGGGAATCCTACATTAGGACTCCCAAGTCTCTTTACATCTCTGATTACTGAAATCGCTTCCCAATTTGAAATTAGTCTACACCTTCATTCCTTTGACCAAACTTCATGACCATACATTTCCCTACACTGCATTCCAGCTGCCCCTTCTTCACCCATTCTCCTAATTTGTTCAAGTCCTTCTTTAGACTCCGTTTCCTTAACATTACCTATCCTTGCAAATGGGGTCACAAAGCCACCAATGCTGCCATTCAAATCGTTGACATACAACATTAAAAGTAGTGGACCCAACACCAAGCTCCAGTTACTAACAGCCAAAAGAAAAAGGTCCGCTTGATTTTCACTCATTGCCTCCCGCCAGTCAAACAACCTTCTGTGCATGCCAATATTTTTCCTGTAATATCATAGGTTCTCATCTTGTTTAGGCCTCATGTGCGGCACCTTGTCAATGGCCTTCTTAGAATCGAAGTAAACAACGTCCACTGACACTCCTGTTATTCCTCAAACCATCTTGGAATATATTCTATTTATTTCTTTGCATTAATGAAGTGGCACCTGTTGTCAAAAAACATGGAATAGGGATTGGTTGGAAATTTACATCGGTGGTGCGCAAGTGGAACAGGTCAAAAGCTTTAAGTTCCTCAGGGTCAATATCACAAATGACCTGATTTGGTCCAACTAAGCAGAGTCCACTGCCAAGAAGGCCCACCAGCGCCTTTACTTCCTGAGAAAACTAAAGGCTTTTGGCCTGTCCCCTAAAACCCTCACTAATTTTTATAGGTGCACCGTAGAAAGCATTTTTCTAGGGTGCATCACAACCTGGTATGGAAGTTGTCCTATCCAAGATCAGAAGAAGCTGCAAACCAATCTTCCTTCCTTGGACTCTCTTTACACCGCACGCTGTCGGAGCAGTGCTGCCAGGATAATCAAGGACACGACCCACCCAGCCAACACACTTTTTGTCCCTCTTCCCTCCGGGAGAAGGCTCAGGAGCTTGAAGACTTGTACGACCAGATTTGGGAACAGCTTCTTTCCAACTGTGATAAGACTGCTGAACGGATCCTGACCCGGATCTGGGCCGTAGCCTCCAAATATCCGGACCTGCCTCTCGGTTTTTTTGCATTACCTTACTTTCCATTTTTCTATTTATGATTTATAATTTAAATTTTTAATATTTACTATCGATTTGTAATCCAGGGAGCGGGAAGCACAGAATCAAATATCACTGTGATCATTGTACGTTCTAGTATCAATTGTTTGGCGACAATAAAGTATAAAGTATAAGGGTGGACAAACGGCAGATATTCATCTGGAGCAATGTGAGTTGGCGTACTTCGCAAGAGGAATACAGTTAAAGGCAGGACCCTTAAGAGCACTGATGGAAAGATGAATCTTGGATGCAAGTCCACAAGTCCAAGGAAATAGCAAGACCTGTAGATAGGGTATTAAATATCTATTACATAAAGGTCAGGGCACTGAATATAAAAGTTAAAAAGTTCTATTACAGCTGTACAAAACCTTGGCCTGAACACATTTGGAGAATAATGTGCAGTCAATGCCGCATTCCAGGAACGATATGGAGGCTTTAGAAAGGATGCAGAAGTTCTCCAAGATTAGAGAGTATTAATTGCAAGGAGAGGTTGGACAAATGTTCATTATTTTCTTTAGAGCAGAGACTAAGGGACAACATGACAGAAGTATATAAAATTATGAAAGGCTTAGATAGGGTAGATAGCAGAGTCTTTTTCCCAGGATAGATATATCAAATACTGAAGGGTATTGCTTTAAGGTGAGGAGAAAAGGTTACAGGGGATTTACAAGACAAGTCTTTTTTTTTTGAACATAGAAAGTGGTAGGTACTGGAACTCACTGCCGGAGAATTCAGTGGAAGCAGATAGAATGGCAATATTTAAGTGGTATTTAGACAGGTACATGAACAGGGAGGGAGGAGAGGAATACAGACCACGTGCAGGTAGATGGAATTGGTTTGCATTGGCATTGTGATCGGCAGGGATGATAGGCCTCTTTCTGTGCTGTGCTGATATAAATATATATAGTCTTAATTTGTTTAATAATATTTTTGTGAATCACTTGGTTACTTTCAGTTGCATTAAAAATTCTGCATGATTCTAGGTACGCAGGTCACCAGCAGTACATTGTTAAGAAGGACTGATCTTCTCAACACCCCAAAAGTAAAGCTGAATTTTATCAGAGGTGGAACACAATAAAGTACACAATAATAAATCAATAATACCATAAAAGTGGAGTACACATTTGCAGAAGGAAATCAATATTTAATGCAAGTTAATGTAACCAGAGATTCACATTACATTTAATGTAGTTAGAAGTCCAAGGTGCTTCATGGAGGCACCGACAAACAAAATATAACAAACTACAAGTGACTAAAAGCTTTGTTAATGAAAATCAGATTTCAATGCAGGCAATTCTATGATACAATTTGTATAGGAAATGTGCAATTGAAGATACTCTACTGAAATAAAATTGCGATTGAGAACTCTCAACTTAAACAGTGATGATGGAGCCTGATATTTTTGAAAGGGAAAAGAGTCACTAATGGCCAAAAGGAAAGGGAAGAAGAAAAATACAAGGATTTTCATTAGAAAGTGGAAGTATTTGGTTACAAACAGCAATGTGAAAAAAATATTCCACTCATTTAACCCATGGGCAAGGTTTAGGCATCTAGGAACGCAGCCTCTAAGAAATTAGTACAGTTAAATATTCAGAAATTAACAAATTTCATGACACATGCTGGTCATATAACCCTGATTCTGAGAAAGTAGTTCAAGGACATCAGAAAGGAAAGGAAAAGATACAAACATTTCTCAAAAGATAAACAACTCATATGGCAATCTCAGGGTGGTGAGAATTTCTCAATGCAAAGCAAATGAAAAGGATATTCTTCTGGTAGACAGGTAATGATTGCTGAGGGAACTGAGCAGTGGATGATTGTGGATTGTATGGGGGGAATGTTATAAATACCAAGGGCAAAGGACTGATAGTATATCCCCCAAATCTAATTTTTTAAGTACACTATTCTGATACTTCCCAAACAGTAAAAAAAAAGTATAATGTATAAAACTCATACATTCATGCTATAAATGTAATCTCTTACCAAGATGATAATTTATTCGCTGTCAATGTAAAACGAATAAGGCACAGATTTATTACTTTTCACAGCTGCAAAATATTATATAGCAAAGTTACTCAAATGTTTATTTGTAATTATTAAAGAGAAGTGTTTCTTTACTTTGATATTAAAGAACATGCATGCTCTACATACCTCTGTTCCTACACATTACTCACCCACATTACAATACTTCCATCAAGTTCACTGGGTAACTAAAACTTCAAGCTTCTAAAAGCAGGAATCATACGATAGCCCAAACACTTGACAATCTGTTCAAGGCAGTACTTTAGCTTTTGAGCTTTGTTGATGTTGATACATTAGATTATAAACAGTTTAAAGTCTGTATTGCATTACCCAATGAGCCAGGCAGAATGCAACTAGCCTTGGTGACTCCTGATGAAATGAAAATTGTCCTGCAGTCAAGCTCTTTGTTGGTAAATATCTGTTAATATGCAAACATGGGTTTCAGGAAAGGCAAAAATCAAGCTAAATCTCACCATGTTCATGGAGGAACATGAGGAGGCCAGCCAGCCTGTTTCATCATTTAAAAAGATCACGGCATCTGCCTGTATCATCAACTTACCAGTTGTGTTTCTTACTTCCGAATCCCTTTCTTTAACACAGATCACGCAACCTCAATGTTTAAAGCTTATGAGCTTCCTGAGCTCCACATGCCGTCAGGTGGAAAAGATTGTTGAAGACTAGCAGGGGGTGATGCTCCACCACCACTACTTTATCATTTTCTGTCAGTCACCTTATGTTCAGACACTCTTGTGCTTTGTGTCACTTCATGGATATACTATCTATAAGCTATCATATGTATTTATATTTATTGTTTTTTATTATTACGTTCTTTATCATATTGTTTTTTTTTTGGTGCTAATTTCGATCTGGAGTAACAATTATATCGTTCTCTACACTTGTGTACTGGAAATAACATTAAACAATTTTGAATGGTAGAAACTAGGGAGTGTGAATGAATGTCGAGGGGGAGCTGTGATTAATTTTACATGTCGGAGAGGCATGCAAGGTCTGGCACAAAATTCACGATAGACCAGGCCGCAGTTTTATGCCCTCTTCTTTGCTTCTGAAATCTGGACTATCTACATGTCAAGATACTGTAAATGTACCACCAACCCTATCTCCATGAATTCCTCCAAGTTCACTGGAACGTTAAGCAATCTAACATCATTGTCCAGTCACAGAAATACTACCATTTTCAAGACAATAACTACACACAGTTGCCTTCACTTACATGCCCAATGTCAAACTTCCAAAACAAGCACCCCATTCCAAGCTCTGTCACAGGATGGAATTACAAGGTGGACAGAAAAAGATTCAAGGATGTGCTCAGAGACTCCTTGGAAAATAAACATATATACCAACTTACAGGGATTCCTGGCCCAAGACTCCTCAAAGAGGAGTGCAGCATGGTACTGTAGCAGTTAGCATAACACTTTACAGCATTAGCTGCAGGATCAGGGTTCAATCCGCACCTCTATAAGGAGTTTGTACATTCTCCCTGTGACTGTGCTAGTTTTCTCCAGGTGCTCCAGTTTCTTCCCACATTCCAAAGATGTACAAGTTAGGGCTACTAAGTTGTGGGCATGCTACGTTGGCACTAAAAGCACAGCAACACTTGTGGGGTGCGCCCAGCACATCCTCAATGCAAAAGACATATTTCAATGTAAATGTGATAAATAAAGGTCATCTTTAATTCTTCGAAAAGGTCATGTTGACACCTATAGCCTTGAAACCAAACGTTTTAAGCACATGGAAGCTTCCACGAATGGCAGAAGGAAATACCTGACATCACGAGCCAAATGCCCCATGAAGCACCTCTTGCCCCTTTAGTGGAAGGATGTATTGCTTCCACGCTGGCTTCATTAAGTTAACCAACGAACTAGAGTGGAAACAAGTCAACCTCAAAAATGGAATGGCTACCTGAGCAAGCCAACTGTATGAAAGAGGATACACGTGGGCAAAGTGGGGTACAGGATGCAGATGGGAGTGTTTTGGTGTATGGGGGGGGGGGAAGACTGAGAAAGTACATAAATAGATTAATGAACGGTGTGGAATGGGGCTGTAGAGATGGGCATACAGACAGAGTTGCGAGATGGGGTATAGCTAATCACGAGAGTCAGGGAAAATAGTGGTGTCAGGTGCATGAGGGCAGACGCCAGTGTATGGAAACTGTGAGGAAGGAGTATGAGGTTGTAGGGTGGGGTACAGAATAGTGGTGCCGTCAGAGTTGTGTACCAGGTGGACAGTTGAACTTGGGACATCACGAGCCAAATGCCCCATGAAGCACCTCTTGCCCCTTTAGTGGAAGCAATACATCCTTCCACTAAAGGGGCAAGAGGTGCTTCATGGGGCATTTGGCTCGTGATGTCCCAAGCCCTGGGAGTGTGGATGAGGGGGAGGGGAAGGAGTAGGGTCCCAGGTCTGGATAGGGGGAGTGGAGAGGGACAGGGTCTCAGGTTTGGAAAGGAGGTTGGGTTAAGGGGCTGGGTCCCAGCTCCGGGTTTGGCAGTGGACTGAGGAGCAAGGACCCGGGTCCCAAGTGGGCTAAGGGTCAGGGTGCCAGGTCCGGAGATTAGCCGGGTGCTGAGCGTAGGGTCCCGAGTCTTGGATGGGTGAGCTGTGTGATTGGGTCCCTGTTCCGGGATGATGGGAGTCCGGGTTCCGAGAGCTGAGAGCAAGTCCGGTGGCAGCCTTTAAGCACCATGTCATTCAAAGCGTTCTCTCCGAACCCCAATCTCGTCCCCTAGCAATGGGCTTGAGCCCCACGGTTTACCTGCGAGCAGAAGAAAGAGCCCTGAATGCCAAGTTTGATGCAGGTAGGACACTGCAGCCGTGCCTCCCGATCACAACCATCCGTCTCGCACACGCGCCTCACAATCTCCCCATCCGACGCCATGACAGTGTCCGAAAGGACGTCGGGAAAGAGGAGGAGCAGGAGAGCCGGTTATGGGAGGACCGGGGAGCAGCAACTGCGCACTCTCCGGCTTCCGATGCAAGATGATAGTCAACGCAACTGTGCATTTCTGGGTGGTGGAAAGTGTGTAAGTGAAAGTAAATGCATGTTAAACATAGTCTACTACTGACATTCAGAGAAAGTGTAGTGGACCCTCTATTGTTCAAAACAGATTCGGTGTACCGGTGCCCAAAGATTGTTTTATCTCGGGGTTGCTCAAGCTCCCAGATTTATCTGCGGGGCATTGCTCCGGATAACAGTCACTGAGGTTCAAAAGGACCTTGAATTATTTCTATTGATCTATTCTTATCAATAGTTTTAAATGCGGTAGAGTTCGAGCAAGAGCAATGCTGATCCGGCATCCTGTGCGAGTTCGAGTTCCTATGTAAATAGACGGACAACACCCCACAAAAAATGCAGGCCAGGCAGCATGGGTAGGAGGAGGTACAGTCACGTTACGGGCCGAGACCCTTCGTCAGGACTAACTGAAAGAAGAGATAGTAAGAGATTTGGGAGGGGGAGGGGGAGGGGGAGGGGGAGATCCAAAACGATAGGAGAAGACAGGAGGGGGAGGGATAGAACTAAGAGCTGGAAAGTTGATTGGCAAAAGGGACACGAGGCTGGAGGAGGGAGAGGATCATGAGACGGAAAGCCTAGGGAGAAAAAAGGGGGAGGGGGGAAGCCCAGAGGATGGGCAAGGAGTATAGTGATAGGGACAGAGGGAGAAAAAGGAGCGAGAAAGAGAGAAAAAAAATTAATAATAAATAAATAACGGATGGGGTACGAAGGGGAGGTGGGGCATTAACGGAAGTTAGAGAAGTCAATGTCCATGCTATCAGGTTGGAGGCTACCCAGACGGAATATAAGGTGTTGTTCCTCCAACCTGAGTGTGGCTTCATCTCGACAGTAGAGGAGGCCGTGGATAGACATATCGGAATGGGACGTGGAATTAAAATGTGTGCCCACTGGGAGATCCTGCTTTCTCTGGCGGACAGAGCATAGGTGTTCAGGGAAACGGTCTCCCAGCCTGCGTCAGCTCTCGCCAATATATAGAAGGCCGCATTGGGAGCACCGGACGCAGTATATCACCCCAGCCAACTCACAGGTGAAGTGTCGCCTCACCTGGAAGGATAAGTAATTGGTTTTGAGAGCTTTATGCAAAGTGGGTCCATCAGTTTGCTAAATTGTGCAGGCTTGGTTGCCAGAGTTAACTTCTGGAACGTTGCCAATTTAATACAATGTCAGCTTGTCAATGTTGATCAGTAGGTTTTTTAGACAGAGAGGAAGTAGCTCTTCCATCTAGGTATGTTGCAGCCTTTGGAGCTCAATACTGAAGCTAACAATTTCTGATGACCCTGCTTGTGTTGGAATTGGATAAGTCTGATATATTAATATAAAACTTCCCTATCTGCTGGGTATTCATAGCATTCTTTTATTTCAGTTTGCAATTTCATTTACAGTCCCAACATTTTTAATCTCAACTGCCCTCATTTGTTCTTCTCTACTTACACCCTCCAGCTCTGATCAACAAGCATTCATTACCCCTTCCCTTTTATTAGACAGAACCAGTCCTTTAAGAAAATCCCAAAGTATCTCATAGGTATGAAGAGTCAATAACCTGAAACATTGTTTCTGTTTCAGCATGAATAGATGCTGCCTGACCTGCTGTGTACCTACAGCGATTTAATGCAGACAACTGTGGGAGGACAAAGTAGGGCACTCCAGGGCCACTGTAAGGCACTATGGAGTGTGGGAGAACAGAACCATCTGGGGGTACAGTTCCAGATCCCTTGAAAGTGAAGTTACAGGTAGATAGGGTCATAAAGAGAGCTTTTGGCACCTTGACTTCATAATAGTCATAGTCATACTTAATTGATCCTGGGGAAATTGGTTTTCGTTACAGTTGCACCATAAATAGTTAAATAGTAATAAAATCATAAATAGTTAAATAGTAATATGTAAATTATGCCAGGAAATAAGTTCAGGACCAGCCTATTGGCTCAGGGTGTCTGACCCTCCAAGGGAGGAGTTGTAAAGTTTGATGGTCACAGGCAGGAATGACCTCCTATGATGCTCTGTGTTGCATCTCGGTAGAATGAGTCTCTGGCTGAATGTACTCCTGTGCCCAACCAGTACATTGTGTAGTGGATGGGAGACATTGTCCAAGATGGCATGCAACTTGGACAGCATCCTCTTTTCAGACACCACCATGAGAGAGTCCAGTTCCATCCCCACAACTTCACTGGCCTTACGAATGAGTCAAGATATTGAGTACTGGAGTTGGAATGTTATGTTGAAGTTGTATAAGTTATTGTTGAAACCAAATTTGGAATATTGTGCACAGTTCTGATCACCTACTACAGGAAAGATGTCAATAAAATTGAAAGTACAGTGAAAATTTACAAGGATGTTGCTGGGACTTGATGATCTGAGACTTAGGGGAAGGTTGAATAGGTTAGGACTTTATTCCATTGGAGTATAGGAAGATGAGGGGAGATTTTAAAGAGATATACAAAATTATGAGGGGTATAGATAGGTTTAATGCAAGCAGGCTTTTTTCTACTGAGGTTGCGTGAAACTAGAACTAGAGGTCATGGAGGGTGAAAAGTGAAATATTTACGAGGAACCTGAAGGGGAACTTTTTCACTCAGAGGGTGGTGCAGTTGTGGAAAGAACTGCCAGAGAAAGTGGTGAGTGCTGGTTTGATTTCAACACTTAAGAGAATTTTGGATAGGGAGAGGTAATTTATTTTGTGCATTTTCTAAATAACTAGTTCTCGTTAAAGAGCCACAGAAACCATTGTTTTCTTTTTGAGATTAATTTTATTGTAGGCACAAGGCACTGCAGATACTGGAATCTGGAGCAACACACATTGTACCTTGTCATCTTGTCCAGAGAAGGAATAAGACGTAAAGTGTCAAATGCAAAATGAAAGGCAGCCATCAAAAGGAAAAAAAGATGCAGAACAATATATTCTGGTGGGTTCCTAAACAGCCTTCCTCTTAAACTTGAACTCATCCAAAATTTGTCACATATCAAATTTTGTTCACCTTTAAGTCCCATGTTCTGATTTGCCCTAACTTTTGTCCAGAAACAATGTGAATTTAACTTCATGTCCTTTGCCAACCATATAATGCCCATCTATACTAATCCTGTTTACCATCACTTGACCTATAACCTTCAATACCTTGGCAATCCAAGTGCTCATCTAGATACTGATTAACTATTGTGCAAGTCTCTTGACTTACACCATTCACACAATGTGTACCAGATTCAACCATCCTCTGGGTGAAAGAATGTTCTCTCTCAATCCCCTTTAAACCTACCTATTATCATAACTTATGCCATCAGGTTTTAGACATATCTGCCATGGGGAAAAGTTTCCAATTATCATCTCTGTCTATGCCCTTCATAATTTTCTATACCTCTGTCAGGTCCCTGCTCAGCCTCCTCTACTCCAAGGAAAATAAAACACTATTCAAAGAGACTCTTAATACCCTAAATAAATCATACTGGGCAGCATTCTGGTGAATCTACCCTCCACCCTCATTTCTCATCCTTGTTATTAAATTCCTCTATATCCTTGTCCCCATGTACCTCAACAAACCCAATGGCATCTATGGAAAGAAAAACGGCATTAGCTTTTTGGGTTGAAGATCCTGCAACAGACCTGAAATTTCAACTCTGTTTCTCTTTCATGCTCCTTAAACTGCTGGGAATTTCCAGTACTTTTCTGTAGCTCTTCTGCTACAGGCGATTTTTAGATTTCCATCTTTTTCCCTCTTTAAGATGGATGTTGAGAACTACCTTCTGGCAGGAAGTACAGAAGCCTAAAGACCCACAGCACCAGGTTCAAGAACAGCTATTTCCCTTCAGCCATACTGTTCTTGAACCTACTGGCAAAACCCTAGTCATCACTACAGTTTAGCAACACGATGACCTTTCTGACCACTTTTGTACTAAAATGGATTTTATTTTTTCTTATAAATGTTTCTACCCTGTAAAAATTGTGCACAGTTTATGTTTTTCTTGTTTATGCTTTTCATGCTATATGACGGTATTATTAATTCTGATAATGTGATGCCATGTACCTATGATGCTGCAGCAAGTAAGTTTTTCATTGCACCTGTCCATATACAGTACATTTGCTTATGACGGTAAACTTGACTTTGACTTTGATCAATGGGGCCATATCTCAAAATGAGGGTTGGCCATGTCTCAGGGTGGAGGTACTGGAGCCTGAAGACCCACACTCACCAACTCAGAGCCAGCTTCTTCCCCTCTGCCATCAGATTTCTGAATGGCCTATGAACCTATGGATACTGCCTCATTATTGCTTTTCTTTTACACTATTTATTTTTGTAATTTATAGTTACTTTATGTCTCTGCATTGTACTGCTGCTACAAAAAATAAATTTCACGTATAAATCAGTGCTGATAAACCTGATTCTGTATGATAAGGTGGAGACCAAGGTTGTCCAACAACGTGGTCAATATCTAGTGCTATTCAAAGAGGAAGTGAATGCTTGTTAATCTAAGTCAGTTTGTCCAGAGCACTGTAAATGAGGAATGAATGAGAAGAGCAGAGAGAAGAAAGTATGCTGGAGCTGTAATGGTACCACGATAGTAGAGTGGTTAGAACAACTCTTTCATGCTTGGAGTTCGAACCTGACGTCCTCTGTAAGGAGCCTCTGTGTGTTCTTCACATGGAATGTGTGCATTTTCACCGGGTGCTCTGACTTCCTCCCACAGTCAAAGATGCACCAGGTAGATTAATTGGTCATTGTAAATTGTCCTGTGATTAGGTTAGAGTTGAATCCAGGTTGTCAAGGGTTGCTTGGGGGGGGGGGGGTGGCCCAAAGGGCTGGAACGGCCTAATACTGTATCTCAAAATAAAATAAAATAAATAAGCAGCAAATACTGCTGGAAACCTGAAATAAAGGAGAAGGCCAGGAAGACAGCAGAAGCTGCAGAGAGTAGTGGACGCTGCCCAAGACATTACCAACACATGCCCCCCCCCCCGCCACCACTGATAGTATCTTCATCTGCTGCTGCCTCAAGAAAGCAACGTCTGTCATCCAAACTCCCCACCATCTGGGCCATGCCATCTTGCAGCTACCATCCGATCAGGTATGAGAGAAGCCTGAAGTCCCACAGCACAAGGTTCAAGAACGGCTACTACCCTTGAACCACGTGGTCCTTGAACCAACCGGCCCAGCCTTAATTGCTACCTCAGTACAGCAACATCGTGACCCCTTTGCACTACAATAAACTTGTTATTCCATTGTTCTAAATGTATTCTTTCTTGGTTAATTTTATATAATTTCTATTGGTGTATGATTTTCTTGTAAATGTGTTTCTAAAATGCTATGTGCCTCTGAAGCTGCTGCAAGCAATTTTTTCATTGCACCTTGCATACATGTACTTGTTCAAATGACAATAAACTTGACTTTGACATGTTTGTTTGCTTGTACTAATATGTGACTGTCAAATTATGTCAGATCTTGCTATTGTGAAAATTGGAATGAGAAATATGGAAAATGGTATATAATTGCAAGCTGTTACTGAAGTCATGTCCTAAATTGATATTCATCAGCTTAGAATACTAAAGAAGACTCTTCCTTTGGTAGCACTCGTGCTTCTTTATTCAATGTGCTTTGGAAGGCTTTTATTTTTAAATTAGAATGAAGAATTCTCTGCTCTGTGGATTGCATCACTTCCACAGGTCTGTTGTCTCTCTCTGTCACATGAGCACAATAGGACATATTCTCTGTTCAAAAACTGTTCTGCTTTGTTCCATTCAACAATGAATAACCCAGTAAATGCTTCGTTACCAAACACACTGTTTTGAATGAACTGGAACCTCACTGTAGCAGATTAGAATTTGTATAAAACCAAATTACTCTGGACGTAATATACAGTACTGTGTAAAAGTCTGAGGCAGCATAAGATTTTTTGTATGGTTTCAGATGGTGTAGCTTCCACAGGGCTCAAATCTCAACGTCATTTAGGTTGTCTGGGATTACCTGGAGAGACAGAGCAAGCAAGACAGCCAAAGTCTGCAGAAGAACTGTGGCAAAGTCTCCAAGATGCTTGGAACAACCTACCAGTCGATTTTCTTGTAAAGTTGCTTGACAGTGTACCTTAGAAAATTTATGCAGTTTTATAGGCAAAGGTGGTCGTACCAAATAATGATCTGATTTAGTGTTTTTTTTTACTGTGTACTGCTTTTTATCGTAATTTTCCTGATATTTAGAAACTTTCCATTTCATTAGTTTTGAAAACAAATTAGCTTTACAGAATTTTTTTACATTTGCCGAAGACTTTTCAATGGTCCTGTATAAACTGTAGTAATTTAAAGATGTGTTTTGCTTAAAGAAGAATCTTGGTGAAATGAGCAAATATAGGTAGTATTTTAACAGTTTTTTACAGAAAAGGTTGAAATATGTGTATATGAATTAGGAGCAGCAAGTAACTGACATCCTCAAGCTTATTCTGCTACTTACTGAGAATGTGACCAATCAAGTTGTGACCACAATTCTGCATTCCCTTTAGACCATTGTAATTTTTCCCCCACATACATGTCAAGTATTCATCTACCTCTGACTTGAAAATATTTCATAAACTTGACCTCTACCATGCTTTTGATTAAGGGAATTCCAAAAATTCACAGCTCTCCAAGTGGAAAAAACATATCTGTCTCTTAAATAGATGACACCTTATTTTATAGCAAAATGACCCTCCTCCCCCCCCCCAACTCCTTATTGACATTGCTGTCAGTAAATTACCTATCATCAACATTCCAATGGCTATCATTTATCGGGATCTTAACTAAACTGGCCACATTAGATACCCATATCTCGCATAGTGCTGCCCTAAAGAGTGCTGATTTGTTATACTGTTCTTGGTCCTCATATCATCGCGAAGTTAAAAAAGGCTTCTGCTCAAGATGGATGCTGCAATGGGAACTTGGTGTGAATCCCTGCCTTCTCCATGTGAAATCCTTGCTGTGTGAAATCCTTAGCAACACACACACACAATGTTGTAGGGACTGATCAGGACTGACGAAGAGTCACAGCACAAAACATCAGTTGTTTACTATACCTCTCCATGAATGCTGACTAATTTGCTGAGTTCCTCCAGCATTGTGTGTGTGTGTGTGTGGCTTAAAATTTTTAGCATCTGCAGAATCTCTTATGTGTAAAATCCTTAACCTCCACCTGCACTCCCCCAGCAATGAATTACTCATGACATGGTGTGAAGAGGCAGCCTGGGTAGGCTGGTGTGAGGCAGCCTTTGTAAGCTAGTGTTGGGCGGGCTAGGGTCAGCGATGCAACCAAACAGCATTGAAATGTGGGACTCAGGGTTGCATCATAGCTGGCATAGTGGGTGCAGACATTTCTAGGGGCTGGCAGCACCAGTTCCATGTGTTGAGAGATTATGAAGATCCTGCCGTCTCTCATCACCTCCTCACAGAGTCATGTGTTATGTTTTGTAACTTCAAAACATTAAATTAATTCAAAGGAAGACACAGGAGTCCAAAATGCAGGTGTAATGTCATCTTTACGTGAAGTGAGGTGCATACATATCACATGATAGCATGATGATGTACACAATTAATATACTTTTATATTAGGTTAGATTCAACTTTATTGTCATTATACCGAGTACAGATACAAAGCCAATGAAATGCAGTTAGCATCTAACCAGAAATGCAAAGAATAGTGTTATTTACAAAATAACTGCGAATAAAAAGTAAGTGCTACAGCACACAAATATAAAAGTACTGAGACAGTACAATATGGGTGCAATACTGCTTAAGGCTGTGATGTGAGGTTCAGCAGGGTCACAGCCTCAGGGAAGAAGGTCTTCCTCTGCCTGCTGGTGCGGGAGCGGAGGCTCCTGTAGCGCCTACCAGATGGGAGGAGAGTAAAAAGTCCATGGTTAGGGTGAGATGCATCCTTGATAATGCTTTACGCCCTGCCCAGGCAGCGTTTATGGTAGATGGATAACCCATAATGAATTATTTAAACAAAAATGCTGAATCAAACAATATATCTACAAGATTGCTCGAATATTATTGAAATATTAAATACACAACATCATGCAGCACAGAATGAGGTCCTTCAATCCTGGCCATCCATGGGACTATACTCTAATTACAATGTCTCCTTTTCCTGTAGCCTGTGGTCTGCTCTGCTGCCTTGTTCAGTATGATGGAAGCTGCTGTCCATTCTCTTTTTGTCTGGCTGTGTAACTCTCCCCACCGCTTCTTTCTATTGCTACAAGCTTAGGGAGTAAAGCAACAACTCGTGTTAGGTTTCCAGCTCAGCACTACTATCAGGAATTGGACAACCAATGTTTCAATGTTGAAGTGTCTCTTTTCTCACAGAATCCACCTGTAATCATGTTCCCATGAACCAATCCTCCATTTCTCCATTTATCTGATGGACTGCAGAGTACAGGACCCCGGGATATTGTGGACTGGTCTACCCTCCTGCCCCATGGAAGGCTATGCTTGCGATTAAAGGAGTGCATTGAATATTAGCTGGATTGATCTCTTGGATAGAGGATTGTCAATGGATTAATATTAGGCCGAAGTGTTTTAGAATTTAGATGAGGTGATGTAATAGACACAGAAAATCGATGTAGGGATGTTGCTCTTAGTCAGGAATTGGGGTCACAGGTTCAAAATAAGGGTTCAGCTAATGAGAAGTGGTGAATCTCTAGCATTTTCTCCCTACAAGTTGTAGAGACTCAGTGCCTTTATGTACAAAATATTAAATTTTGGGGTATTAAGGAATTCAAGTTGTATGTGGTTAGTGCAGGATAAAGGGACTGAGTTAAAGGATCAATCACAATGAAGAGCCCTATTAGCCCTTTGCTATTTCTAGTTCTTATTTCCTAACTGCAATGCAATACTGCTGGATCTTCACCCCATCCATGATGTTGAACGTTCACTTCTTGCACCGTTGGTATACCGAGGCTGCAGAGTGGCTGCAATTGCAGCAAGATGGACGACAGCATGCACCACTGCTTCTTCAGCAGTTCCCTCCCTATATCACATGCATCATGGTTCTGGAATCAGTTTGGAAATACAGTAGATTCTGGTTAATTGGGGCAGTGGCTTATTTGGGCCTACTCTTAAAGAACAAGAACAAATCAAGAAAATTACCAGTATTCCCTGAGTTTATTTGGGACCCTGTGCTTCTTAATTGGGGCAGCAGACTTGCTGAACAGGTTCTAATTAGTGTTAGTCGTGTGCACATGTGGCAATTAGACGTGACACAATGCTTAGAACAGTTTTTCAATAATGTAATTTGTGTGTGTTTGTGTTCAAAAATCAGAGATTTTTGTCACAGTTGGTGAGAAAGAAGCAGTAAGACAATTTGGAACTGTTTAGCTCACCGTGGTTTCAAGCTTTGAGGCTTGGAGATGCCAGAAATGGCCAGGAGTGAAAATGAAATGATTTCACTACTTCAGCAAGTTAAGAACTGCGAATAAGTTGAATGTATGGACAATCATCTTGAATGTTACCTTTTGTCCCCACTCGGCACTCAGCCGTCACCTGTAGCTCCAAGTAGCTGCTTGCATGTAGCCACACCACGGTGCAGCGTTTTGACAGGCAGGCTAAACCAGGGGAGGGTAGCCAGTGGGTCTGTTTCACTGTGAGATAGGGACATTCCTAGCATGCAAAGTCAGCTCCCGTGGACTGGACGCTTGAGATCCCACAGCCAGGAAGGTGGTTCTGCAACTTTCCATGGAGATTGAAGGGCATGTCAATGCACAGAAGAATCATGGTCATCCACTGCAACCAAGGAAGACCCCGGTTATGATGATTACTCAGACCACTAGACCCAGCCTTCCGAGATCGAAAGAATGGAACTGCCCCAGTGCAACAACTTTTCCACTTTACAAACTCCCACACTGGTTTCCTGTCATCCACCCCTAGAATATGTTTTACTCTAGTTTATTCTGTATTTCATTTAAGTGCATAAATTGTGACTCAGTTAAATGGTATCTTGTCATTTTAATACCTTTTTAACTATTTCCATGAAACTTCAGCTAATTACTTTAATACAAACTGTTGGTAATTTTGAAGCAGCCCCCCAAACCTATACTACATTCGGTTACACCATGCCTGGTCTGTTTCTTATCTTGAAACTATAACTCCCAATATCCTTGTCAAATATCCAATATCCTTGTCTGCCAAACTTAATTGAAATTTGGAAAGGTCCTTTTCCTACCAATCTCACCTAAATTATAATGGGACCATTCACTTACTGATTTCAGTTAAATGCGTAGAATAATTTAAACCAAAACTAAGCTCTTACAAAAGGTACAGAAAGAAATTGCAAATTAAAATGAAACTGAGTTAAAAGTGTAGCATACTCCCTCCCCAACATCTTGATCCCTTGTAATTCAAAATGTCTGTCAGCATCCTCCTTGAATAAATTTAATGATTGCCTTTACAACCCTTGGTGGAAAGAATTCCATAAAAGTCACAACCCTCTTTATAAAATAGGTAATCTCTTACTCTGAAATTATTTTTCGTAGTTTTAAATATGAACCCCCTGCCACTTCACCCAACAAGGAAAACGTTCTTTCAGCAGCCCAGGAATTAATATTTAACAAAAATGCTGGAATAACTCGGCACTTGAGGTCTGTGGAAAGAGAAACAATTGCTTCATGGCCAGGACTTTTGCCACAGATGCTGCCTGACCTGCTGAATGTTTTCAGCATTTTTGTTTAAATGTTAGATTTCCAGCATCTGCTTGCTTTTTTAAAAAAGATTTGTATCAGCCTACTGAACTTTCTCTGCATTGCCTCCATTGTAAATATGTACTTCCTTAAATATGGAGACCAGAACATGCAATCTCAGCAGTAACATGTCAAGTTACCGTTTCACTGCAGTGGACAGGAAAGCTCTACAAAGGGCCATTGAAACTGCCCAATGCATTACTGGCACCATCCTACCTGCCATCAAAGTTTAAATTCCAAAGTAAATTTATTATCAAGGAACATGTCAATATTATCAAAGTAAATGTCACCATATACAATCCTGAGATGTTTTCCTGTAGGCATACACAATCTATCCAAGAAACACAACAAAATGAATGAATGATGGCATTCAACAGGATGGACAGACAAGAGTGAACAGTCAATGTTTCGGGCAGAGACCCTTCATCAGGATTGCAAAGAAAGAGGAGAAGTCAGAGTAAGAAGATTGGGGGGGGGGGGGGAAGATGAAGTACAAGGTGGCAGGAGATAGGTGAAACCTGGAGAGAGGGTGGGTGTGAAGTAAAGAACTTGGAAGTTGATTGGTAAAAGAGCTAAAGGGCTGGAGAAGGGGTGGGGAGGAATCCAATAGGAGACGATTGAAGACCACAGAAGAAAAGGAGGAGGAGCACCAGAGGGAAGTGATGGGTAGGTAAGAAGATAAGGGGAGGGAAGGAAACAGGAATGCGGAATGGTGAAGTGGGGGGGGGGGGAATTACCGGAAGCTCGAGAAATCTATGTGCTCCTCCAAGCTGAGTGGCCTCATCGAGGCAGGAGAGGAGGCCGTGGATTGGCATGTCGGAATGGGAAGTAGAATTAAAATGGTTGGCTGCCTGGAGATCCCGCTTTTTCTGGCGGGCGGAGCGTAGGTGCTTGGTGAAGTAGTCTTCCAATCTACGTCGGGGGTCTCACCGATATACGGGAGACCTTACCGGGAATAACGGGCTACAGTAGATGACTGCAACAGATTCGCGGGTGAAGTGTCACCTCACCTGAAAAGACTGTTTGGGACACTGAATGGTAGTGAGGGAGGAGGTGTGGCACATGTTCCGCTTGCAAGGATAAGTACCAGGAGCGAGATCAGTGGGGAGGGACGAGTGGATGAGGGAATCGCGTTGAGAGCAGGAAGTAGGGGGGTGGAGGGGGGAAGATGTGCTTGGCAGTGCGGTCCCGTTGGAGATGGCAGAAGTTACGGAGTATTATGTGCTGGACACCAAGGCTGGTGGGGTGGTAGGTGAGGGCAGATGTGCGCGAAATGGAAGTGATGCGGTTGAGGGCAGCATTAATGGTGGGGACGTAGGGAAGCCCATTTCTTTAAAGAAGGAGGACATCTCAGTAGTTCTGGAATGAAAAGCCTCATCCCGTGAGCAGATGCGGCAGAGACGGAGTAACTGAGAGAATGGGGTGGCATTTTCACAAGGGACAGGGTGGGCAGAGGTATAGTCCAGGTAGCCGTGAGAATCAGTGGGTTTATAACAGAAATCAGTAGATAGACTGTCTCCAGAGATGAAGACAGAGAGATGGAGAAAGGGGAGGGAGGTTTCGGAAATGGACCAAGTAATCTGAGGGCTGGGTGGAAGGTGGCGGCAAAGTTGATGAAGTCCACGGGCTTAGCATGGGTGAAGGAAGCAGCACCAATGCAGTCGTCGATGTAGCGAAGGAAAAGTATAGGATGGACGCCAGTGTAGGCTTGGAACACAGACTGTTCCACGTAGTCGACAAAAGGGCAGGCATTGCTGTGACCCATGCGAGTCCCCATGGTTTACTTTTTGTTTGAGGGACATGGGAAGAGCCGAAGGAGAAATTATTGAGGTTGAGGACCAGTTCCATCCGATGGAGGAGCGTGGTGGAGGATTGAAAAGGTTGGGTCTGTTGTCCAGAAAGAAGCAGAGAGGTATAAGGCCCTCCCGATGCGAGGTGGAGTTGTATGGACGTCCATGGTAAAAATGAGATGATCGGGTCCAGGAGACTTAAAGTAATTGAAAAGATCAAGAGCATGTGAAGTGTCACGGATGTAGATAGGAAGGGACTGAACGGGGTCGGGGAGGGGGAGGTGAAACAGAGTCGAGGTATGCAGATCTAAGTTCGGTAGGGCAGGAACAAGTAGAAACAAAGAGTCTATCTGGACAGGCAGGTTGATGGATCTTAGGTGGGAGGTGCAGGGTAAGGAAACTACGAGATTGATAGCAGTGGATGGGAGATCCCCTGAGATGATAAGGTCGGTGATAGTGCGGGAGGCAATGGCCTGGTGCACCTTAGTGGTGTCCTGTTCGAAGGGTAAGTAAGAGGAGGTGTCTGAGTGAGAGTTGTCGGCTGGCTTCAGCAAGGAGGGATCAGTCCACCAAACCACTACAGCATCCCCCCTTATCTGCGGAATTGATGATGAGGTTAGGTTTAGTGCGGAGAGAGTGGAGAGCAGCACGTTTGGAAAGAGTGAGGTTAGAATTGGAGCGAGGGTGTTAAAGTCAAGACGGTTGACGCCTCGTCGGCAGTTAGCGATAAAAAGTTAGCGGGGTGTCCAGGAAGAGGAAGGGGGTTGAAGACGAGAGGAGGGGCCATCAGTGCGGGCTGAAGGGTCTTCGTATGTTGAGATATTCGAGCACGAATCGTCACTTCATGTACATACAGTCTACGTGTATGAGGTAATTATACACATAGCCACACCCAACAGTTATTTGTACACAATATTTTATAGGATTGAGTTTATATTTCTATTTGTTGTGTTTAATGCTGCTTTGAATCCAGAGTAACACTTATTTCATTCTCCTTTACATTCGTATATTGAAGAATGACAACAATTTCGAAAGGGATGGCCAGACAAATAAAAACTCCTTTTGCATGTTTTCTGTGTAGCCCAGGGACAAATAAACAAGGAACACCATAAATAGCACATCTCCTGTCATAATTCTGTGTTCTGAAACCAAGGGGTAACCCTCTCCTCTGATGTGTCATTCCACCCTCCCCCCCTCCACACTCTCCTGGTGAACCTCCTCTGATTCCCCTATTGTTATCAGCTTTCGCGTGCATGCGCCAAGCCACCATCACCCATTTTTATTCCCCTCCTCCCCAGTTCCAACAATCCTGTCTCCACTTCGTTAACTCACCGGCACCCCCAACTCACAATTCCTCCCATCCCCATCTGGTTCTTCTTCTTTCACCTCTTCCCTAATGATTACCAACTGCACTGGAGGTCTTCCTGTTGGATCACCTCCCCAGCCCAGTTCCACCTTCTGTCCTGAGGAAGGGTCTCGGCCCGAAACGTCGACTGTGCTTCTTCCTATGGATGCTGTCTGGCCTGCTGCGTTCCACCAGCATTTTGTGTGTGTTGCTTGAATTTCCAGCATCTGCAGATTTCCTCGTGTCCACTTTTCTATTTATTTTTGTTTTCATTTCGTCATCGAGCTGCCTCCCAACTTCATGCCGCTGTTTCCCCTCTTTGCCATCCTTCACCCATCGGTTTTTGGCCCTACAATCACCTTTGGCCATTGTCTCAGCACCCCACCTCTCCTTTTTTGTACAGGCCAATCTCCGTCCTCCGCTCTAAATCCTGATGCAGGGCTTTAACTCGGAACATCGACTTACTGCTTGACCCATCGAATGCTTCCCAGTCCGTTGCTCGACTTAAGTTCTCTGGCATGGTTGGTATTAGCGACATTTGGGATAGAGTGTTCTCTGAAATTGAGCATCATATCTGAGTAAGCCATTTAGCCTCTTTAACCTGTTTCAGGTTCATGATCAATAAACAAAGCTGAACGTTGTTTGTTCGCCAGCCGGTTTGTTTCATTTTGGTGGAAACTTTTGTTTATTCCCAAGTTATGAAATCCCCAACTTCTCAACATGCATTGCATAATACATAAAAGTTGCGCATCTGCAGATTTCCTCGTGTACGCATTGCATAATTTTCGCTTGCTACGGGAGTGTGAATGAAAGGCTCCCATGAGAGGGGGCAGGACTTGGCGATTAAAGCGACTGGTGAGGCCGCGCATGACATAAGAGGGGGCGGTGTCATGGTATTGGAACGTTGAGGACGGTGAAAGAGGCGTGGCCTCGGCCGCGATCCCCACCCCGCTCCACGCCGTTTGAGCCTGTTTTTTCAAAAGTTGTGACGTCACGCTGGCCCGCTGGCGGGCGGGAGCGAGTATGCGTACACCCGGACCGGCCGGCCGGCACCACGTGACCCGAGCTGCTTCAATCGGCGGTGCGCTCGAGGGCTGGACTCATACACACAAGATGGCGACCGTGGAGTCGGTGAGTGACATTACCTCACGGCACTGGGACGTGGAACTTTCACACGTTACATGGCCTGAGAGGCATAGTTAACGGCCGCTGACTGTCACCTTACGGCGGTGGGTGTGAAAGAGGCTGCGTTCAAGCCTCCATAGAGGCTCGTTTGTATTATCCACACGGCCTGGGAACTGTGGCCCGGTGAGCGGCTGGGAAGCAGCATGGCCGTGACTTGAATCAGGCCCTTGCGCCGAAAGGGGCCGGGTGTCGTTCATCTACTTTCCTATCTTTTGCTCACCTGCTCTCCCAAGGAATGGGGAGGGATTTCTTTGAAGTTCTCGTTCACCCTGTTATTGCGGTACCTGTCCACCATTCAACACCGGCCCCATGAGGGAGGACGTGGGGAAGACCATCATCCCCCACTCTTCACCGCTAGCTGACCACAGCGTAATGCCCCGAAATGTGCCTTCATGCCTTTTCTTAAAGTATTTTTTCTCCCGGAGAAAAAACACAAAGTAACGGTAAACTAACGTCACCACACAAACCCTAAGGCGTTCGCAATTCGACCCTTGTTTGTCATTGTTTTCTTCTAAAATTAGGTTTTCTATAGCTTAATGATCATCCTTGCTTATAGGATTATTTGTATATTACTCTTCTAGTAAGCGAATAAAGTATGAACTTGACATTTTAATTTAATAGTTATGATGTTCGTTTTTCTCAAATCTGAATTTTGTTATGCTTTTCCTAAAACCGGCTGCTTCATTTCTGCACCTGTTCGCATTCTTTCTCCGTCGCCTCTTGTGTTGATTCTTCAAGCCAATCACTTGTTGCTGAAATAGGTATTGAGTATTTTCTCACGGGGGGGGGGGGGTTCTTCTTAGCTGTCTATCCCACCAACCGGCAGTATGGTATTGACAGCTAATGAGGCAACGGTCCAGATTTAACAGATGGTTGAATGATTTCTGCCTCTGGAGTATTAACCTTTCCCTTACTTTGATTGCTGTACATGGTCAACTGGCTTTCCTTTCACATTAGCCATGTGCAATTTTTGATCCTGTAACAGGTTTTCAAATGTTCTGAATGTTTTCTTTGGTCTGCAAAATCTGGTATTCAATGCACTTGACTCTTCAAAAGCAAATGATTTTGTGAATTATCTGGCCTTGGTATTTAATGCTAATTTCTCAGTGGCACATGATGGGTGTACTGTTAATAATGAGGCAAAAGAAAGGGCAATCATGTAATAGGGACTTGGAAGTGATCTTAACTTGGGATCAAAACTTTATTTTTGGTTATAAACTGCTCAGCAACTATCCTGAAATTTTCCATTTTGTTTCTCTTAGTGCAAGTAGTGGTGTTTTGTTGCAGATTCTAAGTAGAAGATCTATTGATAAAAGAATGTTCAATGTCTGCCAAACATTCACTTATAAATGCAATTGTTTGTTTTAACTGGTCCTGATTTTAATCACTGTGTCATATTCAATCTTCCATCTATTAATGTCATTGAACCTTTCTCTTTGAGTGCTCCTTAAAGCCCAACTCTTAGTCCAAACCTTTGGTTATTTGCCTAATTGATCAGTTTCTGTTAAGTAAATGCAAGCTGAAGGAGATATTTGAAAGTTTGAATGCAGTGCGGTACGGAAAGTACAGTAATTGGTCACGTATGGTCTTTGGAAGGGTGAGAAAATGTGGACTAATTTTTGCACATGATAGATATCAAGTGGTTGCACTTTTTTCACAGCAAATCATACTTTACTCCAAGTTACTGCTTATGAAGATGTAGGACAGAGGCAGAAGCAGAGTCTGTAATGATGCTCCTGCACAATTAATGATCTGCTAGTACTTTTTGGGCTAGCTCGTGATGAAAGGTTATTTGGCATCGTATCTGAAACTGTATATCAACATGAACCATCACCTTCAGGGAGGAGATAAGGTTGGGGTGTAGATGGATTTCAAAATTATCTAATTAAGCTTCTTTATAGAGGAACAACCACAAAGTAATGAACTATTTCA
This sequence comes from Mobula birostris, assembly GCF_030028105.1. Classification (NCBI taxonomy): domain Eukaryota; kingdom Metazoa; phylum Chordata; class Chondrichthyes; order Myliobatiformes; family Myliobatidae; genus Mobula; species Mobula birostris. The sequence goes on along the minus strand of NC_092373.1, from coordinate 172,749,351 downwards.
ATTCTGAGAAGTTTTAATTCAGCTGTAAATCATGCAGAAATACACTTACCATGGCTCTTCTTCCTCCCCCCATTCTATTCTGCTCAATCTTCACTAGTTTCTTGATGATTAATTTATTGTTTGAATGTACTTGTTTGTAATTAAGCTGATTTAATAGGTTACAGTTCAACAGGTTTAAGCATGAAGGAACTATTCAGTTTGCTTTTGATTTTAAGAACACTACATTATGAAGAAAACCTGTATTGTTCCAGTATCAGTAAAGATGAACAAATGCAAATATGAAGTGGGATGAGCTGGGCTTTTAAGAGGAAAACCAATAAATTTGATATTGTAATTTCAGCCATTATAGTATTAACATTAATTCATGAAAAAGCAAGAAACTACCAGATGATGCAGAAATGGCATAGTACAATTTGGTACCAAGTTTTACAGTGTGGTCAAACAGATTTGTGGAAATGGCCTGTTTGGGGAGGGAGAAGTTCTGAAACTTCCTCTCTGCCTTCAAGCAACATAAGGTAACCCAATGATCTCTATTTCTAGCCAACCTTATAACTAGGTGTCCTCTTGTTCATTTCTTTGTGGTCAGAAGAATTTCCTGTTAATACTCATCCTATCTTTACCCCAATGTTTTTAATTTTAATTTATTTAATTTTTTTCCCTTTTATATTTCAAATCATCAATTTACTGGACAAAATTCATTTTTTTCATTTTGTAGTTCTTAGCCAAGTGATTAAGGCATTGGACTAGCAACTTGAAGGTCGTGAGTTTGAGCCCCAGCTGAGGCAACGTGTTGTGTCCTTGAGCAAGGCACTTAATCACACATTGCTCTGCGACGAGACTGGTACCAAGCTGTATGGGTCCTAATGCCCTTCCCTTGGATAACATTGGTGTCGTGGAGAGGGGAGACTTGCAGCATGGGCAACTGCTGGTCTTCCATACAACCTTGCCCAGGCCTGCGCCCTGGAGAGTGAAGACTTTCCAGGCGCAGATCCATGGTCTTGCAAGACTAATGGATGCCTTTATTTATTATTAGTTCCTCATTGTATATGTTCTAAATCCATTTTTTTAAAGAAATGTTTAACAATGCCTAAAAACTGGATTTTTCCTTGGGTAATAGATTCCTTCTGTATCTCACTTTTGTCAAGCTAGAAGTTTCAACTCCTCAGTTTGGCCTATATGCAAATTTAGGCTGATGCTTCATCAATATATATTTTATTGCTGGGTTGACTGCAGTAGCGTTATTAAGGATAAAGTCCATAGTAGAATGGTGGAGGAAGAAGCTGTGCATTAAGGATAGTTTTGTATTATTATCCAAAAGAGGAAAAAAGTTCATATGTCCCATTTAGTGTATTTTGGATTTCACTGTCAATTTGCTACTGTATTTATATACAGCAATTTATTGGCTTTGAAATATGCAAGGCACAGCATATGGAAGCTAGAAATAATTTACCATGTTAAAGGTAATTATTTTGTACTGCCTCTTTGAAGAAAACAATTTCTGAAAAACATTCCAATTGTACTGTGACTGCCAAAGAAATGGTAATTAAAAATAATGAATGTTATAATGTGCAATTTCAATACTCTAATTACACATACAGTTACTCCCTACTATCAAAGCTTGTGTTACTGTTATTAAGGATGCTTGTGATTCTTAGTGTTTGGGAACAGTTTGCTCTCTGGCTAGTTAACATGTTTCATTTTTACCTTTCATCAGCCATTTACTGTGTTACCTGGGTAATTTTCTGTTTTTCTTAAAATTATGGTTACTCAACACTTTTAAAAATATTTAATATATGTAAACAAGATAGTATAAGCTGCTAATAAACAGACTGAAAATCTGTACCAAGTTGATAAGTAAACACGGGGTGGATTTTTTAAATGATAGTGCCATTGACATTTTAGACTGTCCTGTATAGTGAGTGTGCAGATTATTCAGATAGTGGAATTCAGTTTTACTATAAATGCAATTCTTTGAAAATAGGCATTTAATAAATGTTAATTATTTTATTTTTACATTTGGTACTCAATGAACTTCAATAATATCTTCAGTACAGTGTCACACGGGAGATTGGTCCAGAGGTTTGGCCCATTATATCCAGGGCAAGTTGGCAAATTGGATGCAAAACTGGCTTGGTGATAGAAGAAAGGATGATTGTAGTGTTGCTTTTGTGATCGAATGCTTGTAACAAGTTCTGTTCCATAGGGATTGTTGCTGAGACCTTGTCTATTTTAATATGCATGAATGATTTGGATGTGGATATAGGGAACAATCATTAAGCTTGCAGGTGATGTGAAGATTGCTCAGTTGTTGACATTGTGGACTCTTAAGATACAAAGTGGCATTGATGAGCTGGTGAAGTGAGCTGGAAATGGCAGGTGGAATTTAATCCTGATAAATGTGAGAATCATTTTAGGAACACTTCTGACGCTAGGACATAGACCATGAAAGGTGAGGCTCTAGGACAGGGGTTCCCAAGCTGGGGTCCAGGGACCCCTTGGTTATTGGTAGGAACCCTTGATCTGGGGAGAATTGAGGACTGGGGACTTTGGTGTGCAAGTCCAAAGATCCTTGAAGGTTGTGGCACAAGTAGATGTCTTCATTAAGGAGTTGTACAGGATGCTGGCCTTCATTAGTCCGGATAAGAGCAGCAAGGTTGTGCTTCAATTTTACAAAACCTTGATCAAACCTCAGTTGGAGTACCTACCATGTGCATTTTGCTCACCACACAATAGGAAGGATGTGATGCTACAGAAGAAAGTCGTGATTCACTGGGCCATTCCCTAGGGTGGAGTGTTTCATTTATGAGAAAAAACTGGAGGGGCTAGGTCTGTTGTTCCTAGAGCACAAGAAGTTAAGGGGATATGTATGATGTCTACAAAATTGAGGGTTATTGGTAGGTTTGACTGTAGGAGACTTTTCCTTATAACAAAGTTAGATAAACTAGATACTGATTCAGGGTAAGAGATTTAGAGGATATCTGAGAGGAACCCTTTCACCCACAAAGTGATGAATATCTCCCTGAGAAAGTGGTGGAAGCAGAGTCACTGGTAGTTCAGAGGTGCCCAGATGGGAATTCAAATCACTTGGGCATGGAAGGCTATGGGCCAAATGCTGGACAAACTCAGCCTGTCAAGCATCATCTGTAGTGGCAAAGAATGGTTGGTGTTTTGGGTGGAAACAAAGTTAATAGGATGGGCATAAGGAACCAGATGGGGAAAGAAGGGTAGAAACAGACTGGTAAGTGATCCTCTCTCCCTCACCCAGATCCACCTGCCAAACTTTTTTTTCCTTGTATTTTTCTGCTGTCATCCACCAGGATCTCTCCCCAATCTCTCTCTCTCCCCCCTCCCCCCCCCCCGGCTTGCTTATTAACTGGGTCTGCTGTATCATTCCTGATTTCCTGATACAGGGTTTCAGCCTGAAATATTGATCATTCCTTTGCCTTCATAGATACTGCTTGATTTGCTGAGTTCTTCCAGCAGTTTGTTTTTTTCTCCAGATTCCAACATTTGCAGTCTCTTGTCTCTTTGCTGGAAGATAGGATTAATACAGATGGATGCCTGTTGATGGTGAGGTGAGCTAAATGCCCTTTTCCATCCTGTATGACTCTCTGGTACATTACATTCAGTACTCATCTTTAAGTATGAGATATTGATTGGCTCAGTGGTTTGAAAGTTCACTTGTTTCAGTCTAGCGACTAGAAGAACAAATGTGTGAGAGTACTGAAATATTTTATGTTCATGCTGTTTACCTGTTGAGCAGATTATAACAAAAACAATAACTACTTAAAGATGGCCAGTGATATGTTCTTTTTTGTGCCCTGCTCTATCTATACTTACTCTCTGTCTCTCTCTCTCTTACTCTATCCAACAATCTTTATTTGTAACTCCATATCAAATTTTGTTTGGAAAAGCTTCTGTAAAATGTCATGGAATGGTTTCCTACCTTAACGATGCTCTGTGAATTCCAGTTTTTGTTTGTGTTAATCTTTTGGTCCTAATGATGTGTCCAAGTTTGCTAATGCCAATTAAAATTGTTGTTTTGTCTTGTTACAATTAGTGTATGTACCTACTATTGTTTAGCTTTAAAATGTACTTTGATGTCTGCCTAACTAATCCCAATTGTTAGGAAATCCATCTTCTTATTGCACATACAAAAACTTCAATGCTTTCTTGTTTCTTAAGTCTATTTTTACCTTTGTGTATTCATTTTGTAGTTACTTGAGTATCCCATGAGTAAACAAGTAAAATATATAAGGCAATACAATGTTAATATCAAACTTAAAGTTCTCTAGTGTGAAACTGGATGGCGGGGGGGGGGGGGGGGGCGGAATCAAACTGCTCCAGATGCTACCTGTTGTAGTTGAGAAGAATGGAAGGTGATCTTATTCAGATATAAAAGAATATTAGAGCTCTGGGCAGAGTAAATCCTGAAAAGATGTGTTTCCTTTCATCAGAAAGCCTAGGCCCAGAGAACACAGTCATAGAGAGAGAGATAAGAATTTCTTATGAAAATTATGAGTTTTTGAAACTCCTTGCCACAGTGTTGTGGGGATGGATCCTTCTGTATATTTAAAAATGAGATGTATTTTAAGTCAGGGAATCACAGAAGTGGGGAAGTGCAGGAAAGTGGATGTAAGAACTGTTGTATAGGTCACAAGGGGATGAATGGCCTATTCTTGCTAATCCCGATAGCCTTATGGTTTACTGAGATTTGAAATTTTAAAATGGACCTTGTGCAGATCTGAAATACTGTAATTGCACGTAGGAAAATTGATGAATCTTTTCATTACTCTTGAATAATTCTGCTTCCTCATCTCTTGGCTCCCGAACCTTTGAAATGTAATTGTGGTGGTGAACGTTGCTGTCCAGTATGCTGATTCTGATGAAAGCTCATCGAAAAAAGTTTCTCTCCATGGATGCTGTTTGACTGCAGTATTTTCAGTACTTGGTTCAGTGAGGAGTTAAGGTTTTGTCCAAAAATGATCTGATGTCAGCTGAGTGAAGGTCAAACAATGAAAAACAGTAGACAGCTAAATAATCCAGCAAATCAAATGAAAGTTCTGCAGTCCTGCCATATCTAGTCATGGAGGTGGGTACTTGAAGGATATCCCCATCTCAAAGGTAACAAAGCCCAGCATGAATTCTGAAGCTTTTGCAGCCTCATTCAGTTAGAAGTGCCTTATAACCAATCAATCTTGACTTCTTCCTAAGACTTCCATTTGTTAAAAGATGGTTTTCAACCAATTTGATTCACTCCACATGATACCAAGAATCTGCTCAGTGCATTAGGTACAGCAAAGGCTATGGGGCCAGGCAATATACCCGCTGTGGACCTGAGCTTCCAAATTATTTGAGCCTCTAGCCAAGCTGTTCTTGTACAGTTGCAGTGCTGATATCAAAGACTATTGCCCAAAAACATCCTGTTTATAAAAAAATCAGGACAATTTCAGTCTAGCTGGTTACCACACAATAAGTCTACTGCCAATTATCAGTAACATGATGCAAGGTGTCATTGACATTGTTATCACCCAGCAGCTGTTTGCCAAAGTAATATTTACTAATCCACATTTTGGGATTTCCCAAGACTGTCTGGCTTCAGGCATCATCACAAACTTGGTCCAAACGTGAAGCATAGAACTGAATTCCAGAGGTGAAGTGAAAGTGGCTGCTCTTCTCTTTAAGGCAGCATTTGACTGAGTATGGCATCAAGATGCTTTGGTGAAACTGAAGATGATCATTAAAGAGAAAATATTTCTGTGGTTTCAGAAAGGAAGTTGGTTGTGATTGTAGTAGGTCAATTGTCCCTTTCCCAAGATATCACTGTAGAAGTTCTTCAGGGTGTTATTGGCACAGCTGTCTTCAGCTACTTTATCTTCCGTACTAAAGTCTAAAGAAGGGATGTTTGCTGATTGTATGACCCTGTATGCAGCAAGAAATGAGGCTGCTGATGAGTGGTAAGTAAGGTGTATTATTAAAATGTCGACGATGATAATTTTTTTTTAAACCAAGAATGGCACCCCATCAAGCACCCCAATTCTTTCCACTACTGATGTATTGTGGCAGTAGTGCGTACCATCTATAAAATGCTGTCATCCAGGCTACTGCAAATGCATCCTTAATCTTTACCACCAAGACGGGCAAGAACAGCAGATGTATAGGAACAACCATCAGTAAATTGCATGCCATTGCTAATTATAAAAATGTACAGTAAATCACCAGCTGTTCATCACCACAGAATCTCAGTCCTGCAAGTTCTTGCCCAACAGTACTGTGCAAGTCATTCTGGTGAAGCTGATTCGTTAGTTCAAGGTGGTTTGCCACTACCTTCTCAAGAGCAGTTGAGGAAGGCCAACACATACTGGCATTGCGAGTGATGCCCCCAAATCACAAAAATTAAGAAGCACTATTATTTCTTTTCTGTTACAGATTTTTTTCCCTACATGTTGAATTTCTGTGTCGAATTTAGAAAAGTTGTATTTATTTGCATCATCCTTTACTTGAATTCATGGTAAAGATAGTATAAACGTTTACAATATCTAGACCTAACGTTTGCATGTATTTTAGATACATTGCAGCAAAAAAAACAATGCTTCTTGGCTAGAGCCAGGTGAGGCTGTCTTCGTTAAGAATTTCTACTTGGCTCAAAGGTGAAGCTTATTTCATTAAAAATCTTTGCTACTTTAAAAAATTGAGTAGTTCTGCATTTTACCACTTTTCTACAAGATGACGTACTATGAATTTAGTGGGAAGGTACAGATACTATCAGTTCCCATTCTGAAAGTATTCGTACCTGGTGATTGGAGTTCCGATAAAATTCAAGACTCTTCTGTTTCCACTAGTTAGCATTAGTTTCTTGGAAACATCTGAATTTTAATCCTTTTCTGAGCTCAGGTACAGAGTTGTTGCCCTGCTGATTTCAGGGCATGTTGTATCCTCTCAACAGTTAAACGTGAGACCAATAGTCATGGAAGGCATTCCATTTCACTATTCTTGTATTGTGGTTCCATCCACAGAGTCATGCATGGATTTTTAATCTTGATGTAAGCAGTCAAGAACACGTTCATTAATGCTGAAAAAACAAAATAGGAATTCAATAATTTTATCTCTCTTTGGGAAACATTCATTTTACATTCTTTTCAGCAGTTGCTCCAAGTATACTGATCATGTGTGGATCTTGTTCTTATTTAATATTCCAGCAAAAGTTACAAATATTTAAGCATTGAATTAAGTTGTTATTAAGTTTGATGTCTGGCTAATCTATTAGTGCTCAGTTTGTCACAAACCTTTTCTGTGATGTTAGTTGCACCTGTACTAAGGTGTGTTTAATTTTTTTTGGCACTCTTTTTTTCCGTGTAGGAAACCACCACACAACCCCAACCTTCGGAAGAAGAAGGTAAAACTGAAACAGCAACTCAAGAAATAGGAAAGCCTGAACACTACATAAAACATCCGTTACAGAATAGGTAAAGCAACAAGCATAAGATTTCATGCAAATGTTCAAAGTGAGGAATAGTTTTGATGCAAATTTATAAATTAATACCTATTACATTGAAATGCATCCTGTCACATGGGTTGGATATACAAATGCCCATAGAGTAGATGCCTATGAATATTTCTGAAGCCATTTTCAGGTGATATTTTTTTAATTTAGTTTACCAGATTTATGGCTTATTACTTAAAATACCAATATTGAGGCAGAGAATTTGAGAGGAAAAGTTTCTTCCTTATGGTAATTTAGGGCAACATAATCCTTTGGCCATTTCATGGTAATCTGAGATGTTGTCTTGTGTTTAGGACATTAAATTGCTGTCCATAGTCATGGGATTTGAAATATCCAAAAACATGATACAAATTAGATCACCTATTGGTGATCTTATTGCTGTGGCATGTGTTTGCCTAAATGTCATTTCGTTTAAAAATCCATTTGTTGTTTAACAAGAATATTGAGACAGTGATATGTAACACACATTTATTTCTTCCTGCATTTTGCAGTGCTTTTTTGTGTAACATCTGTATTACAGTCTGCAAAATTTTAATCTATTCTCCAGCACCACTTACTTCAATTGTTTTCATGGAAGTAAACTACAAAGTGGAATCAGTTAAAACGAGTGCTCTCCAGGAATAGAATTATCCCGTTAGTCCAGGATAATATGTATAATGTATAATCCAAGACCTGATAATTAATGGTATATTTATTTATTCTTAACTTTCTATTTTAAAGCCTGATTGCAGAATTTTGGCTTTTTTCATTTGATACTGACCTAATTTTCACTAGAGGCTAGAAGAGTTAACTCTAGCCAATCTGTCTTGGTTATCAGGCTGAAATATATTATGGCCATGTGTTCTTAGTCCTGGCATCAGAAAATGATTATCGGTTGTTTCGATCTTCTCTTCCCCGCCCCCCAGTTATGACTGTAGTCTTGTTGCCTCGGTTAAATCGGGTCTTACTTTTCCAGTCACAATCAATCTGAGACTCCCTCAAATTCTATTATGAAGAATCTTTCAAACAACCAACAAAATAGCTTTCATTTCCTTGTGCTTAGGCATTGATTTTTATCAGAAGTTTTGGAATTAAGAAGGAAATGTCTCTCCCACTACACCAAAGCTCAGTTTTCACATAAATGTTAAGGTTTTGAAAAGTTTCGGGGGCTGCTCTTTGTAACTAATCTCATCTTTTAATTTTCTATAATATCTCTTGTAGGTGGGCACTTTGGTTCTTTAAAAATGACAAAAACAAAACTTGGCAAGCAAATCTGCGTCTGATATCCAAATTTGATACAGTGGAAGACTTCTGGGCGTAAGTCAAAATATGAAAAGTAATGTATCTTTGAAGTTAGCAGAGGCGCATCAGGGCAATTACAATCAAAGTTCAAAGAATTGTGCAGTTCAATGTATTAGATTGGAAAGGACATAATTTTAAATGGCCATGTGCATACAGACACTGTTTTATGGAAAATACCGTCAAAAGACAATCCATGACAAGGAGTGTGTTAGAGAGCTATCTTCTAATCAGGACAGCAATTGAGTTTTAAAGGGCAGAGTTTCACGGCAATTTACGAAAAAGAGTTTTGACCAGCGACCAATCGGTGTTCAGGATTGATTAGCAAGAGCCAATTAAAGGAAGGCAGTGGCCATTGTCTGAGTGGACAGAGTCAGAGTGGTCACCTTGAGGCTTCCACGAGGAGAGGCTTCAGTCAGAAAGCAAAAGAAAAGCTCTAGGTTAAGTTTGTGTTTTTTTCCCTTCCTATCTTTATATCTGCTCAACTAAAACAGTGGAGATGCCACACAGGAAAGATTCTTGCATGGTTGATTGGCAGGAGGCAAAGAGTAGGAATAAAGGGAGCCTTTTCTGGTTAGGTGCCGGTGATTAGTGATGTTCCATAGGTGTCTGTGTTGGGACTGATTCTTTTTACATTCTATGTCAATGATTTGGATGATGGAATTGATGGCTTTGATGCAAAGTTTGCAGACGATGTGAAGATAGGTAGAGGGGCAGGTAGTTTTGAGGAAGTAGGCTACAGAAGGGCTTTGATTAGGAGAATGGACATATAAGTTGCAGATGGAATACAGTGTCAGGAAGTGTATGGTCAGGCACCTTGGTAGAAGTTGTTAAAAGGTTGACTATTTTCTAAATGGAGATAAAATACAATTAACTAATTCCTTGTGCAGTATTCCCTCAAGCTTGATTTACAGGTTGAGTTTGTGGTAAGGAAGGCAAATGTGATGTTAGTATTTATTTCAAGAGGATAGAATATAAAAATAAGGATATAATTTTGAGACTTTATAAAGCACCCATGAGGCCTCACTTGGAGTATTGTGAGCAGTTTCGGGGCCCTTATCTTAGAAAAGATCTGTTGAAGCTGGAGAGGGTTCAAAGGAAGTTCATGAAAATGATTCCAGGAATGAATAGCGTTTGATGGCTCTAGGCCTGTATTCAATGGAATTCAGAAGAATGCGGGATGACCTTATTGGAATCTATCGAATGATGACAGGTCTCAGTAGAGTGGATGTGAAGAAGATGTTTCCTGTCATGTGAGAATCTGAGACCTGAAGAGACAGTCTCTGAGTAGAGGGATGTCCCTTTAAAATGAAGATGAGGAATTTTTTCAGCCAGAGAGAGGTGAGTCTGTGCAATTCTTTGCCACAAGCTAATGTGGAGGCCAAATCAATGCTTGATTGATCAGGGCGTGAGGAGATGCAGGGAAAAGGCAGGAGATTGGGACTGAGAGGAAAATTGGATCAATCATGATGAAATGACGGAGTAGACTCGATGGGCCAGATGGCCTAATTCTGCTCCCATATCTTATGGTCTTAAGAAAATCTTCAGGAATTATTTCTTTTGACTCTAATTGATCAAATTTTACTTTGTTTTTACTTTGAACAAGAAAAGTATGGATGATAATGGAATGGTTAAAAACTAAAAGATTCTGTTGCACGTATTTTAAACAAAATTGGAAGGCGATGCTGGTCTATTATGCTCCTAAGCAGATGGAGTCAAGGGGCAAATAGTCATATGGCTGGGAAACCAGCCTGCAGAATATACATAATATGGGCATTAACTATTACAATTTTAACTGATGAAAGATGGGAAGTGATGCACTGCAAGGATTGAAGCTGGGATCGTTGCTTTTTTTTTTATCTAATTACATTGATGATTTGGTGTCTTGAATCTGAAGTATCTGCAAAGAGATACTGATCTGTCATGGAGATGGACTGGGAAAAGGCAAATGGATTTCACTTTAGACAAGTGTGAAGTGATGCATTTTGGACAGTCCAACTAGGGTAGGGCTTGTACAGTGAATAGCAGACATTGACAAGTGCTGTGAAACAGAAACTTGGCAGTACACAGTTTGCTGGAAGTAACCATGCAAATACACAAGGTTGTGAAGAAGGCACTTAACATGCTGGCCTTTGTAGGTCAGGATATCAAGTTAAGGAGTAGGGATATTTATATGACCATATAAATGGTTGGTGAGGCCGCACTTTGACATTTTTCGTCACCCTGTTATAGTAAAAGATGTTATCAAGCTGTAGAGCTGCAGCGGATAGGTCAGCTGAGAAGATCATCAGGGTCTCTCTTCCCGCCATTACAGACATCTACACTACGCGCTGCACCATAAAGCCAACAGCATTGTGAAGGACCCCACGCACCCCTCATACAAACATTTCTCCCTCCTGCCATCTGGCAAAAGGTACCGAAGCATTCGAGCTCTCACGACTAGACTTTGCAACAGTTTCTTCCCCCAAGCCATCAGACTCCTTAATACCCAGAGACTATACTGACATCTATATCATTTATTATTATATTGTAATTTGTCCTCTACTGTGCCTATTATCTTGTTTATTATTTATTGTACTGCCCTGCACTGTTTCGTGCACTTTATGTAGCCCTGTGTAGGTCTAGTCTAGTGTAGTTTTTGTGTTGCCTTACATAGTCTAGTGTCGCCTTGTGTTGTCTCACTTAGTCTAGTGTAGTTTTGTGTTGTTTCATGTAGCACCATGGTCCTGGAGGAACATTGTTTCATTTTTACTGTGTACTGTACCAACAGTTTATGGTCGACATGACAATAAAGAGCGACTTGACTTGACTTGAAGGATGCTGAAGAGATTTGAAGAAGCTACCTGGACTTTAGGCTCTGAGTTATAGTTAGTTTAACCACACTGGATTGTTATTCCTTGGACAGTTTACTTGGATGTAGGAGTTTATCAAATTTTGAGGGCTATGGATAATGTGGAGGGTCATAGTCTTTTCTCCAGTGTTGGGAAGTCCAATACTAGAGGGCACAGATACAAGGTAAGAGGGGAGAGATTTAAGTGGCTTCTTTTCACAAAGAGTAATGAGTACCTGGAATGAGCTGCCTAATGAAGTAGTCAAAATGGGTACAACTGCAACATTTAAGAGGCATTTGGATGGGTATTTGGTGGGCTAATAGCTGAACAAGAGCAGCTAGGACTAACAAGAAGGATGCCGTGGTTGGCATGGGCCAGCTGGGCCGAAGGGCAGCTTTCTGTGTTCTGTTACTCTGAGTCTTTGAAAATTTGCTGACAGCACCAAATTGGGTAGAAGACAAGCAGATTATACGATGATAGTAATAAGTGTGTAGATGAGGATGTGATTAAACTTTAGTATGGAAGTCTGAATTTGGTAAGAAGAGCAGGGAATCTATGTTCCTATTTTTAAAAACAGAACAAGCTAAGGATGTTTATTAAAGGGAAAATTAAGCTATTGGTTTCAAGAATACAGAAAAATGGATAGTTGTTTGGAGGAGATGGAGGTTGATTGGAGCACTAAAAGCTGAAGGCCAAACAAATGTAATATGTAATATGATGATGAGAGGCATTGATCGTGTGGATAGTCAGAGCCGGGTATGGAAACAGCAATGCCCTTGAATGGAAAATCCTACAGAAAAAGTAGTGGATACAGCTCAGTTCATCATCATAGGTTAAGCCCTCCCCACCATTTAACACATCTACATGGAGTGTTGTCGCAGGAAATCAGCATCCATCATCAGGGACACCCACCACCCATGCTCTCTTCTCACTGCACCATCAGGAAGAAGGTACAGGAGCCTCAGGACTCACACCACCAGGTACAGGAACAGTTGTTACCCCTCAACCTTCAGGCTTTTGAACCAAAGGGGATAACTTCATTTCACTCAACTTCACTTGCCCCATCACTGAACTGTTCCCACAACCTATGGGCTCACCTTCAAGGACTCCTCATCGTATGTACTCTTTACTTACTGCTTATTTATTATTATTGCTATCTGCACACTTTTTTGTCTTCTGTACACTGGTTGTTCACCCTGTTGGTATGGCTTTCATTGATTCTATTATGGTTATTTGATTTATTGAATATGCCTGCAAGAAAATCTCAGGGTTGTATATGATGACATTTAAGTACTTTGATAATGAATTTCCTTTGAACTTTGAGACTGGAGGTCTTCTAGATCTCCCACATTTGGCAAGAAGAACACGCCTCTAACCCCAAATTCATTCTCACTACTCTAGCTAGGCACGAATAGACAAAGAAATTCACCAGAAACATATCTTGGCCTCTGCCTCTTGAGCTAAAGTCTCCATCTCCCCACTCAACATTTGTTCACTCCAACAACTGATGCTCCCACAATGGCTGCTCTGTTTAAACCTGACAACTTTTCATTGGCCCTTGCCAATAAAATGATCTGAGTGTTACATTTCATGTCGCACTATTACCATACCTTAACCAATATTTTTTTATAAAACATTCTTGTTGGAATTTCCTGGGAAACTATCTATACTTCTAGTTTCTGCTAGAAAGGAGAGAGTTGTGCTTCAATCTATTCCCATTTGAGTTTAAATTAGCTTTTGAATAAATCTATTCTTAATTTTAAGCTTCTAATATACATAATTCAGTGTCTCTCTGGGTTTGAGCAATTTGAAGATTTTTGCTTTTGAGTTGTCTAATTCAATCTTTTTTTTTAGCAGAAATTTAGCTGTAATTAATCTGAGTAGATTGTACCATCTGGGTGCTGAGCTTCCTTTCCTTTCAGCTGCATTAATAGCTGTTGTCTTTCCTTTGAAGATCAGGCAACCATTTTTCCTTGTAGGCTGTCTTTCTGGCACGTAGATGGTAGTTGTCTGGCTGTCTTTTTTATTGCCTGTGATTGTATCCAATTGTCATTTTGCCTTGCTTTAAAGTCACAGTGCCAACAGTTTGCCACTTGCACTTTTCCTTTGAAGGGTGGTATGACTGTATGAACAAGATAAAGCCTTTGTATAAATAGGATGAGTGACTTTGCTAATCTGGTTTGTTTTCTGAAAGATTAGTACTGAAGTTTAATAAATAAATTGGGCAGTAAACTAGATCACCTTGTCGTGTACTTGTAGGACTTGCATGGATATTGAAGTGGCGTAGACTTCACTGATCAAATCCTAGATGTGGTGGTATGCTAATAGTGTCCACCTTTTTCAAGGATATGAACTGCTCTAATACCTGATTTGTTTTTTAATATTTATTATCTGAATTATGGTTTTTTTAAAGCTTCAATTCAGGACTGAAAGCTAAATCATTCAGTGTCCTCTGCACTGAGGAAATAACTGGGTTTAGTCCTTTTTAACTATAGGAAGTATGCAGAAAGTCAGCTAGCGTTTGTTGTAACTAGACTGGTTAACTTTTCAGATGTGAGCTTATGAAGTTATTTATGGCACAGAAGCAATGTTTTATATATAAAACATTATACATTATAAAACATACGCTCACACCTCAACATGAGGAACAAGTTTTTGTGGTAATTAGCTTGCCAAACTCAATAAAAAATCCGTGACATAACAGGGAGAACATGTAAACTTGCAGACAACACTTGAAGTCAGAATTGAAGCTGCCTTTGGTGCTGTGAAGCAGTGTCTGTGCTGGTTGTGGCACTATGCTGTTCTTGTATTTGGCAATGAATTATTAACTTGACACCTCAGCGTGAATGGTTTGCTAGTGTGCTGAGTTGGGGCAGGTTTATATTTTCAGTTGATAGTCACAGAGAAGATGTACAAAGAACCAAATATAGAATATGCCCCTGATCATCTATTTTAAAGACATCAAAGGTATAAGTGCTAATGATCAGGTTGGAGGGGGGCAGTTATAGTCCAAAAACCTCAGAATAACATTGTGACTCTGGTTTGGAAATCATGTTATTTGAGGGGGACATTGCATCAGGTGAATAGTACTTGAATAATAATAATAGAGTACTTGCTCTTGTTAGTCCAAGTTGAAAATCTTCGTGAGCTTATGACAGTTTTCGTCATTACAGGTGATAGAGATGGGAGTTAAGGTTTTGCCCATAGGAGTTGTACAAATCAGGTTAATCACTAAAATGTTGGCTTATGTGACAAATACATAGAAGTCAAGAAATATCCATGGTTTGGTGATCTTTACATCAAAACACAACTGCAACATTTCTGTATCCTTTGTTCTGATTAATTGTTGTCTTTTCTCCATCTCACAGCCTTTATAATCATATCCAGCTTTGTAGTAATTTAATATCGGGCTGCGATTACTCTCTCTTCAAGGTAAGTAGATAGTTGTATCTTTAAAATTCCAGAGTTAACAATATATTTAGTGTTAACCTAAACATGCTAATAACTTAATTAAGCATCACCTGGGTTTTTCTGTTGATTAACGACATTGCTCATCATTCAGTTTCGTAGCCTACACTGGCAGCAAGCTGAGCTCAATACTCCCATATTTAGTTATTGGGAAGAGGATTTCATTTACATTGACAACGCTTCCAATGAAGAATGTTGATATCATATCTACCAATATGTTCTGATACCAAAACATGTGGCCCTTTGTAAAATTTTTCTCTCCATTCTCAACTTTTATCATAGCATTACCTGAATACTTATTTCTTACTTGCCATTGGTACTTTGTTTGTGATGAAGATGGTTCAAGAAAGAGAAAGAAATAGATGTGAATTTTAGAAATTAAAGAAATGGGCAATAGCATCCTTGTGCTAAATTATATATTTGAGTGAGCTTCTATTCTAATTTAACCACTTTTGACCATTTTATCTCAAATATGATCAGTTTTAGAACTTGATTCAGCATGATTTCTAGTTGAAAGGTCACCTTTATAGTTTACATTTCTTTCTGTTTAAATTATACTCACAGTAACAAGGCAGGTTCTTTAAGAAGCAAGTTTCCCTAGAAATGTATTGAAGTGAAATACACAGCAAGTTAAAGGACAAGTATTGCCTTTGAATCATAGAATATTGATTTGCCCCTCTATTTAGTGTCTTCTACTATGGATTTAGAACAGAATCTGGCCATGCAGTCATGAGTGTATAGGATGCAGGGGGCTGAGGATGCAAACTTGTGAGATAGGATTTTCAGAGTGAATGGCATGGCTCTGGGGAGTGTGTGGTACAGAAGAATCTTAGAGTACAAGGTGAAGAAGACTTTGGGCACTGGACTTCATAAGTCAGGGCATTGAGTATAAAGGTGTGGGTCATGGTGTGATTGTACACAACCCTGATAAAGGTGGCCCTTGAAGTATTTTTTCGGGACCCTGCTCTAATAATAATGTTATTAAACTGGAAAGAGTACAGAAAAGATTTACAAGGATATTGATAGGATTTGGGACTGTGTTATTGGAAGAAGTTAAACAGACTAGATCTTTTTTCCTTGGAGCGTAGGAGACTTGAGAGGTGGTGTATAAAATCACGAGAGGCATAGTTAGAATGCACTGTCTTTTTCCCAGGATTGGGCAAATCATGAACTACAGAGCATAGGTTTAAGGTGAGGAGGGAAACTTGAGGGGTAAGTTTTTCTACGCAAATGGTGATTCCTGTTGGATGAATTGCTAGAGAAAGTGGTTAAGACAAGTACAGTAACTTAATGAACAGTCGGTTAAGTACGTAGATTGAGAAGGTTTAGAAATGGGTTAAATCCTGGCAAATAGGACCAGTTTGGATAGGGCATCTTGATTACATGAACCAGTTAGGCTAGAGGGTCTGTTTCCTTGCTGTATAACTCTGAGACCATATGCATTTCCACAAGATGGTATGTAACTTTTTAATCACCTGCCTCAACGCAAAAGTAGTCAGGAATAGAAAAGTACAAGTTATGCAGAGGTTTTTAACAAAATGAAAGTGGTGTTCCATAATAACCCAGAAAACCCTATTCTGTTTGTTTCTTGCTTAATGTGGAGGATGTCTTTCAAAGGAATTAGAATGACCCATTGTTGTAAAAATCAGCCTACAAAGTCCAAGAATCAATTTTGGAGGGCAGATTGAGATATCTTTGCTTCTTTGTATGTACACACATATTAATATTAATGTAGAGGTTATTAGTGGCATGTTATGCCATCTTAAAGGTTCCAGAATATAGTGTGAAGCATGAGGAAGAGGGACCTAGAAAACAGTGCTGATCTGAGTAGTTGAAAAGTGCTGGGGAGCAGCTCCTGCACTCTGACTTCAACCTGCAGGGTTAAATATATTGTTTCTGTTCTGTAAAAGCTTTTCTAATGAACAAATTAGCTAAAATTTAGGCCCTATTGAATGCTATAAATCATGTATCCAATATCTCTTGCTTTTGCCTTCAGGGCATAACATGCCTATAAGGTTGTGAGTTTGGAACCATTCTTGTTTCTGATCAGAATATTTTGGGATTAAACTACAACATCTTTTGCCTTTCAAAGAACTGCCACTTTATTCAACAACTAGAATATGAATTTCTAGATAATGTACAGATAAAGAATGTTTTTATCTCCAGATATTAGTTACAGAAATATATTTTTATGTAGATATCTTGCATGTATTTGTTGATTCACAATTACAGTAGAAATGTCACTTGCAATAATTAGATGTAACTGCATTGATTGCTGTTAGGCTGTTGATAACCAATAACAGTACGCTAATGTCCAAGATACAAAAGGCACAACCTCTATATTTTGCCAATAAATAATATAGTTTAAATTGAAATTTTAAAAAAATCAAAAATATAATTCCGTCGCAAATACTTAAGCTTCTACCTGACATTTTTTAAAAATAACATTTCCCATGTAGGATGGCATTGAACCTATGTGGGAGGATGAGAAAAACAAACGAGGTGGAAGATGGCTTCTGACTCTTTCCAAGCAACAAAGAAAGACAGATCTGGATCGTATTTGGTTAGAAACTGTAGGTATTCTTTCTTTCCTTAAAATTTTAGGTCCAGTTAACTCTGTCAGTTCTGACTTCATACTCTCATGAAAATGTGCCTACATTTAGCCATTGATTGCTCTTGCAAAAGTTAAGGTAATGCATTAAACAAGTTTGATAATCAGATGATCTATTTTTACATTGTTGATTTTGAATAGTGACTCCCCCCCAAAAAAAAGTCAAGGGAGGATGCTGCTGTCCTTAAAAATAGTGGCAAGGCATAATTTTATTAATCTAAGAGAGCAGATTCAGCCTCAGTTTAATGCCTTATCAAGAGGATCATTATTGATTGAATTTGGGGGTATGTTAGACCTGTACTTTGGTTTTTAATCTATCGTGCTTTAAGTTCTTAAAACTTGTCACAGCAATTCACTAATTTGTTATACTTCTTTATCTGTTCTTTTTTTGCCTCCCCCACAAAAAAAAAGCTGTTGTGCCTTATAGGAGAAGCATTTGATGAGCATAGTGATGACGCTTGTGGTGCAGTAGTCAATGTTAGAAACAAAGGTGACAAAATAGCTATATGGACTACTGATTGTGAAAATAGAGAATCTATCACATATATAGGGTAAGTGAACATATGACATACTGTTTTCCTTAGATTTGTCATATTCTCTTAAATGTTTACTACTGTACTAGATGCTATGGATGTATACTGTGGCAAGTAAGGTAAGAGGCTGCTCTGAACATTGTTGAACATATGAACATAGTTGGTTTGTAGTAGCACTTTTTCTTCAGCACTAGTTCATGTTGCAAACCAAAGCAAGTCCTTGAAGTCTAAATTAAATGTTTAATAGAGATACCTTACAAACTTTCAGAGAACATAGAACAATCTAGCACAGGAGCAGGCCCTTCACCCCACGATGTCTGTGCTGAACATGAAGCTGATTTAAACTATATCTTTTCCGCCTGTATGTGATCCACATTCCTCCATTTCTTGCATATTCATGTCTATACCTAACACCTTTATTGCATCTGCTTCCATCACTTCTCTGGCAACCTGTTCCAAGCACCTACTATTTTTTAAAATGCATGTCCTCTAATACTTGACTTTCCTGCCCTGAGAAAATGATTGTTACCTTTATGTATGCCTCTCATAATTTTATTAGCCTCCATCAGGTCTTCCTTCAGCTTCAAAGTTTGAAGTAAGTTTATTATCATAGTACATACATGTCACCTGGGATTCACTTTCTAGTGAGCAATCACTGTAAATACAAGAAACACCATAGGATCAATGAAAGACCACAACCAGCAGGACAAACAACCACTGCAAATACAAAAAAAAGGGGGGGAAAAAAAGAAATAATAACAATAAATAAGCAATAAATATCAAGAACATGAGATGAAGGGTCATTGAAATTGAGTCCAGTTCAGTAGGAACAGTTCAGTGATGGGTAAGCGAAGTTGAGTTCAACGCTCCAGAGAAACTTAGCCAACCTCTCCTCATAGTTCATACGCTATACTCCAGGCAGCATATTGGTGAACATCTTCTATGCTGTCTTGATCTTCCATGTCATATAATGGGCCGACCATTAATCATTGCAGAAAATTTATTTTGGTACTGAACTAGGAGATCAGTGTTTACTACGATGCACGGAGGCTCAGTGTGTAGAGGGTAAGGTAGAAAAGAACAAGTTGCTTGCAGAGGTTATTTTTGTAATGCTTTCTGGATTGAGCTGATCTAATCCTTTGAATGCACTTGTATTGAACATCACTTGCTTAAAATGATTTGGTAGCATACTTAAAGACTTGCATTTCTCTTGAACGTGTGTTTGGGGCTGAGCCTAGATGGTTCAAGAACCACCTTGTGTCACCTAGCCAAAGTCTGCAGAAGGTCAGTGAGTGTAGCCTGGCCATGAGTTTGTTGTATTGCATGGTCGCCTCAAATCAAACAGTACCAATATTTTTTTTGGAAGTAAAATGCAGTAAATTGGCAGATTTGACCTTGAGGCACAAGGAGATTTTTGTTATTTCCAAAGGATGCCATAAAATTAGGGAGATGCAAGCTTAGTTTTTATGTGACCATAGAGATATTTATGCTAATTTCATCCTCAAGTGTTTTTTTTAAGAATCTATTGCATTTGAAAGTGTGAAAGATTGAGTTGCAAAGTTTATCATAGAATGCAGTTACAAGTCGGGGGGGGAGAGGAGAGTGGTGGGGGATTATTATGTGAGTAAAACTGAATCTGATTTTGAATAGTTAACTGCATTTGTAGAATACTGCGTGTGTATTTGTTACAGCTTCAAGAGAATCTAGCCATACCAATTTTGGCATTGTCTCCGTAATGAAGGTTGCATTTGCTTTGTCTTAGAAAAAAGCTATAGGTGTTAGTCTTTTGAAAATTATTTCCAACATTAAAGTGGGGTGAGGCATGTGTGTATGCTGGGCAAAACCGGTTTCTTTTAATGGGTTAATTAAACATCTAAATATTCTACTTTCTATAATGGGAACCACATTTGTTATAGGTGCTTCTGTTAAAGTAAACTAACTGATAATAAAGCAAAGAGATGATTAGTTATCTAGTACTTTTTAGCTAGGGCTTTCTCTTCACAGTGAAGGAGGATGAGAGGTGTCTTCATAGATCTGTATAACATGTTAATAGGCATAGATAGAATGGATAGCCATATACTTTTCCCCAGGTCAGAAATGGCTAATATAAGGGGTTGTAATTTTAAGGAGATTGGAGAAAAGTCTTGGGGATTGTCGGTGGATGCTTGGAACATCCTGCTAGGGGTGGTGGTAGAGACAAATACATTTAAGAAACTCTTGGATTGGCAGATGGTAATAAAATGGAAGGTTATGCCGGAGGGAATGGTTAGATTAATCTTAATGTAGGTTAAAAGCTTGTCACAAGACTGAGGGCTGAAGGGCCTGTTCTGTGCTATAACATTCTATGATTTATTAGTTTAAGAAGAGTCTAGCTTGGTATCTTAATTATTTATACTTTGCTTTGAAACAGGAGAATTTACAAAGAAAGATTAGGGCTTCCTCCTAAAGTAGTGATTGGCTATCAGTCCCATACAGATACTGCCACAAAAAGTGGATCAACAACCAAGAACAGGTATGTTGTTTGAGAAGGCACCAGTTGTATGCTCACCGCTAGAAGACTGGATGCGTAAAGCAATCTACATTTCAAATTAAACCAAAGCTTCTAGTAAGCAGAATGGGACTGCATTCTAACATTACACAAGTGTGTGAGTTTTCAGTCATTTTTCTATCTTCAACTTTGTTCAGTATTCTGTGAAAATAACCCTTTCCCTTCAAAATATTTTATGAATCTATTTAGTTCCTGAAATTTTCCAAAAGTGTTAAAGATGGCTTGTAAAGTAAAATATTTTAAAAGGTGCAAGTTTTTTTAAAATAATAGATTACCTTACACTAAATGTGACACAATTTAAATTTAGACTTTGGTAGGTTGGGGCTTGTATAAGCATTTAGTAATTTTGGAAGGGAAAGGGTTAAGATCTTGTCCGAATGTTGTAGTCTTTAGCAGTTTAGTTCAGTTCTGACTTTTTTGTTTTGTACAGCAAACAAAAAGATTTGCTGTAATCCGTGCTTATTTGTTGGCTGTTAGATTTAATTTATTCATTGGTTTTAAATTTTAAACAAAAAGCTCTAATAACAGCTTGGTTAATTTAGATCATGAGATGTAATGCGTGTTTTGGGACTGGGCATATAATTTTAAATTGGTAGAATTCAGAAGTTGTCATATGCATTACTTAAATCCTGCTACATTAGTACAGAATTCACAGTTTGATTTAAACTTTAACTTTGAACAAGCTTTTGCAGTTTAGTGATTTATACTTTTTTGGGCAAGTGGGTTTCTCTTTTAAAAAAAAGTGTATTTTGTTTTTTTTTTAATTGCAATATGATGATTACATTCCTTGCTCGAGATGTTGAAATATATTGAAATCCTCTATATGTTTTGTATTGTTCTGCTGTATTTTAAAACATGTATCCTTGGAAGAAACTCTATTTTGCATTGGTTATAAAGGCTGAATTAGGAAAATGGTCCCAAAAAGTATACGTATTAAAAGTGTAAAAACAAGAACTGTGTAAATAAAACTGTACAGTGAAATTTCTGGCATTCAGTAGCTGTGGTTTCATTTCATCAATTTCTTTACAACGTTAAGCTGCTTACCTGCCACTAAATGGAAATATACCTACATTTGCCTACAGAACTTTCTGCAGTCTACACCACCAGTTTATTAATTATGTCACTTGTCACTTGAAGCATTTTGCTGCCTCAAAGACTTGCTTATAATGTTCATTTTTGACTTTAATTTGAGGTGTTTGTTACCACTGCAGGTTTCCATTATCAAATCATACTAATTAGATTGGACACAACGTAATTGAGTGGTGTGGGAGAAGAAAGATGCTACATTTTTTTTAAAGGAATTACCACAATGTGTATGTATATTATATAGACAAGTTTCATGGCAGTAACAGGTCAACTTAGAATAATGTGTTTTAAATTTTGTTCATACAGTCAATATTCTGACATAATTTTGAGTGCTGAACCACCAATGTAGAATAGCTAGATGTGTTCACTTTATAATCAGTTCCTCTTGAATTTATCCACAACTAAAATACCTAATAGATTGCCTGCCATAACAACTTAAAGGTACCTCCAGTTTGCCTCCTCTTGCTCTTTCTAAACTCTTATTTTGTGTTTTGATCTGACACCTTGTTTTCTCAATTTCAGAAGAATTGTTAGTATGTGTATTTGCTCGATGGGTACCGGTGTAGATTGTTTATTGGAGAACTCGGTGGGTAAATTCATAAGAGGCTGTGATTGAACCAGTCAGAATGCTGTGCATCATACTTTGATAGAAACTTGCAAGAGTCCTCGGGGACATCATATCTTAAATTTCTCACTGGCATCCCTCTTGCCACTTAATGTGTTGTAACCACAATAGATCCTCTGATACGCTGATATCCAAAAGCATGAAGTTGGTCACCCTTTTCACTGCTGATCCTTCAATGAGGACTGAGGATGTGTTCTCCCAACTTCCTTTTTCTCAAATCCACGATCAATTTGTTGCCCCTGCTGACATTGAGTGCAATGTTGGTGTGATGCCACTCAACCAGCCGAACTATCTCACCCCTGTACGCATCTGAAATTATCTTAGCACCCAAAGCCACTCCTTAACCCCACATTCTGAGGGACTCGCCCTTTGTTCCAGACTCCTGCAGAGGAATCAAATTCTTGATGTCTGTTTTTAAGTATTGAGTTTTTCCAAACTTACGCTAATTTTACTTTAACTCTCCGTGCAATACTCTGCTTTCTCTACAGAAATCTATAAAAACCTTCTGATTACATCGCCCTTGGTTATTTCCGTGGAGAAAAGAGCACCAGCCAGTACACATTTTTAAAAGTTTGTGATATTTACTCCTAGGAACTTAAAGGTCTCAACCCTCTTGATTTCAGCACTGAATATAAACAGGAGTGTGTGCATAGCCTCCCTGAAGTCAATGCCCAGGTCTTTTGCTGACATTAAGGGAAAGATTGTTATTATGTCACCATGCTGCTAGCTCTCAGGCTACGTCCACACTAGACCGGATAAATCCGTGACCAAAGCTTTTTCTCTTCGTTTTGACCCTCCATCCACATTGAAATGGTGTTTTCCTCCCCCGAAAACGGAGATTTCAGAAATGCTCTCCAGAGTGAATAAATCTGAAAACGCCTAATATCCGGCGTAGTGTGTACAGGGTAACCGGCTATTTTAAAAACCACTGTCACGATGTGCCAGAACAAATGGTAGCAGCGGCGCAGCATTTCATTCTGGAACGCAACCTCCAACACCACAACAATATCTGACAATAGATGTGTAACATCCTAATGTAACATCGTATGGAAATACAAGATAACACTGATGCATACATGTTTTATACATTACCTACGCTCTGTCCGCCAGAGAAAGCAGGATCTCCCAGTGGCCACACATTTTAATTCCACGTCCCATTCCCATTCTGATATGTCTATCCACAGCCTCCTCTACTGTCAAGATGAAGCTACACTCAGGTTGGAGGAACAACACCTTGTTTTCCGTCTGGGTAGCCTCCACCCTGATGGCATGAACATCGACTTCTCTAACTTCCGTTAATGCCCCACCTCCCCTTTGTAACCCATCCCTTATTTATTTATTTATTTATTTATTATTTTTCTCTTCTCTTTTTTTCTCCCTCTGTCCCTCTCACTGTAACTCCTTGCCCATCCTCTGGGCTCCTCCCCCCTTTCTTTCTCCCTAGGCCTCCCGTCCCATGATCCTCTCCCTTCTCCAGCTTCACATCCCTTTTGCCAATCAACTTTCCAGCTCTTAGCTCCATCCCTCCCCCTCTTGTCTTCTCCTATCATTTTGGATCTCCCCTCCCCCTCCCACTTTCAAATCTCTTACTAGCTCTTCCTTCAGTTAGTCCTGACAAAGGGTCTCGGCCCGAAATGTCAACTGTACCTCTTCCTATGGATGCTGCCTGGCCTGCTGCGTTCACCAGCAATTTTTATGTGTGTTGCTTGAAATTGCAGCATCTGCAGATTTCCTCGTGTTTGCGTTTTTAGATACACTGTTGACAGTATCTTGACTAGTTGCATCATAGCTTGGAACAGATATTCGAATGTGCAGGAGTGTATGGAGCTTCAGAGAGTTGTGGACCCTTCCCTACATCATGGGCACATCCATCCCCACCAATGGTAGCATCTACTGGAGGTGCTACCTCAAGAAGCCAACATCCATCATCTGGGCCATGACACCTTTTCACAGTTACCATCTCACAGGAGGTACAGAAGAAGCCTGAAGTCCCACATTAGCAGGTTCAAGAATGGCTACTTCCTTTTAATCATTTGGTTCTTGAACCAACTAGCAAACCCTAATCACTATAGTTTAACAAGACTGTGACACTTTGATTACTTTGCATTACAACGAGCTTTGTTTTGTTCTTAGGTGTGTTCTTGTAAAAATTGTGTACAATTTATGTTTAATTTTGTTTTTTTTGTTAATGCTGCTTGTGTGATGCTTTGTTTCTGTGAAGCTTTTGCAAGTAAGTTTTTTCATTGCACCTATTCATACATGTAATTATGCATATGACTTGACTTTGACATTCAGAACAGAGATGAGAAATGTGTTTACCAGAGCGAAGTGAATCTTAAGAATTTTCTTTCCGGCAAAAGGTTTGAACACTCAGTCATTCAATTTGTTCAAGAAGTAAATTGAGAGACTTTTAGATATTATGAAAAATCAAGGAGTTTCAGATTGGTGAAGGAGAGTGACTGATCAGCTGAAAAGGCACGGGGGCTAAATGGCTTCTACATACATTATTGCATTGCAACCACAAATATTGGAACAGATCAGTTGGTCCGAATGACCTGTTTACACACTGTGAATTCTATGAATGCTTGTACCTGACAGTGCACTGACTCATTTAATGCTTTTGGATCTTGAGTCTGAACATGCAGGTATGTATTCCTCATAAATTTAAGTAAGACATTCACTTGAGCTCCTAGAGCACAGGAGAATGAGCGGAGATAGAAACATAGAAAATCTACAGCACATTACAGGCCCTTCGGCCCACAATGTTGTGCTAATCATGTAACCTACTCTTGAAGCTGCTTAGAATTTCCGTATTGCTTAGCCCTCTATTCTAAGATCCATATACCTATCTAAGAGTCTCTGAAAAGACTATTATGTCTGCATCTACCACCTTCCCAGGCAGGCAGGCAGTACATTCCACACACCCACTACTCTGTGGAAAAACTTACCTCTGACATCCCCCTTGTACCTATTTCCAAGCACCTTAAAACTATGCCCTCTTATGTTAGCCATTTCAGCCCTGGGAAAAAGCCTTCAGCTATCCACACGGTTGATGTCTCTTATCATCTAATACACATCTGTCAGGTCACCTGTCATCCTCTTGCTCCAAGTTCACTCAGACTATTCTCATAAGGCAAGCTCTCCAATCCTTGTAAATCTCCTCTGCACCCTCTCTATCCATATCCTTACTGAAATGAGGTGACCAGAACTGAACACAGTACTCCAAATGGGGTCTAATCAAGGTCTTGTATAGCTGTAACATTACATCACAGCTCTTGAACTTAATCCCACGGTTGATGAAGGCCAACATACCATACGCCTTCTTAACAACACTGTCAACCTGTGCAGCAGGTCTGAGTATCCTATGGACATGAACCCAAGATCTTGCTGATCCTCCATGCTGTTAAGAGTCTTACCATTAAAATTATATTCTGTCTTCAAATTTGACCTACCAAATGAACCACTTTACACATCTCGGAACTCCCTCTGCCACTTCTGAGCCCAGATCGGCATCCTATCAATGCCCTACTGTAACATGTGACATCCCTCCAGATTATTCACAACACCCCCAACTTTTGTATCATAAGCAAATTTACTAACCCACCCTTTTACTTCCTCATCCAGGTCACTTATAAAGATCACAAAGAGGAGCGGTTCCAGAAAAGATCCCTGCGGAACACCACTAGTCACCGACCTTCATGCAGAATATGAACCATCCACAGCTACCCTTTGTCTTCAGTGGTTAACAAAATTCTGGATCCATTTATAGGTCTCCTTGGATCCATGCCTCATTACTTTCTGAATGAGCCTCACATGGGGAACCTTACACTACACCACTGGTCTAACTTCATCAATGTATTTTGTTACATCCTCAAAGAATTCAATCAGGTTTGCAAGGCATGACTTGCCCTTGACAAAGCCATGCTGACTATCCCTAATCAGATTGTCTCTCCAAATGCTCATAAATCCTGCCTCTCAGGGTCTTCTCCGACAACTTGCCCACCACTGAAGTAAGACTCACTGGTCTATAATTTCCTGGGTTAACTCCCTTTCTTGAACAAGAAAATGATGTTGGCAACCTTCCAATCCTCTCATATTTCTCCTGTCCCTATTGATGATGCAAAGATCATTGCAAGAGGCTTAGCAATCTATTTCCTCACTTCCTACAGTAACCTCTTCCAGTCCCAGCGGCTTATCTAACTTAATGCTTTTCAAAAGCACCAACATCCTCTTTCCTCTTTCTTAATGTCTTTACACTCAAGTGTTTCAGGTTGCTTTAAGTCATCCCCACAACTGCCAATGTCCTTTTCACTGATGAATACTGAAACAAAATATTCATTTAATTCCACAACCCATTCTGATATGTCTATCCATGGCCTCCTCTACTGTCAAGATGAAGCCACACTCAGGTTGGAGAAACAACACCTTATATTCCGTCTGGGTAGCCTCCAACCTGATGGCATGAACATTGACTTCTCTAACTTCCGTTAATGCCCCTCCTCCCATTCTCACCCCATCCCTTATTTATTTATTTATTTATTTATTTAGTTAGTTAGTTTTTCCCTTTTCTCTTTTTCTCTCTGTCCCTCTCACAATTATTCCTTGCCTGCTCCTCATCTTCCTCTGGTGCTCCTCTCCCCTTTCTTTCTCCCTAGGCCTCCCATCCCATGATCCTCTCCCTTCTCCAGCCTTGTATCCCTTTTGCCAATCAACTTTCCAGCTCTTAGCTCTATCCCTCCCCCTCTTGTCTTCTATCATTTCAGATCTCCCCCTCCCTCTCCCACTTTTAAATCTCTGACCATCTCTTCTTTCAGTTAGTCCTGATGAAGGGTCTCGGCCTGAAACGTCCACTGCGCTTCTTCCTATGGATGCTGCCTGGCCTGCTGCGTTCCACCAGCATTTTGTGTGTGTTGCTATTCATTAAGTACCTTCACTACCTCCTCCGACTCCACACGTTTCTGCTCACTCCTGATTGGTCCTATTCTCACACAGTTTATCCTCTTGCTCTTCAGATACTTGTTGAATGCCTTGGGGGTTTTCCTTAATCCTGCTTGCCAAGGCCTTTTCATGGCCCCTTCTAACTCTCCTAGTTTCATTCTTGAGCTCCTTCCTGGCACCCTTGTAATTTTCTAGAGCTCTAACAGTACCTAGTTTCTTGAACCTATTGTAAGCTTTTCTTGTTAACTAGATTTTCTACATACTTTATATACCATGGTTCTTTTACCCTACCACCCTTTCCTTGCCTCAATGGAATATGCCTATGGAGAACACTATGCAAATGTTCCCTGAACATCTGCCGCATTTCTGCCATGCCTTTCCGTGAGAACATCTGCTCCCAATTTAAGTTCCTAAGTTCCTGACTAATAGCATCATATTTTCCCCTACCCCAATTAAATGTTTTCCCAAATTTTCCACTCCTTTCTCTCTCCAGCGCTATGGTAAAGGAGATGGAGTTGTGATCACTACCTTCAAAATGCTCTTCCATTGAGAGATCTGACACCTGACCAGGTTCATTTCCCAATACTGGACCAAGTACAGCCTCTCTATCTACTTATTGCGTCGGGAAACCTTCCTGAACGTGCCTAACAAACTCCACCCCATCTAAACCGCTTGCTGTTAGGAGATGCCAGTCAATATTAGGAAACTTAAAATCACCCATCACAACAACGCTAGATCTACAAGATCTTATAGAAGTATACAAAATAATGAGAGGTAAAGTTTTAACCCCTTGGGTGAGACTAGTCATGTGTTTAGGGTGAAAGTGGATGGCCCAAAACATTGACTGTTTATTCTCCTCCATAGATGCTGTCTAACTTGCAGGGTTGCTTCAGCACTCTGCGTTTTTTTTTCCCTCTGCTTCATTGTATGTGCCTGTGATGCTGCCGCAAACAAGTATTTCACTGTACATGACAATAAATTTGACTTCAACCTTTCATATATGGGGCTCAGTATTTGATCTGTGATATCACGGCAGTGAGGCCTTCTGCGGCATATGTATAACAACATTAAAGGTACTCTATAATTGCAAGATGTTGCTGTTGGTGGAAGCATAAGCAAATGATCAACTTGAAACTAGTAAGTTCTCCTGCTGCAGAAAATGGATTTCAACCCATATTTCTAATGTAGCAGAGCACATAGGGATGTTAGAAACATTGGCTTAAAGCAGTTGGCTAAAGTGGTTCCTCATGTCTGTTCTACTCATTGTTAATATTTTGGGTGGCCCTCTACTTTGTCTTCTTTTCCTTCCAAGTCCAAACATCCCTTATTAACCTCAGTCCTGAAGTAAATCAACAAGCATCTGCAGCTCTCTGGGACAGAAGATGTGAATTCCAAAGATTGATAACCCTGAAGAAATCTTACTTAAATGAGAACCCTATCCACGCCGTCTACCAACACTAGACTTTCAAGCCTGAGGCAACTGCCTCAACAAATAGCTATAATCTTCCTCAGAAATGTATGTTACAAAGAGATTTCTTCTCATTCGTCTATACAAGTGAATAAAGGACTATTTTTATATTCCTCCATCCTTTAAATGTAACAAATGACATCTGTTGTCTTTGATCATGTGCTGCATAAATTGTGGCTGAAGATTCTCCCAACCTTAGGCATTCAGTAGACAATAACTAAAAATTACCAAATGGAGAAATCTTGACCTTATGGCCATAAAATCTGTCAAATCATCATTGAACCTCTCATTTTTTGTTGTCATTCTTATAAACAATTTTTCCAGTTTTTCTAATGCTTTTATATTCCCTTCTGATTACATAACCTGATATTTTTCTTCAGAAATATTGATAGCAGCCCTGAAATTCTTAAAGTTTATCCATTACTGGATGCTTTCCTCCCACCAGATGGTGCTGTGCTTCTCCTGATGCTAGACTAGCCAGAAGAACTGTACATCCTGATATACATTTTTGAACAACTGGAGGGTTTAAGTCAACATATATAAAGTGGAGAAGGGGCTATTCTCTATTACATAGCCTAAACTTTCCTGCTATGTAACAGATCCAGCACAAGCAAGTAACACAGATTTTGAGAGGCGATTTCACTGGCTGTGATAGGTCTGGAATAAACCCTCAGGCAATGGACTTTTAAAACTAGAGGGTAGAGGATTAAAGTGAGAGGGTAAGGGGGCCTGATGGGCAACCTTTTCACACACAGAATGGTGAGTATATGGAATGAGCTGCCAGAGGAAGTGTTGAGATGAGTATAATTGCAACATTCAAAAAACATGGACAGGAAATGTTTAGAGGATATAAAAGCCAAATTCAAGTAAATACAGTAGTAATAGCTTAGATATACTGTATGGACATGTTAGACCAACTTCTCTGTATAAATAGCTATTCTGTATAAATCTATGACAGTATGACTAATTGGGATTGGCCATATGAGGACCACAGAAGGAGAAATCTCTTCACTCAGGATCTTTGGAACTCCCTATGATATGTGTTGTTGTTCATTCATCGAATGTATTTGACATTGATAGGTTATTGAATATTAATGGAATTGGAGAACAAGTTGGAAATCAAGAGGATTATCTGTGATTTGACTGAATGACGGCAATGGAACACTACAAGTCAAGTCAAGCGTATTGTCATTTAACTATATATAGGTATACTGTCAAATGAGGCAACATTTTTCCAAACCAGAGTGTAAAGCACTGCATACATATAACACACAATAACTTATGAAAGTAAGGTAAAATCTACAGATGAATTATGCACAAAGAAACAAAGTAAAGTGCATACATTAAATATTGTAAGGTACAGAACAGAATAACCGCTGGCAGTATGAATATGATGCAGCAGGGAGTTTAGAAGCCTAATGGCCTGAGGGAAGAAACTTTCCTCACCCTGATAGTCTTGTTTTTATGTAAGAGTCTTCTGCCTGATGGTAGAAAGTCAAAGAGGATGCTGGATGGATGGGTGGGATCCTTAATAACGCTGAGGGCTCTGAGTACACAGCGCTCCTGATAAATGTCCTCGGTGGATGGTAGGGAGACCCCTATGATTCTCTCAGCCATTTTCAGTTCTTTGTAGGGACTTCTGGTCCGATGGACAACTGCTCATATTCCAGATGGAGATACAACTTTCAAGACACTTTCAATGGTGCTCCTATAAAATTCAGTTAAGATGGGATGGGGTTTGTCAAATGTGTTCAGGAAGATTTCCTTAATCATTGCATAGAAGTCCCACTTAAAAAGTGTGCGAAACTTGATCTGCTATTAGGGAATGGGACAGGGCAGTTGAAAGTTTGTGTTGTGGAATGCTTTGCATTCAGTGACCATAATGCCATTAGTTTTAAAGTAAATATGCAAAAATATAGGTCTGGTCCACGGGTTGAGATTCTAATTTGGAGAAAAGGCAATTTTGATGGTATCGTAAATTATCTGGTAAGTGAGAATTGAGACAATTTGTTTTCTGGCAAAGGTGTACTTTGTAAGTGGGAGCCTGCAAAGGTGAAATTTTGAGAGTACAAAGCTTGTATGTGCCTGTCAGAATAAAAGGTAATGATAATAGATTTAGGGAACCTTGGTTTTCAAGAGATAATGAGGCCCTGGTTACGAGAAAAAAGAGGTGCATAGCAGATATAGGCAGGTAGAAATTGCCAGGTGCTGAGCAGAGATATTTAAATCATCCTCAGATATAGGCGAGTTACCAGAGGATCAAAGGATAGCCAATGTTGCTCTGCCGTTTAAGAAAGGCTCTAAACATCAACCAGGAAATTATAGGCCTGTGAGTCTGACATTTGTGGAAAGTTATTGAAAGGTATTCTAAGGGACCGAATATATAATTTTGTTTTGGATAGACATGGGCTGATTAAGGACAGTCAGCATAGCTTTGTGCTTGGTAGCTCATGTCTAACCAATCTTATAGAGTATTTTGAGGAAGTTACTAGGAGAGTGGATGAAGGCAAGATAGTGGATGTTGTCTACATAGATTTTAGCAAGGCATTTGACAAGATCCTACATGGGAGGTTGGTTGAAAAGGTACCAGAAGGTTCAGTCGCTCAGCATTCAATATGAGGTAGTAAATCGGATTAGACACTGGCTTTGTGGAAGAAGCCAGAGAGTGGTAGTAGATGGTTGCCTCTCTGACTGGAGGCCTGTGACTAGTGGTGTGCCACAGCAATCGTGCTGGATTTGTTGTTGTTTGTCATTTATATCAACAATCTGGATGATAATGCAGTTAAGTGGATCAGCAGATTTGCAGATGACACCAAGATTAGGGGTGTAGTAGACAGAAAAGAAGGCTATCATGGCTTGCAGTGGGATCTGGACCAGCTGGGAAAATGGACTGAAAAATGGCAGATGGAATTTAATGCAGACAAGTGCGAGGCATTGCACTTCGGTAGGACCAACCAGAGTAGGTCTTACACAGTGAGTGGTAGGGCACTGAGAAGTGTGGTAGAACAATGGGATCTGGGGATACAGGTCCATCATTCACTGAAAGTGGTGACACAGGTAGTTGGGTCATAAATAGCTTTTGGCACATTGGCCTTCATAAATCAATGTATTGAGTACAGGAGATTGAATGTTATGTTGAAGTTGTATAATACGTTGGTGAAGTCTAATTAGGAGTATTGCATACGGTTTAGATCACCCAACCACAGGCAAGTTGTAAATAAAGTTGAAAGAGTACAGACAAAATTTACAAGAATGTTGCTGGATTTGGAGGACCTGAATAATGAGGAAAAATTGAATAGGTGAGGACTTTATTCCTTAAAACTTAGAAGATTGAGAGGAGATTTGATAGGTCTACCAAATTATGAAGGGTATAAAGAGCGTAAATGCAAGCAGAGTTTTCCCACCGAGGTTGGGTAGGATTACAACCAGAGGTCATGGGTTAAAGGTGAAAGTTGAAAAGTTTAAGGGAACATGAGGATAAACTTCACTCAGAGGGTTGTGAGAGTGTGGAATGAGCTGCCAGCCCAAGTGGTGCACGCGAGTTCGATTTCAACGCTGAAGCGAAGTTCGGATAAGCCTGACTACCTTGGATTTGTCTCTGATTGTTATTTTTGTATCGAAGTTTTTCTTTATGTCTGTATAATTCATGTATAGCTTGTGTTTTGTGTGCTATCTGTCCTTATGTGCCCTGTGATGCTACTGCAAGTGAGTTTTTCACTAAACCCTTACCTCGTCATACTTGAGTACATGACAATAAACTCAACTTGTTTGCATATGGATTTAAATGTGACTGTTTTGAGATATAATATAAATAAATAGACATTTAAGGTAATCTGCAAAAATAAGTCAAGCAGATATCTTGATACCCGCTTGTCACCTCTTTTACATACGACCAGGTTCACATGAAAATATTAGCAAGTGGCTTGAAGGCCCCACACAAACAGCAGAGGGAGCTAAGCTGACCATAATCAGTGCATTCCTTCAGAATTGAAATTATTGAAATGGTTCTTAGTGATCTCAGATTATAATTTGATAATTGAAATGTCTGAGAAATTACTGACTATACTGTTCTCTCAGTAAAGGATCAAAGTGCTATATTAGCTGCAATTGGATGCTATTGTGGCTCAAACATAATGAGGTGATTTCATTTGCATTTCTTTTCCTTCATTCCAGAAGCTGCCGATTCAATCTAGGGTATAATCAGTGAATCACAGTGTGATCTATTTTCATGTAGAAGGATTATGAGCTCGCTGTGTGTGCTCAACTCTCCATAGTTGCCTTGGAGTTTCCAGGAATTTAACATTAATCTCCAGTTTACCATTTATAAATTCATTGTCACGCAGCATGATAACATTCTTCGGCCCATCTTGACTATCCCAACTGTGTTAACCAGCGAGCTAGTCCCATCCGCCTACGTTTGGCCCATAGTCCTCTAAATCTCTTCTGTCCTTATAGAGATGTCTTTTAAATGTTGCTACTGTGCCTGCATCAACTATTATTTCTGGCAGCTCATTCCAAACTTGGACCACCCATTGCTTGAAGAAGCTGCTTCTGATACCCCTTTTGAATCTCTCACCTCTGATCTCAAACCTATGCCCTCTTTCTTGTTAGCACCCACTCTCTAGGAAAATAACTATCTGCTTTCATCCTGCCTATCAGCTTCATGATCTTATATATTTCTATCAAGTCACCCCTCAATCTCTTAAGTTTTGAGAAATAAAATTCTAGTCTGTGCAGCCTCTCCCGTGACCCAGACAATCAAGTCTAGGCATCCTTCCTGGAGATCCCTTCCGATACAGTTACCTATAAGAATATTCAAATATGGGGAAATTAGACTGCTTTGACTCACAGTCTTGAACATGCAGTCAGGTAATAAATTCACTATGAAGACAATCGAATGTACGAAGTGGAACGAAAGGTTGGATGTTTTAAGATAAAATGATATTAGTAGAGGCCTCCAGAATATGGCCAACCAGAAGTTGGAAACCCTATTACACCCTCAGAAACTTCAATGGATCCATAAACACTCTTGCATGATGTGACAGGATCTGTAATTGCATGTTGTCTTCACATATCTTGCTGCTGGCTGAGTTGTTTTATTTCCAACAGTAACAGTTTCAAACTGAATGGCTTTTGAGAAAATCCCAGTCAAGGGACACTCATCTGATAAAGGTTTATAACATTGTGTAAGGCACAGATAAAGTGTAGAGACCTTTTTCCCAGGGTTGAAATGTCTGGCTCTGTGCTGTTCTACATTCTATGTTCAAGGTCATCAACTACATTCTATAAATTTTGTGTCTACTTATCTATTCCCCAAAGGGAGTGATATGTGCATGTGAGAGAGGAAAATATATGTTCCACTTAAGGAGTGTTTGTGTATGTGTGTGTGTGTGTGTGTGTGTCTGGCTGTATGTGAGATAGAGCAAGATCTATAGAATATGTTAATATGTTTGTGGGTGCATTGTTGTGGCATGTGTATAATCCTGATCAGTGAGTTCTTGGGAGTGTAAACCTGGCAGATGTACCATGGTACCATACCTTTTAAGGATGAGATATATTAAAACAGGTCGTAGCTCCATCAAACATTCTCAAACAATATTCAATCCCCCAAATCCAATAACTCTACCATTAATTAAATGGTATTAAAAGAAAATATGATAAAC
Source organism: Mobula birostris (assembly GCF_030028105.1). NCBI lineage: Eukaryota > Metazoa > Chordata > Chondrichthyes > Myliobatiformes > Myliobatidae > Mobula > Mobula birostris. The sequence goes on along the minus strand of NC_092373.1, from coordinate 172,714,798 downwards.
ATTTTTGTTCAAAACTCCCTCTGATTCTTCTCCTGTGTTTGTCTAGAGATTAACCCGGAGACTCCAGGGTAGGTCTGGAGGTTGCTTTCTCTCAGTCCAGCTCAATGGCGAAATGCCAGAACACCATCAAATTCTGTTTTGAAACCAACAATCTGATGTTACTTGGTGTTTACTTCTTTCCACATTTCCATCATTTTTTTCATGGAGCAGCACCTCAAGGGATTTTTTAAAAGTGGATGAGGTCCATCTGCTTCCCAATCAATGAGGTTTATTTGATCATTATCAAAATGACATGTATGGGATCTTTCTCTGCACACCTGCTTGCCGTGCTTCCTACATTTACACAACCAAACATCAGGAGTACTTCATTGACTGTGAAATGATTTGGGACATGCTTGAACTGTGAAAGGCATCATACAAATGCAAATATTACTATTTGGATGCTTGGCTTTACCGGGGAAGTCTCACTCATGGTGTTCTGAAACTCTGCATCGACGAGCCATCCTCAACCTGAAGTGTTTTTTAATTTGTTTCTGTTGTGTGTTATGTAATTTTCCCAACTGACTGTGGTCAGGTGAGTTAACCATCAGTTCCAAAACCCAATAGCATACCGAACAACAGATAGTGGTTGCAGAATTTCATCTTCCTGGACAGGAGTCAGATCTGAAAAATGACAACTGATGGCAGTTCTCCCACTAGGAAGTAAGGTTCTAATTGATAATGCACTGGAGTTAATTTCAATTTGCCTTGCATTAACTGAATAAGAAGTTCATAAACTTTAACTGCCAGCACACAAGGTGAACTGAACTATTAGCAACATGCCCTCTTTTCATTACTACTATCAGGAAGGAGGTGCACGATTCTGGAGACCCACACTCAATGATTTAGAACCAGCTTCTTCCCCTCCACCATCAGATTCCATGAACAGCTTGTTATTCCTTCAATGTCCATGCCATTGGTAGTCTATGACCCTAATTCTCCAATTTCATGTAACCTTCTCCACCCACCCGTCCCTTTTCTCTTTCCTCCTGATTTACCCAGTTTCTCCTACATCTACTCCAGCCCCCATCACCCTGTTTCTTACCTCTCCTCCATCTACTTCTTCTGTCTATCATCCAGCTACTTGTCCCACTGGTTCCCCTCCCCCTACTGTTCCCATCTACACTCCCCACCTCTCTTATCCGGTTTCATGTTCCACCTCCCTTTCCAATTGGATTCCATTATTTACACCCCTTTGTTACCCCCATTTATTGCTTCCTAGCCTCTGTCAGTATCTCCACTCCCCCCATCTCCATCTGCCTATCACCCCTCCTTACCTGGATCTGCCTCTCTCTGAGCCATCCAGTCATGAGTATAGGGTGAGTAGTGGGCTACACGCATCTTTGAGATGCACCTTTTGATTGTGAGCGAGGGAATGTTATTACCTCCCAGCCAATTTCACTCATTCTGCATTCTGTAAACCCCATCTGTTGGGTTCCCTGCAACAAAAAAAAAAATGCTGAGATTTGAACAAAGTTCAGCACACCACAGAAACCAGACTTTCCTCCATGGTCCACACTTCTCACTGCCTCAGTAAAGCAGCAAATGTAAAGACCCCACCCATCCCAAACATTCTCTCTTCTGCCCCTTCTCATTGTGCAGCAGATACAAAAGCCTGAAAGCACTTACCACCAGGCTCAAGGACAGCTTCTGTCCCAATGTTATAAGACTTCTGAATAGTCCCATAGAGTCTTGACTTCACAATCTACCTCGTCATTCTCTTGTACCTTATTGTCTGCCAGCACTGCACTTAGTAAAGTGACACTTTATTCTGCACTCCCTTATTGCTTTCCCTTATAGCACCTCAATGCTCTGTTTTAATGAAATGATTGGTATGGAAGACGTGCAAAACAGTGTTTTCACTGTATCTCAGCACATATGACAACAATAAACAAATTTACCAATTTCCCATGTCCCATCAAACCAGGTCCCTCTCATTGTTCCACAAAGAACAATCAGATAATACTTTTGTTAAGTATTAACATTAGCAATAAATATCGGCCAGCACACCAGGAGAAGGGCCTTGGTGTGTATGTGGATTACATTTTTATTTGGCTATGGGATTCAAGGGAGCAAATAGGATGTAATATTTCATCTGAAGGGACTCCAAGTACTGGAACCTCCCATTTGTGATAAGAAGTACATTGAAAGAAAATATATGGAAGAAAAATAAAAGCCTGAAGTTTTAACAATTCCCCAGTGATATGTTTCAAATGTTGTACTTGAAACTCCTTTCAGACAAATGGAAGCAGATTAAAAAGGAACAAGTGGTTTAATTAGTGAAAAGTGTATTATTAGGGAGGGAATAATGTATTCATTGTAAGAAGTTATGTAACTCACCAACTGGGATGGCAGCCAGAAAAGGAATCAACAGGATTTGAGGATTAATCTGTGGGATAATAGGATGAGCAACATCAGAGGAGTAATTAAAGTATATTAAAACTTTGTTAATTTTCTCATTAACCTTCGTTCATTAGTTACTGAAAATAATGAATATGAGATAAAGGTTTGATTTTCTACCAAGGATCAGGTACTGAAAGTTGGCATTTTGTTGGCCAAGAGAGCTAATGTCATGAGTTACTGGAGCAATGACAAGAGTGTGGTTGTTGGGATTCACGTTCTGGGAAAAGGCCAGTAAGGGTTGGCCGAGCTCTCTACATTGTAAGGATAGAGAAGAGAAAGACAAATGTAGTATTTAGTAAGAGCTTCAAAGCTTTCTGGGCACTTTTTTGGGATCAAAGAATGTTATTTCTGGTGAAATGATTTTACTCAGGTGACGATAGTGAAAACAGAAGAAGGTTAAGTTGGACCAATCTCAGTTGGATCCACCTAACAAGGTGCAGCCACTGTAATGCGAGATCATGAGTCCTCAGAGCCTTAGGCTCCATGCAGACACTAAAGTCTTTCTCCAGCTGTTGAAGGATTGTTTCTGCTCCCAAATAACTGACTGAGCTGTAAGATACTCTGGACATCAACTTTAGTTGTACTGCAGGTGTGGTGCCTCAGGCAGATGTGTTTGAGATAGATAAATACAATGACAATGTATGAAGGGATACAACCCCAAGTCACAAAACTACTGGGTCTCAAAAAGGATGCAACAAATAAAATCAAGGAAGCCATGAGCACGAGAAATTCTGCAGACACTGGAAATCCAAAGCAATACACACAAAATTCTGGAGGAACTCAATGGAACTGTATAAACAGCCAACATTTTGGGCAGAGGTTCTTCATCAGGACTGGAAAGGAAGGGGGAGATGCCAGAATAGCAGGATTTGGGTGAGGAGAAGGAGGACAGGCTAGAAGGTGATAGGTGAAGCCAGTTGTGTGGGGGAGGGGGATGAAGTAAGAAGCTGGGAGGTGATAGGCATAAAAGGCAAAGGGCCTCAGAAGAAGGAGTCTGATAGGAGAGGAGAGTGGACCTTAGGAGAAAGAGGTAGAGGAGGGACACCAGGAGGAGGTGATAGGCAAGTGAGGAGAAGAGGCAGGAGGCCAGACTGGAACTGAAGAAGAGGGAAGGATGAGGGAAATAATTACCTGGAAGTTGGAGAAATCAATGTTCATGTAATCAGGTTAGAAGCTACATAGTCGGAATATGAGGTGATGCTCCTTCAAACAGGAAGTGGCCTCATCGTGACAGAAGTGAATGCCTTGGGCCAGCAAGTCGGTATGAGAATGAGGATAGGAATTAAAATGATTAGCCATCAGAAAATTCCACTTCTTGCAGATGGAGCAGAGGTTCAAACCAGTTCCCAGTCTACGTCAGAACTCAGCAATGTAGAGAAGGGGTGCACCAGAAACAGTAGGTGACCGCAACATATTTGCAGGTGCAGTGTTGCCTCAGCCTAAAAGGACTGTTTGGAGCTCTGAAGGAGGTGAGTGGGCAGGCGTGGCACTTCTGCTACTTGCAGGGATAGGTGCCAGGAGGGAGATTATTGGGGTGGGACGAATGGATAAGGAAAATATGGAAATAACGATCCCCGTGGAAAGCAGAAAGTGCTGATGGTGGTGGTGGTGGGGGGGGCGGAGTTAAAATGTGTTTAGTGGTAGGATCCTGTTGAAGATGGCAGGAAGTTGTGGTGAATGATGTATTGGATGCAGAGGCTCATGGGATAGTAGGTGAGGACAAAGGGAACTCTGTCCTTGTTAAGGCAATAGAAAGATGGGGTGGGGTGTATGGAGTGTCAGGGAGGGGTAGCAGCTCTGGTGGGGGAACATGTCGCGTCCTTTTCAAGGCCGCTAGTCCACCTTTGGTCCCCACCTGGCACTCAGCTCTCACCTGTGGCTCCCCCAGTGGCAGCGCTAGAGATGTTTTCTTGCTGGTGCTACAGTGGGGCTGAATTATTCAGTGATGGTGCTGAGGGATGTACTGTGTGGTAATATGTATTCGCAAGGCCAGACGCGTGGCGTTCAAAAGTCAGATTCGAGCATTATGTGCCTACTATAAATGCCTCTGTTGACTCAAAAGCAACAACAATTGATAGATATAATATAGAAGTGAACTGTGACAGTGTCAACAGCATCGGAGACAACCCGGGCTACACAGAGCGTAAACAAACAAACCAACAGAGCATCCGACCCACAGTGCACAACGTGAATCACGCACCAATCCCGCAATCAGCGTCAAATGCATGCTTTTCAACTGAAAAACACAACACTAACCCACAATGTCCACTGCTATTCGCATTACATAGACAGACAGTGCCAAAAGATACACCGTTATTAAAGTCAAATAGGGCAAGGCTTATTAACAGGTGCAAGGCTTTACCAGGGGTCAGACAAATGGTGCTCTGACCATGCAATATCTCAATTAATTTGGCTACTGAATTTAAAACAAAAATCAACAGAATCACCGCTTGGAAGTCTAAGCAAAACCACTAGGCTTAATAGCAGTAAATGTAATATTTTAGGATTTGCAGGAAACATAAGGACTATGGGGTATCCACCACAAAATAATAACAACAATCAGCATTAGTCTTGGCCCAAATTTTTTTAAAAAATCAACTGCACTCACCATTGATGTTTTCAAAGAAGCACAATCCGTCTGTTGTGTGATTGCTGGCGAAAGCATCAGTGATTTTCTGGATGTCAAGTGCTTTGGTCCTCTGGCTGTTTATGGCCAACAGGGAAAAGTTGCTGTTCCGAGCATCGCCGCTGCTATTCCTTGGGTAGTTTTTGAGGCATCTGAGGCAAGAGAAACTCCGTTTGCATGAGGTAGATGTCACAGGTAGAGTCAGTGATATGCAGATTAGTTCGTATAAACCTATAAATGTATCGCGGTCGGGTCTGATTCGAGCTAGAAATTCCATTGTGTCATTCACTGTCTTGTTCTTCCTTTTGTTTTGATTCCAGCAGATGCCGAACCTGATGTAGCTCTGCAGTCAGGTTCACTTCAGTCACTCCATAGTATTGGGCCATTGGCCAAAGACAATTCTTGTCTAGGAAGAACTTGTGTTTGGGACTCAATGCTGAGACTCCAGTCAGAACACCCCCAGTCTCAATTGAGAACCGTCTTTTCATTTCAGTCAGAAGTCTGTCTATAACCAGATAGAAACAGTGCTTGTGAAGGTCATCAGAGGATGTGACAGGTGTACGTTCAATTTGGGCCTCAACAAAATCATGTAGGTGGCGGGGTGGCTGGGCCTGTCTCCTTTCATGTGGTCTGCTCTGTATACCGGCCTTGATGCACAGGTCCCGAGCTCTTGCCTGAATTTCACTCCATGATTCCTCTCCCCGTTTTGCTGAGAGTGCATCGATTACAGACTGAGCCAAGTCCACAGCGGATGAAAGTTCCAAACTGGGAGATTGTAGCTGGTCTGACATGAACTTGGTGACTGGGAATAAATCCTCAAACAGAGTGAGAATTAAAGCAAACTGCTCGTCAATCAGTCCATTTACAGCTCTGGTCTCCATTTTCTCCATGCATTTGGTTGACCCATAATATCCTGCAGTGTAGCTAGAATGGCAGGGAGTGATTCCTTATAGCCCACAAAGCTGTATACTGCCATGCCCAGCATATATCTGACAATTTCTTCAACTCCACGGGCTGTGCAGTTGATTCCAGTTTTCTCTGTTTCTTCATGAAAAGATCGTGGGCAACAGAGTTTGAAAAGAAGTTGTAAAACAGCTGCACAGTTTCAAAAAACTCACCCGCCTGCTTGTTGTACACTGCTCACAACATCCACTAAAACAAGGTTAAGTCTGTGAGCGTGGCAGTGTATATATAATACCTGCCGGACCTCTTTCCTGACCATCTCTTGTACCCCGTTATTGCACCCGGACATCACTGCCACCCCGTCATAACACTGACCTATACACGCGTTCTTATCAATAACACACTGGGCGAGTGTCTGTTCAATGCTTTTAAGAAGCGACTCTGTGTCCAACCCTTCTGCTGGAGTGAAGTGCAAGGATTCTTCAAGCACTGTTTCGTTATTCGAATACCGAACCACCACGGATATTTGCTCCTTTTTACTCAGGTCTTTACTTTCATCCACCATGATGGCAAAATGTCCAGCCTCCTCGATTTCTGCACTTATTTGACGTCTGACCACATCTGCCATAATACCCATAATTTCATTTTGGATATCATGATGGGTGTTTTTTGCATTTCAAGGATTGTCCTCTATGTTTTTAGCTACAATCTTATCAAACTGTCCAATTACACTGAGCAACTCAACAGAGTTTTCCCTATTGCCAGATCCATCATCCTGCCTGTGTCCTCACTGGGCAATGCCTTGGCACGCAGTATAGTGTAGAGACTCAACCACTGCTCTCATATACTCATGATTTTCTTGGACAATCTTTGCATGTCCTTTATCAAGCATGTTTCCCAATCTTGAATCATCTTGTTTCCTCAATCTGAATTCAGCCCATGCCTCTTAGCAAACTTATGAGCTGCACGTACATGGTGGGTTTTGAAAGCTGTTGTAGCTTTCCGCCAGTTGCGGTAACCGGTGACAGTGAAGGTAGACTCAGAATGGAACCCATGACCTCCACACAGGAAATGCCTGCATGCGAAGCAGAATGTAGTATCTTTCGTGATCAAGTATTCCAGCCAGGAGTACAGGTCAAACCAGCCACAAATAAAACTCCTTTGCTGATTGCCAAACTGTTGCCAGCAGCGAAGGGTACATTTTCAATGCTGGCCGATGGGGTCCTTCCTCAGGCTGCTGGCTAACATCACCAACAGTATTCCCACTAGCACTAAAAGCAGCTTCATCCATGTTCTCTTCCGAATCCCGCTCCATTTCTTCTTCCTCTGCTTTGCCCTCACACTCCTTCAATATACTGCAGTCATCCTCAGACCCACTTACTTCTTTCTGCATGTCACTTTCAATTAAGACAGGCTCAGGCTGAGATACCACTGATTCCTCTGGATGAGGTCGTTTTCTCACTAAAAATCGATTCATTTTTCACACTGGCCAAAATAATGCACGTGCCAGGCCCACGCTAGCTTGTAAAAGTACAATGTGTGTGTGTGGCATCCGTTAGTCTCGCGAGACCACGGATCTGCGCCTGGATCCTGTACAATGTATGTATACTATCAGTCTCTTGTGTAAGTGAGAGTGAGTGACATCACCACCTTAGGTGATCTTAGATCAGCTTAACTGATCTGAGAACAGCAATGGCAAGACATTGACAATGAACGAATAAGCAGAAGTGTAGAGTGGATCTGACCTTGGACCAGCACAGAGTTTATAACCTTATTGCTGCATGGGTGCTATGGTAATTAGGGGCGTTGTTTCACTAGATCAACTGGAGAAACAAGCTGTATTCAAAACTATACAGAGAAAGCAAAGCCGCTACAATTTGTATGTCAAATTTCAGTTAATTTCTTGGTGTTGCTATTGTAATTTCTGCTGGACTAGCTAGTACCACCTCAGCACCGCACCTGGATTGCCTGTAGCTGTTTGCATGTGACAGTGGCCACACCCTGGGCAACGGCTTCAACAAGCTGGTTAAACCAGGTGAGAGTAGCCGGAGGGTCTGAAACCCTCAGTGAGATAGGGAGTTGCCTATCCCAGCACGTGAAGACAGACTCCGGCGGATTGAGCGGACGAGACCAATGGAAGGTCTAACGGTCAAGAAGGCGGTCTCTGCAAGCGTCGTGGAACATGTAGAGCAGGACAAGACACAGAAGACGTCCTGGTCATCCGCTGCGCCTAGTCCCATCTCCAGCCGTCTCGACTCTGTCTTGCCACTGGATCCAGGTGGGAATTGGGAAGAGATAGTGAGGCTGACGCTGCGCAACTCTCCCTCACTTAAATCCACATCACGTGCTGGTCTCGACACCATCATAATGGTGTTGAGGTCCTCATCGACGTCGACAATGGACGAACACATAGAAAGATGGGGTGAGCGTGGATGTTGACGAAATGGAGGGGATGCGGGTGAAGGCAGCATCAACAGTGGGAGAAGGGAAACCCTATTCTTTGAAGAAGGAGGACATCTCTAATGTCCTGGAAAAGTAAACCTCATCCTTGGGAACAGATACAGTGGAGACGAAGGAACTGAGAAAGGGGAATGGCAGTTTACTGGAGACAGGATGGGAAGAGGTATAGTCAAGTTTATAAAAGATAACCATGAGAATGTCATTTTGTGGCTTGTGTTTGTAAATCCCCAGTTATTTAACTAACCATAGTTCAATGAACTATGCTGGAACCCGAGTGCAAAATGGAAGCAGTACCCAGTGAACGTATTTGCACAGCATGTATCTGCAGTTGCACAAAGCAAATAAGGTGCTGGCTTGTATTAGCAGATCAAATATAATGTTTGTGTATTATTGGGTAAATCCAGGTCTGATCCTAAGTAGAAAGTTTCAGCCGCTTATGAAGCAAGAAAATCAAAAATAATGGTAGCGGGAAAGCTTTCAGTTGTAAGGACAAACTAAGGAAGTTGAAGGCTCTCAGTCCGAAATGTTAACTGTTTGCTCTTTTCTGTAGATGCTGTCTGGCCTATTAATTTCCTCCACCACTTTGGTTTGATTTCCAGCATCTGCAGATTTCCTCATCATCGAGTTGGTGCAATTTTCTTGGCAGAGGAAGATTTGATGCAATTCAGTTTAAACTTCCAAACAACTACATGCCCGAAAATAAGCAAGTTATCAGCAATAGGAAATAAATTGTGTGGAAGGTTTCTTTACTTGTGGTGTATTAAGATTAGGGTTGGAGATTAGAGTTGGGGTTAGGATTAAGTTCAGGGTTAGTCCCCTTAATAGTGTCTTTTATTCATTTTCCAGTCCAGAAAGTAAAGCTGAAAAGTCCAGGCTCTCACTTCCAGTGCTTAGGGATTCTGTACTGTTGGAGCTGCAAACTCTTGGATGAGATATTAAATTCCATAAAATAATTTTGAAGAGTGGCCAAGTTTTTCACTGCATATTTTATGTATTGCACTGTACTGCTGCCACAAAACAACAAATTTGACAACAACAACGTCATTGATAGTAACCCTGACTCTAGTGACCTGACAAATATTTATCCTTCAATCAATATCAGGAAAAATGGCTATCACATTGCTTACACAGAACTGGCTGACACATTCCCTATCTTTGCCTGCCCTTCAAAAGTACTTCACTGGTTGTAAAACTTGCACACAATGCTGGAGGAGCTCAGCAAGTCCTGTGGGATGTACCAAGGCTGTGAAAGTTGCCACACAAGCAAAATTCTTCTGAGCAAACAATTACACAATGCCACTTGAGGATAAAGGAATGAAGTGACAGTGGAGTTGATCTATAAAGTTTAGATGGTTTAAAGCTAAGAAATCATTGCAGTCCTATTAACTGATTTATGTACTTGCATCTGTTAGGGCTCTGGGAGTTTTACTACTGATGCATAGTATACGTTCGGGTAACTCTGAGAACCTGCCTTAGGGGATTAAATATTTCTAAGGATGATTCATGACTCTTTCCCAGGGTGGAAATGGCTAATACAAGAAGGCATAATTTTAAGTTTTTTTAAAAATTCAAGTTCAGGTTTATTGTCAGCTGACTGTACCTATACACAACCAAATGAAACGTTTCTCCAGCCAACAATGCAACCTCAAAACACGTATCACACACAGCACATAAATCAAAATATTACCATAAACAGGTTCATTAGATATAATTCAAAATACATGTAGTGCGCAGCATACGTAAACAGCAAACAGTACAATAAACGGTAAACAGCCCAGTGTCGAGACCTTGATGGTGGCAGGGTATTCATTAGTCTCACAGTCCGAGGGAAGAAGTTGTTACCCAATTGGCAGTCCTAGTCCTGATACTTCTGTACCTCCTTCCTGACGACAGTGGGTCAAAGAGATAGTGGATGGGTGATATGGGCCCTTTGTTTGCAACAGTCTCGGTAAATGTCACAAAACAGGGTGGAGGGAGACCATGGTGATCTTCTTGGCAGTTTTAACTACCTTCTTTGGGGGTCTTGCGGTCACTGGTCTTGCAGCTTCCGTACCACCTAATGATGCAGTTAGACAGGACGCTCTCAGTATTTCTCCTGTAGAAAGTTGTTAGAATGGGACAGGGAACCTTCCTCGGAAAGTGTAGATGCCGCTGTGCCTTCCTGACTGGCGAGGGGGTATTGTAGGTCCATTATCCGCACACCAAGGAACTTTGTGCCTTCAGTCTCTCCACGGCAGAGCCATTGATGTACAATGAAGAATGGTCGAACTGCGCTTTCCTGAGGTCCATAATCATCTCTTTTGTCTTGTCCGTGTTGAGACTCAGGCTGTTGTTCTCGCACAACTTGTCAGACCTCTCTACTTCCACCTCATCCTTGTTGCCGATGAGGCCAACCTCTGTAGTATCAACAGCAAACTTGATGATTAAGGTGACTGGAGGAAACTGTGCGGGGGTGGGGGTGATGTTAGAGGTATGTTCTTCAGTGGTAGGTGTGTGAAATGCCCTGCCAGGGGCAGGTACATTACGGGCATTTGAGAAACACTTCAGGCACATTGATGACAGAAAGTTGGGGGGGGGGCTACGTAGGAGGGAAGGATTAGATTGATTTTAGAGTAGGGTGGCATGGTAGTGTAGTGATTAGCACAATGCTTTACAGTACAGGCAACCCGGGTTCAATTCCTGCCGCAGCCTGTAAGGAATTAGTACATTCTCCCCGTGACTGCATGGGTTTCTTCTGGGTGCTCCAGTTTCCTCCCACAGTCCAAAGTCATACTGGTTGGGTAGGTTAATTGGTTGTTTAAATTGTCTCATAATTACCCTCAGATTAAATTGGGGGATTGCTGGGCTTGAAAGGCTGGAGGCTCCTGTTCCATGTTATATCTTAAAAAGTAAATAAATACATTAAAAATTAAAAGATTGGACAGAATCATAGGCTATAGGGCTCTGCTGTACTGTTCTATGCTCTGTGTTCTATGGCACAGTAGATTTTACAGGACCGTACTAATTTAGTTGTAAGTTCCCAGTAAATATTTTAGGGAAATCAAATTACATAACGGGCACCTGCCTCCCCAACATGGGTGGTGTCTACAGGAGGCGCTGCTTGGTCAAAGATTCCCACCATGCCATTTTATCACATCTACCATCGAGCAGAAGGGAAGGTTCAGAAGCCTGAAGTTCTGCACGACCAGAGACAAGCATAGCTACACCCCTTCAACTATTGGGTTCTTGAACCAACCAGCAAAACCCAAATCACTACAGTTTAGCAACGCTATAACCACTTTAACTACTTTGCACTAACATGGACTTTATTTTTGTTCTAATTGTGATTATTTTTTCAAAAATTGTATATAATTGTGAATGTTGCTTACATGATGCTATGTGCCTGTGAAGCCAGTACAAATCAGTTTTTCATTGCACCTGTGCAGATCCTTGAGCAATGAACTCAACACTAACTTTGAATTACTGAAGTAAAAGCCTTCCAGGTTTAGTTGAGACTTGGGTAATAATGGAGTTTCATTGCAATTGTGTCTGGCAAGTCCAATCAAATTAGAAAGAATTTCATTATCCCAGATGATTCATAGCAAAACATATTTACACGTTTCACTCTCCTCAGATTACAGAACTGTTTACAATACACCCGGACTCTGATTAACGGTCTCCTTTAGTGAGCTAGCTAGAAGTAGTTCAGGATGAATGTAACTCCATCATTACCGAATCAGCAGAGAGAGTTTGCCTCAGCTCTGAATTCACAAGGAAACATAAATGAAAATGCTGTTTTTTTCCCCTCTCTATTCAGCTGTTGGAGCTGCTAACTCTTTGTCGACCTTCCCAATGTGAGACGGTGCTCCAGATTCCAGCTTCTGCAGTCTCTTGTGTCTCCTCCTTACACCAGCCATCTCACCTCTCTATTCTCAGTCCTGAAATACCAGGGATGATTGATAAGCTTGTGGCCTAAGGTAGAAGGAGTCAATTTTAGAAAACCTAGCACATTTACTTTTCCTACATTTACACACTTAGTCCAGCGGTCGTGGAGCATACGGATCCCTTCTTTGTAGAGGTCGGCGTCTTGGACCTCCAGAAGTGGTCCACAGCAGGGGTGATTGATAAGTTCACGGCTTATGGTAGAAGGAGATGAGTTATTAACTGAGTTGAACATGTGCATGTAACGAGAGCTGTATAACTCATCTCCTTCTACCTTAGGCCATGAACTTATCAATCACCCTTGCTGTGGGCCACTTCTACAAAGAAGGGATCCGTATGCTCCACGACCGCTGGACTAAGTGTGTACATGTAGGAGGGGACTATGTTGAAAAATAAACGTGCTAAGTTTTCTAAAATTGACTCCTTCTACCTTAGGCCACGAGCTTATCGATCACCCCCTTGTACTAACAATTCCTTTTGTCTCACTGACCCCCTTAAGTTCTTCCAGTAGATTGTCTGTTACTCCATGAACTAATTACATTAAAGTATATCACACAAATAGAAAGTACTGTTTCACCATTTTACAAGTTAATCTGTGCCAGTGGAAGAGTATGGCTACTTGATTCTGAAATTCTTTTCTTTTTTCCAGTGCCTCCATTTGCTCTGTTTGTAGCCTCCGCTGGCCCTTAAAACTCTTCAAAGCTTTTGATTCTGGCTGCTTTGCAATTGTTTCCATTGTTGACTATACTTACAGCTGTCCCAACCTAAATTCCTGTATTCCCTTTAATTAACTTCTCTGCCTTCTAGCTTGCTTTCTTCTCCCTTAAAATACTACCTCAACTCTGTGCCAAACTGCTTGTCATGTGTTTTTTTTAGTTTTGTATATATTTTTATATAGCTCATGGCAAATGCTGCTTTCACAGTATTTTGGTAATGAGAGTTTTGGTGTAATCCACCTTGTATTCTGCTTTGGTAGTCTCCATTCTGTCAGACTGAACAACTGTTTCTCTAACTTCTGGTAACTCTTTCCTTCTGTTCCTCTTTCCCCTTATCCCACAGGCCTCATCACCCCATCTCTTTCCCCAACCCCGCCCTCTCATTCTGTCCATACTCACATATTCCTCCCTCTGTTTTCCCTACTCACCTCCTTTCCTTTATTCCATTGTCCTCTCCTCTCTGATTCTATCTACTGCACCCTTTGTCACTTCCACCAATCACCTCCCAGCTTCTTACTTCTTTCCCACCCTCCTCCTCCTCCTCCCCCTGCCAATCATCCCCCTCACCTGGATTCACCTATCACCTGCCACACCTTTCCCCCACCTTTTTAGACTGGCTATCTCCCCTCTTTCTTTCCACTCTTGATGAAGGGTCTCAGCCTAAAACATTGATTTTCCATTTCCTTCCATGGATGCTGTCTGATCTGCTGAATTCCTTCAGCACTTTATACGTTTCCATATGTCCAACATCTACAGTTTCACTTGTGCCTACAGTATATTACTGATTTAAAGTTGCTATGGAAAAAAACATATATCATTTTTTTAGCAAAACATCCCAAAGAGCTATATAGTAGCATACTAACACCTAAGGTTCGGCACTGAGTTACCTTTAGAGATATTTGGATGTGGGCGGAAACCTTCAGGAAAGAGGTAAATACCTGAAAGGAATGAAGAGAAGGAGAGAGAGGGAGGTTTATGCTGTGATATACAGAGCCTGGTGCCTAGTGGTGGAGCAAATAAAACTGATGCTCTGCCAAAGGCCAAAATTCTAGGAATGCAGCAATTGTGAAAGGTAAATTGGTAAAATGTCTTTTTATTGTCACATGTACCAAGGTACAATGAAAGACTTTGTTTTGCATGCTATTAAATCAGGTCACTTCATCTCATCAGTGTATCAGTGCAAGCAAAAACCAACAGTAACAGAATGCAGAATAAAGTGTTACAGTTACAGAGGAACTATAGTGTAGGCAGGCAATAAGTTGCAAGGCACAATGAAGTAAGGATGCAATCAGGAGTCCATCTTATGGTGCTAGAGGCTGTTCAATAATCTCATATTGAACTCTTATATGAGCTCTCCTTGAGACTGTGGGTGTGTATTTTCAGGGTTTTTGTATCATCTGCCCAGTCAGAGGGAGGAAAAGCGAGAACGTGTGACCAGCCCTTTTGTTTGTGCTGACATTGAGGGAAAGGTTCTCATGACATCATGTCCCAAGGCTTTCGCTCTCGTCCCCATACTTGGACTCATCATTATTTGAGATATGGCACACTACAATGGTGTCATTTGCAAATTTGTAGATGGAAATAGGACAGAATATGGCCACATAGTTGTGAGTGTATAGGGAGCAGATTAGGGGTCTGAGGATGTAGCCTTGTGGGGGCATTGGTGCTGCTTTTCCTTCCTGATTGTGGTTTGTTGATCAAATTGCAAAAGTTAGGTGTTGAGTGCCAGGTCTATAAATTGGAGGGGAGTTTACTTGGAATTACAGAACTGAAGGCGGAGCTGTAGTCAATAAAAAATGTCTGACATAGGTGTTTTAACTGTCCAAGTTCAAGTGTAATTGTTGTTCAACCATACATGAATACCCATGGATAGAGCCAAACGAAGCAGTGTTACTCCACGGGCAAGGCGCAAACCGTGGTGCTTATAGTAATACTCAGCAGAAGGCACATACAGCATAATATAAGATAGCAATAAAATACAATCACACAAGGAAAAAAAACAGTCCAAGTCCTTGAGTCCATAAATGATGCAGCAGTCTGCAGTCGAACACAATACAGCCTTTCTTCTGCCAAGCCAACACTGGAGGGCAGCACCGACTTCGACGCCTCTTCCCTGGATGGCCGTAAACAGGCAACACCACGGTCCAGATGCACCAGAGATGAGTGTAGTGCCAGAGAGATGGCATCCGGCATAGACTTTCGGGAGTGGGTGAACTGCAGTGGGCTGGGGTTGTCTGAGAGATTAGAGTTAATGTGTGCCATGACCAGCCTCTTGAAGCAGTTCCTGATGGCAGATATCAGAGCCACTGGGCAGTAGTCATTTGGGTATGTTACTTGATTTTTCTTAGGTACTGGAGTGATAGCAAGCTTCCTAAAGCAGATTGGAACCTCAGAATGAAGCAGGAAGAGGTTAACAATGTCTGCAAATACCCCCAGCAGCTGATCTGCACAGCATCTAAGGACACAGCTAGGGATATCACCTGTGGCAGATGCTTTCTGCAGGTTCACTCTCTGGAAGACTGATCGTACATCCACAGCAGTAACTGTAACCTGCAATCCCTTGTGTCTCCACTTGATGATCTCTGTCTCTGTCTCAGCTCAGGTACTGCTGAAACTCTCATTCACACCTTTATTACTTCTAGACTCGGTCACTCTCATAGATTCCTGCTAATGCTCCATCTTGGCATCCACCTCAATTTGTCTTCCACACAGAGCACCGTTCACCATTGATTCTTTGCTCAATCTGCAGATCCATTCATAAACACACCAACAAATTTGGCATGCCCTTTTGATCCTCACCTATTTGGTAGATGTAAAACATCCTATCCAGGTGCATCACCGCTTGGCGTGGAAACTACTCTGTCTGAAACCACAATAAGCAGCCATTGTGTCCAGCATTGTGGCCTCCCCTCCATGGACTCTGTCTATACTTCTTGTTGCCTCAGTAAAGCAGCCAGAATAATCAAAGACCTCCTCCCCCCATCCCAAAGATTCTCTCCTCTCTCCCTCCATTGGACAGAAGATACAAAAGCCAGAAAACATCTAACACTGAGCTCAAAGACAGTTCCTGCCCTGCTGTTTTATGAATGGTCCCCTAGTACAATAAGACAGAGTCTAGACCTCACAATCTATTTGTTATGACTTTTTACCTCGTTCTTTACCTGCACTGCACTTTCTCGGTAACACTTTATTCTGCACTCTTCTATTTTTCTTGGACTACCTCAGTTCAATTGATCTGTATGAACAGTATGCAAAACAAGTTTTCCACTGTACATGTGACAATAATAAATCAATTTTTCAACATATGAACTTTTCAATTTACCTGCTACTGGAATCTGGAGCAAAAGACGAGCCCTTGGATGAACATACTGGGTCAGGCAACATTGGTAGGCGGAACTGGACTTTAGAGGTTGTCTACGTCAGTTAGACTATGCGAACTATGAAGGCGAACCACATGGTCACCAAAATTCTGAATGGTCTGGTTTAATTTAAGATGGTGGTCAAGGAGCCAGTGTCCAGAGAAGAAAATCAGAGTTGTGATCTGAAGAGAGTAGCTTCATTTTTTGAGGACATTTTTGCTTCCACCAGTGTGGACATCGCACAAGCAGTATGACAAAGCTGAGATGAGATGTTGTCTCAGCGCAGGCCTGGAGGGATATCTGGGTCTCTTTATCCTCCCGGAAACTGTGAAACTGCAATGAACTCTTCAAATTGCAAATTGCATTGCAGGTTCTAGTGCTGAGCTTATGACACTCCGCAACATGGCCGAAACCATAAGTGCCAGCAAGATACTGCCCTAACACCATTGAATCTAACAGCAAAAACAGTTGCACTAAGTGTAGCTGCTATATCCTTGCGCCTGACTGCCAGAGCCCCTCCCAGACACCTGACCTCTGCCACTGTAAAGGATTAGGAGCATGACAGTACCACATCCTACTGCTATCCCCTTCAAGGCATACACCATTCTGACTTGGGGTATATCACCAGTATCCAATTCTCATTCTCTCTCCACTGATGCTGCCTGAACTGCCAAGTACTTCCAACGTTTTCTCCCTTTATTTCAGATTTCCAGCATCTGCAGTTTTTTTTCATTTTCAAACCACTGAGACTCCATTAAGGTTTAACCACAAACAAACTACTCGTCAAGAGCGGGAAATCTTTTTCAGAGCGTATGCTGGAATCGGTAATAAATTCTGTTGCCTGTCATAGCGGTATTGAGCAGAGATGATCATTTATTAATAAATCAGTATCAATAATTTTTAAGGGAAAAGGTTGAGTCCTGTTGTGTATTCATTGTTTAAATATTAATGAGAGTATAACAGAGTCAGATTGGAATAAATTAAGCATATTAGAAAACCTGTTCAAAATTATGAATATTAATCTTCTAAAAAACAATTGATGGAGGTGCTAAACTACATATGGTATTTATTATTATTATCACTGAACATTCAATATTCACTCACAAATGAGAGAAGAAGTTTTAAAAGAAAGCACAGTGAAGCCAATGCCAACTAGCTCAACTGCATGCTGTCTAAATACTGTACTGATGTTTTCACCTGGTCTGCGAGGATTTCAAAGCAGATCATCTAGTGTCCCATGTTTTCGCTGCTCTGAGGTTGTAAAAAGTCATTTGCCGCTTCATTTGTCAGTAAAGATAATAATTAAGCACCTTTTTATTATGGATGGGGTTTAAAGAATTAAGGGGTGGCACTGCACCCTGTGTGCCAACAAAAAAGTTTTGCATGTGGCATCTTGGGCACGCGTGCCATAGTTTCGCTATCCCTGTATTCCGTAAAGCTAAATAGGCAAAATATAAATGAATCATTTTAATATAACCCTTTGTAAAACAGACAGTGAAAAATCTATCCAATCCCATTATTGTTTGTGATCAGCTGGTAGAGCCATTGCCTCACAGCACAAGTGACCCGGGTTCAGCCCTGACCTCAGAAATTGTCCATGTGGAGTTAGAACATTCTTCCTATGATCATGTGAGTTTGTACTGGGTGCTCAGGTTTCCTCCTAAATTCCAAGAAGGCATCAGTTTTTGGATTAACTTTTGGTGTGTGGGTGAGTTTCAGAATTTGGGGGGAATTGATGAAAATGTGAGAATTTAAAAAATGGTATTTATATATTATGAGGTGTTGGTCAGACCATATTTGAAATAGTCTCAGTAATTTTGAGCCCTGTACCTATGGAAAGTTGAGCTGGCCCTAAAAAGGGTCCAGACATGATCACAAGAATAATCCCAGGAATGAAAGGTTTAACATATGTGGAGTGTTTGATGCCTCAACAAGTCTAATTGAAACCTATTGGCTACTGAAAGGTATGGATAGATCAGATGTCCAAAGGATGTTTCCATTAGTAGGAGAGTCTAGGATCCAAGGGCACAGCCTCACGATAAAGGGAAGTCCCTTTAAAACTGAGATGAGGAGGAATTTATTTAGCCGAAGGGAAATTTGTCGCCATGGAGGGCTGTGGAGGCTATGTCTGGCTGCCAAAGATTGATAAGTTTTGAGTGGTAAGGGGGGGGGGTTAAAGGTTATGGGGTGAAGGCAGGAGGATGGGGTTGAAAAAATCACCATGATTGAAAGGTGGAGCAGACTCAATAGGCCGAATGGCCAAATTCTGCTCCTGTATCTTACGGACTTAAGGCCTTAATAAATGATTAGTGTAAATGGGTAGTTGATGGTTGGCATGGACCAAATGAACTTAATGACTTGCATCATGCTATATCTCTCTATGAATCTATTGGCAGCTGTGTCTTGGCCAATTAACAACTAAATTCAGGAATCTTCTTCTTAAACCACTCTACCAATCTCTCCTCCTTTAATATGTTTTGTTCAAAAATATCTTTTTGATCAAACAATTCACTGTATCAAAGTTGTTTATGATTTTAAACACCATTAGTAAACCCTCCTGAGCTCTTTCTAATCCAAGGAGAACCATAGAAATGGACATTTCCTGTAGATGTGCATCAGAGGGCAGTGGATACACTAATTAAAGCCCAGTATTGCTTGGCTTCAGGATACATTGCAAAGAGGCATGCATAGAACCCATTCTGGTCTGAAAATGAACCTAGGGAAATGGCAGTCAGAGTGCTGGTGATCGGTAAAGTGAATCCTGTGTTGATAATGAAGAGTCGCTCTCACCATTTGCTCAATACTTTTGAAACTTTGATCATTTATATTCCCTAACTAAGGTGAGACAGTCTTGAGCTTAAATACAACTAAGATTAAGGCCCCTATCTCAGCAAAACTTCACATCCTGCAAACATTAATCAATGACTTAGGAATTAACCAAATTGTTCACCAGGCTTCTGCAAAAGAATATTTAGAAACTGGGGCATGCCACAAGGGAACTTTACTCTTAAAGAAAACTTCCTTTTGGAGCATCATTACTTTTAAGAGTATTAACAAAAATCTAAAAATAAAACTGTAAAGATAAAAATCTGAAATTAAAATAGAAAAAGCAAAAGGAGGCAAAATTTATGTGGCGTACCCGGGCGAGTCTTTCATATAGTGTGTAGATACACCAACAAAGAAAGAAGCATTATTGGATCTTCTCTTGAGGGATGTAGCCAGTCAAGTCACTGGGAAGCATTTCAGTGATAGAGACTGTAACTCAATATATTTCAAAGTGATTGTTTAAAAGATGAGGATGAAAATGAACAAAGGTCTTAAATTGAGTAAATGCTAATTTTATTAAAATAAGACAGGACATGGCAAAGGTCAATTGGAAGCACTTTCTTGCACATTAGTCTACATCTGCACAGTGAGAAGCATTTAAGGGAGAGATAGCAAGAGTTCAGGGCCAACATGTCCTGGTAAAGATGGATCCAAGGATAAAAAATACAGTAAGTCCTCAGGATCGAAGAACGTTAAGGGTTGGATAAAGAGAATAAAATAAGTACGTACACACGAGGAAATCTGCAGATGCTGGAAATTCAAGCAAAACACACAAAAAATGCTGGTGAAGTATATAAGTGTTTGGCAGGTATAGAGAACTAAATACCATTGAAGAATATAAAAAGTAAGGAGACCTTAAAAATGAAATAAGAAAGCAAAGAAGGGTCACAAAATATCATTAATGATAAGTTGCCATCCTTGGACAACTCATTCAGTTGATTAATATCCTCGTGTCAAATTTGATAACTTTCTTCATTGTCCACTATACAACCTATTGAAATGTCATTTGCAGATTTACTAATCATGCTTTGTACTATACATATATGTTCTTGATATCTATTTCTTATTTATTTACTTATTTATATTTTTCTTTCTTTTTGTATTAGCACATTTTGTTGTCTTCTGCACCTTAGTTATTGGTCTATCCTGTTGGCTGTGGTCTATCATTGATGTTAGTTTTTCTTGTATTTACTGTGAATGTCTGTAAGAAAATGAGTTTCAGGGCTGTACATGGTGACATATATGTACTTTGATAATAAATTTACTTTGAACATTGAGGTACAGGCCCAGAGATCCTCATACATTAACCCTTATTCTCAGAGTCCTCTCCAGTAGCTTACCTACTAAAGATGTTAGACCTACTGACCTATAGTTCTCAGATTTTTCTTTGAGCCCTTCTTAAATAAAGGAATGCCATTTGCTATCCTCCAGTCTTCTGGCAGCTCACCTGTGGCTAATGATGAATCAAATCCTAGTCAACATCCAGCAATTTCTTCTCTAGCCTCCCATAATGTTCTTGGATTTACCACTCAGGCCCTGGAGATTTGTCTACTTTCTTATATTTTATGACATCCAGCACCTCCTCAACTGTAATGCAGATTATCTCCAAGACCTCCCTATTGACTTTTGCTAGTTCTGAATTCTTTGTCCGTAGTAAAAACAGGAGAAATATTCACGAAGGACCTCGCCCATCTCCTGCAGCTCGACACAAAGGTCACCCCTTTAGCTCGGAGGGGCCCTTTTTTCTCTTTAGTTACTCCTTTTCCCTTAATGTACCTATAAAGTCTCTTGACTTTCCGCAATCTTCTCTACCAAAGTTACCTCATGCCCCTTTTTGCTCTCTTGATTTATTTCTTTAATACATTGGTCCCAAAGTGCTCAGTCACTGTCACCTCAGTTACAAGAGTAGGTCGAAGGGGGTCTCTATTTATTGCCCAGGGAAACTTGAACGAACGAGTTCTGCTCCACCTAAGTCCCTAACAGTACAGCAGCCTATGCTTTGAAATGTAAAATTCCTCACATCTTGACCCAAAACAGCAACTAACCCTTTCTCCGACAGATGCTGCTCAATCCGCCACGTTTCTTCACCAAATTATGTGTCGCTCCAGATCCCAATATATGTAGTCTCCAGTCTCCGCTCTCCTCGTTCCTATCCCCTCAATATCCTAACTTCTCTGCTCGTGACCGCAAAATAAAACTGCAGAGTCGTGGAGAAACGGAGAAAATGCTGGAGGAACTCAGCAGCTCAGGCGGTATCCCCGGCGAGGAATAAACAGTCAACATTTCGGGCCGACACCCTTTAACAAGACCCTTCATCACGGCCCGAAACTCTCCATGGATTCTGCTTGATCTGCTGAGTTCCTCCAGCATTTTGCGCGTGTTTCTCTGGATTTTCAGAGTCTGCAGAATCACTTGTGTTTAGAGAGTTGTCGACACATCACGGAAACCAGGCTCTCCTGTGTGGATTCCGCATACACTTCAATCTGCCTCGGTAAAGCAGCGGAGGTAATCACAGATTACACCCATCCTACACATTCTGTTTTCTCCCCCTCCCATCGGGCAGAAGATACAGAAGCCGGAAAACACACACCTCCAGGCTCAAGAACAGCCTCTGCGCCGCCTTTGAAAGCCTCCTTGTAAGATGGACTCTGAACATCACAATCTACCGTGTTATGACTTTGCACCTTATTGTTTATCTGCATTGCATTTCCTCGGCAACTGGAACACTTTATTCTGCATTTTGTTATTGTTTTCCCATGTACCATCTCAGTGCACGATTGCGATGAAATGATCTGCATGCATGGTATGCAGAACAAAGTTTTTCACTGCCGCTCGGTACAAGTGACAATAAAAAACAAATTTACCGATGTATTCCTTCGCCTTTCTCATTCCACCAGTCCGTTATTTCTTGCTCCATTCCCCCTTCCTCTCTCGCTCCCTTTCAATCACGGTCTCCATCAATCTATCTCCATCCAGTGTTGGCTTCCAGCTCCCTCCCCCGGAAGTCCCGCCTTTGCTTATCCCGGAGATCCCGGGCTTTCCTGAGTGCTGCTGGCAGTGGGCGCTGGAGATCAGTGACAAATCGTGCGTTACATCGCTCCTCTCTGCTATATTGTGTCAAGTTGCCGCCTTCATGAGCAACCCAAGATGTCAGGGAAACATTATAAAGGGCCTGAAGTCAGCTGCTGTATCAAGTACTTCATCTTCGGCTTCAACATTATATTCTGGGTGAGTGGTAGATCGCAACAGTGCTTGTATCTTGCTACAACAGAGGGAAGTCTGTATGGTGCTGGGACGCTGGAGAGATGAGCGGGTAGAGTCTAGGAAACACTGGGACTGACAGCAAAATTTACAGCAATTGTTCAGAGACAGAGAGAGAGGACAAGAGAGTCTTTGTGTATGTGTGTGTGAGGAGAGAGAGGAACTCCGGGGCCTGGGAGTGAACCTTGCTCTGAGACGGTTAGTCGCGTTGGCAGTTTGGCATGTAAAGAAAGTTAAGTTCTTTTAAAATTACTGTATTGTATCAGCTGGCCCTCTACCGAATGTTAAAGGTGATATTTAAAATCAATTACCATCATCAAGAACGCATACCGTGTTATCCCACGCCACATTTTGGGAAGCCCGATCACCTGGCTGTACTTTCTACTCCCAGTTTATAGGCAGAGCGGCAGTGGTGAGGACCAAAAGGGATGGTCAGGGGAGGTGGAGGAGCCCTTACAGGTGTGCTTTAAGTCGGTGGACTGGATAACATTCAGAGATTCATCTTCCAAATGAATATGCCACAGCTGTCACTGACTTCTTGTGAATGAGTGTGTGCCTTGTGGAACATACTGGACGTACCCAAATCAAAAGCCCTGGGTGGACCAGGAGATTTGTCATCTGCTGGGGGCTGGCATAGTGGTATTCAAAACCAGTGATCCAGAACTGTACAAGAAGTCAGGGTATGACTTACTGAAGGCTATTTCAAGAGTAATAAACAATTCCGATTGAGGTGAGACAGAATCGGACACACGCCAGCTCTGGCAGGGCTTGCGGGCTATTACCTCCTACAAAGACAAACCTAACATCATGAATGCCAGTGATGCTTCCCTCCCCGTGGAGCTCAGTGCCTTTTATGCGCACTTTGAAAGGGAGAATAAAACAACGTCTCTACAAATCCCAGCAGCATCTGGCGACCCTGCGGTCCCTGTCCTGGAAGTCGATGTCAGAGCACCTTTCAAGAGAGTGAACCCTCACTCTCTACAGGACGTCTACAGGGTGTCACGTCCTGATGAAGTACCTCTGAAAACTTTTGCCAACCAACTGGTGGCAGTGTTCAAGGACATCTTCAAATTTTCAGTGCTGCAGTTGGAGGTTTCTACCTGCTTCAAAAGGGCAATAAAACGAGCAGGGTGAGCTGCCTCAACAACTGTTGTCCATTGGCACTTGCATCTACTCTGATGAAGTGCTTTGAGAAGTTGGCCATGGCTACGATCAACTCCTGCTTAAGTAAGGACCTGGACCCACTGCAATTTGCCTATGGCCTCAGAAGGTCTACTGCAGGTGCAATCTCACTGGCACTTCACCTGGAACACCTGGACAACAGTAACACCTACATCAGGCTGCTGTTTATTGACCACAGCTCAGCATACAACACAATCATACCCTCTAATCAACGAGCTGCAAAACCTGGCTTCTGTACCTCCCTCTGCAACTGGATCCTTGACTTCCTCGGCGGGAGACCGCAGTCTGTGTGGATCAGAAATAACATCACTTCCTCGCTGACAACCAACATAGACTGGCACAACTCAAAGATGCATGCTTAGCCCACTGCTCTACTCTCTGTACACCAATGAGTGTGTGGCTAGCCACAGCTCAGATGGCATCTATAGTAGGTACATTCAATGTCAGAGAAATGTGTACAATATACATCCTGAGATTCTTTTTCTTTGCAAATATCCATGAAAACAAAGGAGTACTCCAAAGAATGAATGACAGATAAATGTTAGAACCTCAAAGCCCTCCCCCAGCTCACCCCCAGGCGTAAGCAGCAGCAAAGCAACGACCCCCCTCCCCCACCAACAGAAAAGCAACAGCACCCCCACCAAGCATTTAAGCATGCAGCAAAGCATCAGCAAAGACACAGATTTGCAGTACCCCAAAGACTACTCATTCACCCAGTATTCGACATACCACAGGCTCTTTCTCTCCCTAATAAGGGAAAAAGAGGTGTCCCAGTTTCACAGCGAGAGGAGAGACATAACAAAACAAGTTGCTGATTTATGGTGTTAAAAGCCTGTTGCATCGGTTCTCCCAAGCCCTGTGCCCAAAGAACTCGGGTCTTGGGTCTCTGCTTTCGATGCTTTTGATCTTCCGTCCCCCATGACACACTAGTTTTCTACAGCGGCACCAACCTCGAGTCTGCCTGCTTCCAGAGCCACAAAATCCCGGAACCCTGAAGGAGTGCTAGTCTTCTAGGCCACATCCTTGTCTTATCAAATAGTGTCTAGTCTCCCTGAGAGTGGGTCCCATTTCTGTAATAAGTTTGCCGGAAGAATTTCAGATGGTGACGGGGAGGCGTACAGGAGTGAGACTGATCAGCTGGTTGACTGGTATCACAGCAACAACCTTGCACTCAACATCAGCATGACCAAGGAATTGATTGTTGACTTCAGGAAGGAGAAGTCGAGGAAACAAACACCAGTCCTCGTCGAGGGATCAGAAGTGGATAACGTTCATTGGCTATATTTAAGAGGGAGTTAGATATGGCCCTTGTGGCTAAAGGGATCGAGGGTATGGAGAGAAGGCAGGTACAGGGTTCTTGAGTTAGATGATCAGCCATGATCATACTGAATGACAGTGCAGGTTTGAAGGGCCGAATGGCCTACTCTGCCTATTTTCTATGTGAGCAGATTCGAGTTCCTGGGTGTCAAAATGGCTGAGGGTTTTTCCTGGGCCCAACATACCGATGCAATTACATGAAGGCATGACAGCGACTATATTTCATTAGGAGTTTGAGGACTGGTATGTTACATAATACACTTGCAATTTTCTGCAGATGTACTATGTAACTTGTTGCATCACAGTTTGGTATAGAGGGGCACTGCACAGGATTGGAAAAAGCTGTTGAAAGTTGTAAACTCAGCCAGTTCCATCATGAGCACTAGCCTCCCCAACATCCAGGACACCTTCAAAAGGTGATGCCTCAAAAAGGTGGCATCCAGCATTAAGCACCCCCATCACCCAGGACACACCCTCTTCTCATTGCTACCATCAAGGAGGAGGTACAGAAGCCTGAAGGCACACACTCATCATTTTAGAAACAGCTTCTTCCACTCCGTTATCAAATTTCTGAATGGACAATGAATCCTTGAACACATCCTCGGTATCTTTTCTTCCCCTCTATTTTTGCAATACTATTTCATTAACTTTTTGTGTGTGTGTGTATGTATGTGTGTGGGTGTGTCTGTTATATAAATAAAATATACACACATATATACTTACTGCAATTTATATTTTTATTATTTTGTATTGCAATGTACTGCTGTTGCAAAACAACACATTTCACAATATGCTATGCTGATGATATTAAATTTGATTCTGATACTTTTGCGGATTCTGAGATAAAATTGATCTGTAGTTTACCCATACTGTCTTGTACTTTTATATTAATTATGTGCGGTCAAACTCTATGTCTTAGCAGGAATTAATTCAATGATAATCTAAAAGATAAATAATTCATTGATATTATTTAGAATGATATCATTTATAACCATTCAATTATTTAGAAGATGGAGATTAGATGGCAATTTTCCTGTTTGACATGTCATTCTGAATGTGGGTTGGGGAGTGGGATTAACTAATGCAGAGCTAAGTGGGTCTGATGGCACTCTTCTGAGAGCTGTTAATAAGTGACTGGGCTGAATGACCTATATCACTTTATAAGCTTGTCTGATCCCTTTAAACCTGTCTTTATAAATATGTCTGTGTGACCATTTTTCCTGTGATGCTACTCTCTACAAGCCGGGTCGGGAGCTATAAAGAATCTAGTGTTGTGTGTGGTTGTATGTGTGTAGCCCTGAAGGCCAAAAATGTGAATGTTTCCTGGAATGAACATGTTGATTCTATTATAGTTATTCTATTATAGATTTATTGAATATGTGCATAAGAAAATGAATCTCAGGGTTGTTTTTGGTGACATATTTAAACTTTGATAGGAAGTAAGAGTGATTTTCCTTTTGACACCTCCGTTATGAGTTTCTACATGAATAAATGGGATTTTCCTGGGAAGGTTGATCTGATTTGCAGCTAGGGTGTGGATGTAAGTGTTGTAATAGAGATGAGAATTGGCCTGTCAGTTTACAGTGCCTGTAAATGTATTCAACCCCCACAATTATTTTCACCTCTTACTGTTCCATTTTCTAAATTTAATATAGAAGTAAGATTTTTTTGAGTTAATCTACAAAACATGGCTCATCATGTCAAATAAAAAGAAAATTCCAAAACCTGTCAACAGTTTACTAAAAATTAAAAACCAAAATTGTGAGGCTGAAAACTTATTCATCCCTGTTGTAGTTACTACGCTAATTTTCCTCAGGTTCAATACTGTATATCACTAATTCACTCAATTTGATGTAGAAAATTGGAGGATCACCTGCTTTTGATGTATTCCTAAGAATAAACATCCTCTCTCTCTGTAAGGTCCAATAGTGTAGTAGATTTTCAACAGGCCAAACCAAAATGAAGATAAAAGAGCATTCAAGTCAAGTCAAGGAAATGATAACAGGGAAGCAAAAATCTGGGGGAGGGCACCTGAGCATCTCAGAGGCAGTGAACATACCTCAGAGCTCAGTGCAATCCATTGTGAAACAGTTGAAAAAATATTAAGCCACAGCCACAAAACCTAGATCAGGCCGTCCCTCTAAACATAGTCGCTGGAGAAGAATGGCACCTGTAAGAGAGGCTACTGTGATGCCAAGAGTCACTCTGTGTGAGCTGCAGAAGTCAGTGGCTACAACTGGAGATGAAGTTCACGGCACCACAATCTCTAAGGCCTTGCACAAAAAGGCTATTTATGTAAGAGTGGCAAGGAAGAAGCCCTGGCTTAAAAAAACATACCCTTGCCTGTACAGACTTGGAAAAGATACTGTAAATACGTGGAAGTAAGTCTTGTGGTCAGATGAGACTAAAGTGGAACTTTTTGACCTCAACACTAAGGGGAACATCTGGCGTAAACCTAATACTGTGCATCAGCTAGTTAACAGCATCCCTACCGTAAACTCTGGTGGAGATAGCATCATGCTATGGGGACTCATTTCAGCAGCAGGGACGGGAAATCTGGTCAGGATTGATGGGAAGATGAATACAGAGAGATCCTAGATTTAAAAAGCTGCTAATCTCTGCCAGGAAAATTAAATTAGGAGGTTAGTTGTCTTTCAGCAGGATAATGACCCAAAGCACACTGCCAGAGCAACCATTGAATGGCTTCAAATGAGGAAAATTGATGTCCTTCAGTGGCCCAGTCAGAGTCCTGACCTTAACCTGATTGACCATCTCTGGCAAGACTTCAAGATTGCTGTGCACCACCACTCCCCAAATAAGCTGGCACACCTTGAGCAATTTTGCGAAGAGGAATGGGCAAATCTTGCTCCACCATGTTGTGCAAAGCTAAGAGAGACTTATCCAAAAAGACAACTGGCTGTAATAGCTGCAAGAGGTGATTCAACTTAGTACTGGGCAAAGGGGATGAATACTTCTGAACTGCTGACATTCCAGTTTTTGAATTTTTAGTTTTTCATACATTACAATTTTCCCTGTTTTTTGGGTTCTACTATGAAAAGTGGAGTATGCGATTCACAAGTAAAATTCTCAGTTAAATTGATCAAAATCCCTGGTTGCAATGCTCACTTATATGAACGAAGGTTTTGGAGGCTGAATACTTTTTCAAGCCGTGTAAAGAGCTCTGTTATAAGTTATTGTTTGTTTGGATGCAAGTTTATGGATTTTTGCAGCTCTTTGAGAAATGCAAACAAGGATTAGGGCCGGAATTAGAATTCAGTCAGACAGGGGAATGAGTTGAATTAAAAACAATTGATGGTCTGCACTAAACTGTTCCCCAGTGTGTGTGAAGGCATTTGTTATGTACTGCAGGTGTAAGTGAACAAATAAATGTAGAAATACTGGAAATACTCAGGTCAGGTGTTTCTGCAGAGAGTGAAGAACTGTTAATGTTTCAGGTCACCGACTCTGTGGCTGCTCTGTCTTTCCACAGGTGCTGCCTGACCTGTGCTTGGCTTTTATTCCAGACCGTTCTAATCTCTGATCATTTACCACAAGTGAAGAAATACAACTGTATCTTAAAAGGGACAGGTACCTTCAGGATAGAACTGTTAAAAGAATGATTGATCAGCTGGTTCTTTGGAAGATCGAGCGTATACCAGTGGAGATCTACTAAGATGCTGAAAGATGTTTGATTGGCTAGGCACGGGGCAAATTCTTCCACTTCTCAGGGCACTTGATCCTTCCTAGACTGTCCTGTTCTTTGGAGACACAAGAGACTGCAGATGCTGGAATCTGGAGCAAGAAACAAGTTGGTGGAAGAACTCAGTGGGTCAAGGAGGATCTGTGAAAGGAAATGGACAGTCAACATTTCAGATGGAGACCTTCATCTGGACTAAAATGTCAACAGTCTATTTCCCTCCACAGATGCTGCTTGACTTGCTGAGTTCCTTTGCATCTTGTCCATTGTACTGGTCTATGCTAGATATACTATATGCCGGTATCAGTAATCATAAATAAATCTTTTATGGGGAAGCAGGAGAGTATTGTGAATGTGAGGTTCACTCCCACTCAGAGGGGTTGAGGACAGAAATGCTGTTAAGGATAATATGGATGAACAGATAAGGGGAAAAAGGAATGAAGGGATCAAATATTTGGAAGAGAAGTAGGGTTGGAGTATGCTTGAACTAAAAATATCAGCACAGACCACTGGGATTAACCACTTGTACTGTGTAACCAAATTCCTATGTTTATCAAGGATTCCTAGAACCCAGAATAATATCTATTGAGGTTTGTTATGTGTCACTGGAGTTCAGGATTGAACTCTGGGCTAATGATTGATCTTCCCTCCCTCCAATATAAATAAGCTTGGACTTCAGGATATTGATCATTCCAGTTAATATTCACTTATAATTTACAAAAATGTTGCCAGGCATTGGAGTGTTATTTTATTGCAGGTATATGTTATTGTGTTGTGACAGAATACTTGAAGCAGTATTCATTTTGTGAAAGGGTTTTGGAACGTCACAGTGATTTCTTTAGGTGGTTGGATTAGGCACCTTGTGACTCCACTTCAACAAATAATGATGCAAAAATGTTTAAAAGAAAGTTGGTGGCATTTATTGCAGTAACTTAGAATTCAAAATGGTGTCAGTCTGATTGTTGATGTCTGTGTTGTCAAGAGGGTGTTCATTATTATGGGGAAATGCAGTTCATTCCCTGCAATTCAGTGAAATGATCCAGCACCAGTGTGTAATATTTAACCTGTGAGAACGTGTCTCAGGTGCGATTGCCACCACCGCTGAAAGAGTTGCCATCAGAGGCTGCCTGGAGCTTGAGGCTGTGGGAGGGAACTAGTTTCATTTTATGAATGGGCCCATTGTTAAGTTACTTGGGAAGAGGAGCAGCTGAGATTGTTTTACTCAAGACTAGAGAAGTTTGTGGAGACTAATATGTTGCAGGTGATAGGACTTTGACAGTGAAAAGAATTTGTTCAGATGCAAAATGAGGGCACGTGCTTAAGATGCTTCCTGAAGCTATTGGAACATTCCCTGGGTTCCCTTCCCCTTTAGAGATGATGCTGCATGTCTTCTGCCACCTACAAGGAATATGACATGGAACGCTCCCCTTGCCTGCATGAGTGCAGCTCTAGCAGCACATGAAGTTCAACGCCATCCAGGACAATGTTTGATCGCCACTCCATTCATCTTTTTAAGTCAGGCCCTTCTCTTCAGGATCACTGTGACTGCAGTGTGAACCACCTGAAAATGCATCACCACAGCATCTCCCATTACTGGTAACTGGTTTACTTTTGTCTCATGTACCTAGAGTGAAGAGCTTCATTGGCGTACCATCCTGACAGATCAGTCAATACATAAATACGTTAAGTTAGTACAGAAGGGGAAAGGGCAATAACAATGCAGAATATAGTGTTACAGTGACAGTGAAAGTGCAATCCAGCTGCACAAATAAAGTGCATGGGCCCTGGTGAGATAGGTTGAGAGATCAAGAGTTAATCGTACAAGATGTCCGTACAAGTGTCTGATAACCACAAGATAAAAGCTGCCCCTGAGTCTGGTGGTGTGTCTTCGCCAGCACTTACATCTGCTCGATGGGAAAGGGGAGAAGAGAGATTTACTTTCACCACCCAGTAAGGAAGGCTTGCGTTTATATAGCACCTTTTATTGATTTGGGTCAGTCCAAAATGCATTACAGCCAATTATCAGAGAAAAAGGGCTGCCATCTTCATGAACAATTACATCCCACAGGCAGACATGAGGTAATGGACCAGATAATCTTTCTTCAATTAAATAAATGTTAAACTTTGGCCATAACCCAGAAATTACTTCCCAACATTTCTTTAAATTCATGGGGGTGCATGGATAAGGTGGATGGCCACAGATTTTTCCCCAGGGTAGGAAGTTTGTAACCAGAGGACATGGGTTTAAGGTGAGACATGAAAGATTTAATGGGGGCAACGTTTTCACACAGAGGGTGGTGGGTATATGGAATGAGCTGCCGGAGAAAGTAGGAGAGGTACATGGATAGGAAAGGCTTTGAGGGATATAGGCCAAATGCAGATATATGGGAGCAATTCAGTTAGGCCCCTTGGTTGGTATGGACTAGTTAAACATAAGAGCCTGTTTACCATGCTGTAAGTCTATGACCTTGTTTTTACATCTTATCCTCAAGAACAATGATGACTATCAGCACTTGCAGGTTCTCCAACCATCCCCACAACACCCTGACTTGGAAATTATCCCTATTCCTTCATCACTGCGTCTAAATCCTGGAGGTTCCTCCCGGACAACAGTATAGGAGCACCTTCACCAGAGGGACTGCAGTGGTTCACAAAGGCAGCTGTCCACTATCTCCTCAGTTGGGACTGAATAATAAACTTAGATCCCGGAAAATGGATATAGGAAACATTGCAAAATAGTACAGGCTGTGGAAATGTTGAAGAAGCCATTAACCAAACCGTGACTGGAGTGTTTCTCTGATAATAAAAGACAAGTAGTGATGCGTTTATCGGAGGAGATACTTCATTGTAAATTACTGATCCTTCAGCAGTTCAGTGTGTGGTCAGCACTAGAGATGGGAGGAGCAGTGTGAGAGACTCAAGTACTTAAGTGATCTCTGTTGAGGTTTTGGCTCAGGTTTGGATTTGGTGTACGTGGGTAAGTGAGAAGGAGGAACGGGGCTTGTTTCACATGGTACGTTCTATATTGTGCCAAGCATTGTGGGCATGCTGTGTTGGCATTGGAAGGTATAGCAATACTTGCAGGCTGCCCTCAGCACAACCTTGTTGGCTGTTAACATAAGTGACACATTTCACTGTGTGTTTTGATGTGCGGAGTCAGGGAGAGAGGATGAGGATTGTAGCTTTATGAAATCCTGATAAGGCCCCATCTGGTATATGGGATTAAATTTTGGTTAGCCCATTATAGGAAGGATGTGGAGGCTTTGGAGAGGGTGCAGAGGAGGTTTACCAGTCTGTGACATAAGAAGAGGTCAGATATAAGGAGGGTTGTTTTCTCTGGAGTGGTGAAGGTTTAGGAGGGACCTCCTAGAAGTTTATAAAATTTTGAGAGGCTGAGATGGACAGCCAATATCTTCTTCCCAGGGTAGAAATCTCAAATATTAGAGAGATTGCATTTAAGGTGAGAGAGGAAAAGTTCAAAGGAGGTGCTTATGTTGTTTGTATTTTACACAGAGAGTGGTTGGTGTCTGAACTGCCCCTCCAGGGGTGGTGCTGGAGGCAGACATAACAGAGGCATTTAAGAGGCTCCTAAATAGGCCCATGGGTATACAGAGAATGGTGAGTCAGAGACCATGTGCAGGCAGAAAGTAATTAGGCATCATAAGTTTAATTAGTTTGCGCAACATGTGGGCTGAAGGGCCTTCCTGTGTTGTCATAGAACATACAGGTCAGTACAGTCCTTACTCCATGATCCGTTTGATGCTTTCCTTCCAATTGGCTCTCCATTTTCTTTCATCCATGTGCCTATCTCTGAGTCTATTAAATGTCCCTAATGTATTTTCCTCTATCACCACACTTTGTAGCGTGTTCCACATACCCACCGCTCTTTGTGTGGGGAAAAAAAACGCAAAAACTCCTGCACATCATGTTATATGATTTTTAATTTGTCCTCCTTGGGAACAGTCTTTCTCCTCTGATCTCTCATTAACAAGGCATTTTCACCCACAGAACTGCTGTTCACTGGATTTTTTTTTTGTGTGCTTTTCTTATCATTTTCTGTAAACTTTCGAGACTGTTGTGTGTGAAAATCCCAGGAGATCAGCCGTTCCTGAGATGCTCTGGTGCCAACAATCATTCCTTGGTCAAAGCCACTTAGATCCCATTCTGATGTTTGACCATGTTTGCACATGTTTCTATGCACTGAGTTGCCACCACATCGTTGGCTGATTAGATACTTGCACTGGTGAACTGGTGTCCCTAGTAAAGTGGCTACTGAGTGTGTATTGGAAGTCAAAGAGGGAATGTCAGAACTTGGAGCCCAAGCAGGAGTTAGCAATGCTCTGGCTGTTCTGATCTCTTTGCACTAAAGTGGACTTGTTTTTGTTCAAATTGTTTTTCCTCTTGTAAATAATTGTACATCATTTATGTTTAATGAATATTACATTTTTCTTCTGAGTATTACCTATATGATGCTACGTGCCTGTTGTAAATAAGCTCCCATTGCGCCCATGCATAGGAGTACGTGCATATTTCAGTAAACTCCACTTTGACTTTAATCAAGAGGGCCACTTCCCAAAATGCAGGATAAATTTGAGAAGAAATTTCTTTACCCGGGGAATGGTGAATGTTTGGGATTCTCCCCACAGGCAGACTGTGGAGGCTCAGATGCTGGAGCATATTCGAGATGGAGGTCGAAGAGATTTTAGACACTAAAGATGTCAAAATACATGGGGTTAGTACAGTAAAGGATCAGCCTTGAGGTTTCGGTTCCCGGGGTCCATATACCTTAGGGAGAGATTGGAGGGGATTAGAAAACAGGATCTGATGAGGATACAGAAGTAGTGGGAAAACGAGGATGAGAATTTTAAGAAGCTTCCTGTTACCCTGTATTTGATTGTAAATGCGGGAGGCATTGGGATTTGAGGCAGCTCGCTTGTTGTTGACTCAACCCAGCAATGCTTTGTGCGCAGCATAAGGATTCAGGGTCTGGTAGTAGTTTGCAAGTGCATTGTGCTCTTGCATTAATGAGGATATTAGCAAAGCAAGCATGTACTCATTAACATTGGATTCAAGACTGTGCCACTCTGTGGTGCCCTGCTGACTGGAACAACAACCTCTGCAGCTCTGGGAATTCGAATTCTGATTTAACCGTGAGGGTGGATAACAGGAAGCCAGTTGCACAATCTGCATCAGCAGCCCTGACCCTGTATGAGGTTGCAATCATTACTGCAGCTTGAGGACACACAGAAATAATGCTGGTGCCCATGTTCAATAAGAACAGAAGAGGAGGTAGGCTATTCGGCTCCTTCTGTCTCTTCAGCCTCTCAGCAGGATCACAATCTTTTGCTTCAGCCTCTCTCTCTCAATGTCGCGAAAACAAAGGAGCTGGTTGTGGATTACAGGAGGAATGGAGATGGGCTAACCCCTATTGACATCAATGGATCTGGGGTTGAGAGGGTAAACAGCTTAAAGTTCCTCCGCATGCACATCACCAAGGACCTCACGTGGTCTGTACACACCGACTGGGTGGTGAAAAAGGCACAACAGTGCCTCTTTCACCTCAGACAGTTGAGGCATTACCTTAAACAGCTGTGATGTTTCTGCAGCTGGACTGTTGAGTCATCAGCCGGGTCCATCCGTCTTTAGATGCTTCATCCCCTAACCCGGAACATCCTCGGGATGGTGGGACCACAGAAGGTGATCGGTCTTCTACCCCCGACGGTCAGACATCCAGCTACCATCGTCCCTTCACAGCCAAAGCCAACTGGATGCTCTCTCTACTGCTTGGACCATGGTGTTAATGTGTCTCTTCCTGGTTCTCCCTTCTATCCCTAAAGCTGCCATCATCTTCCAGCATGACATGGCGGGAAATCCTCTTGCCCCCACTTCGACAGGGAAGTTCTACGTCTGCCAGCCTTGCCGTCTGCAGTCTGCCACCAGGTCTTCGTACCTGACAAGCTTCCTCTCGTGTGCCTCTCGGCATCGGGTCTCCCATGGTACTGTTAAGTCTATCACCACGAGCTTCTTTGCATTCTCTGACAATAGTAGAACGTCTGGTCGAAGTGTGGTCTGTACTATTGGTGGGACACCAGCCTCTTTTCAAGATCGACCTTCATCTCCCAGTCCTTTGCCATGCTCAGGATACCGTCTCTACACCTGTTTGTTGCTGCAGCACGTTCCCTGGTCCTGATGAAGTTGATGAAGTTTGGTTGGCTGTCCTTTTTGTGGTCCTTTTCCCTCTCTGTCTCCAAAGTGTAGGCGAGTGCTCTCAAAACCTGGTCGTGTCTCCATCTGTACCGACCCTGGGAAGGGGCAACCTGGCATGAAGAAAAGATATGCTCTAGGTTGGCTGGTTTCTGGCACAGATGGCACGTTGGGTCTTCTGTTATTCCCCAGTTCCTAACACTCTGTATAGGAATGCCCAACTAACCGAATCAAAAGCTTTCTCAGCGTCCAATCCTACTACTA
This sequence comes from Mobula birostris, assembly GCF_030028105.1. NCBI lineage: Eukaryota > Metazoa > Chordata > Chondrichthyes > Myliobatiformes > Myliobatidae > Mobula > Mobula birostris. Next base: position 172,679,620 of record NC_092373.1, on the reverse strand, counting down.
TTGTCTCTGTCTCGTTCTTATTAACCTGTTCTAATATGTGCAGAGTTCTCCTTATGTTGTCCTGTGTTTGTCTTTGTTGAATAAATCCAGTCTGGTCTAAGTGGATTAGGCCAGGTAAAAGCTTTTCCAATCTGCGCGCTAATATAGATGTAAATAGTTTGTAATCCTAATTAAGAACACTAATTGGCCAATAATTGCCACATTCTAGTTTATCTTTACCCTCTTTAGGAATAACTGAAATAATCGCTTCTCTCCAGGAAGGTGGAGTTTCTCCTCTCTGCAAGATCCAATTAAAGGTGTTAAGTAGTAATGGGGCTAACTGTGTCTTCAGGGACTTGTACCACTCTGAGGTAAACCCATCAGAACCCGGGGACTTTCCAGCCTTTAACCTAGAGATGGCCACGTTCAGTTCTTTGACAGTTACTGGTTCTAATAAACTTTCAGTTTGTAAATCTGTAAGTTTAGGTAGATCTAAAAAATTCAATACACTGTCTATATAGGGCTCATTGGGGGCCCGGGGTTGGGAGTACAGCTCTCGATAATATGTTTCAAAACTCTCTTGAATTTTCCCTATTGTACTCTCCACAAGCTTTGTCTTTGGATTCTTTATTTTATGAATTGTATTGTCTGCTTGTTGTTTTCGTAATTTATATGCTAATAATCTAGCTGATTAGCTCCTACTTCATAATTCTTTTGTCTCAGGTAAAGAAAATTTCTTTGAGTTTTCAACATATAAATATCGTCAATTTCACTTTGCAATTTCCTAATTTCCTGTTTTCGATTTGAATTACTTTTGTTGCTATCTACAACTTGAAGTTGTTTTAATTTTCCTTGAAGGTCTGCTAATTTTTGTGCATTGATTTTTTTCATGTGGGTGGTAATGGAAATAATCTTCCCTCTCAGTACAGCTTTCAATGTATCCCATAAGATCACTGGTGATGTTTCTCCCGTGTCATTAAGGTCTAGATATTCTTTGATTTCTCCCCTTAATCTCTCCATTACTTCGGGTTATTGAGTATATGTGAGTTTAGCCTCCATAGTGTTTTCCTCATTTTCCTTTCCAGGATTAGAGACATAGAGACTGGGCTATGATCCGACAGATCAACTGTTGCAATATTACAGTTTTTTATCCTGAGTCTATCTGTATTAAAGATAAAGAAATAATCTATCCTTGAATAGGCTGAATGAGGGAAAGAGTAATATGTATAATCTTTACTAGTAGGGTGTAATTCCCTCCAGACATCTATAATTCCCAACTCCAACATCAATGAATTCACTTACCGAGTCAGAGATTTATTCTGAGTAACTATTCTTGAAGAATCTAATATAGGATTTAATCTAATATTAAAATCCCCTCCACAAATTACTACCCCTTGAGAACTGACCATTAGGTCAAAAATGTGTCTATAAAATGACCATTCACAACCTGGAGGAGCATAAACATTCAGCAATGTTATTTCTGTACCTATTCTTCCTGTGATTTTTACGAACTGTCCTTCTTTGTCTCTAGTCTCTGAAATATGTTCATAATTAAGAGTACTTGATATTAAAGTAGCTACCCCTCTTTTGTGACTCAATTTATATGATGAATAAAATACATGCTTAAAGCCCATTCTTTTTAATTTTCCATGTTCAGATTGGCTCATGTGCGTTTCCTGGAGGAAAGCTATTTGTGCCCTCTCTTTTTTCAATTTAGACATAATCTTATTTCTTTTAATTGGATTCAAAACCCCATTAACATTATAAGAAATTATTTTTACCAATTCAGTTTGCATTTTTCTCTAGTAGAAAAAAAACACTCTCCTTTTCTAACCAAACAGTAAGCAATCCCTTCTCAACAGTAAACCAAGACATATAACCACACCCTAGACATTTTTGAACGTGCAACATTTGAAAATTTTTCCCGACTTCCCACAGTGAGGCCTGAGCACCGACCCGCCTCAGTTCAGAGGGATAACCTCTATCTTCACCCTGTGTTAGAGGGCCCTCAGCAGTTTGAATAATCATAGAGAATTTTCTCCTATTTATGTCTCGACCATATTGCTATCATTCAAGTTATTCCATCTAGTTTATTTTCAGTTACCAGTTTTCATTTTACCTTTAAGTCCGATTTACTCTTTTCAGTCATTTCTCTTAATTAATCTGTGTTCTCTGTACATTCGCGTCTGAATATTTGCAGCTTTTCCTTGTAGTTTGACACTCTGGTTCGAGTGGAGCGTCCTCGCCCCACTAACTGCCACGACTTCTGCCGAATCCTCTCCAGTAGCGACTCTGGTTGGGTGATAACTTTAGGTAGTCCCCGGTCCGCCAGGTCCAATGTTGCCTCCTCCACCGTAGCGTAAGTTTTTGTCCCTTCGTCGTAAAAGACTCTCAGCCGAGCTGGATACAGGGTCTGGAATCTGATGTTGTTTTCCTTCAGGACTCTCCGTGTTTCCGTATATTCCTTCCGTCTGGCAAGAATCCCCGGTGCATAGTCATGGTCTAAACTGATTTTACAGTTGTTCCACATGAAACCTTTCTTTTGCCATGCCCTTTTAAGCACCTCTTCCTTCGTTCTGTAACTGAGAAATCTGACCAGAATCGATCTGGGCTGGGCGCCTGCTGGAGGCTGTGGTGCCAACGCGCGGTGAGCTCTTTCTATCTGTAGGTCTTTTGCGGCCGGTATATCAAGGTTCTCTCTAAGTAGCTTCTCCACGAAGGTAATCATCAATCCGGGTTTACCTTCAGTTCCTTCGGGAACTCCGTAAGTCCTCACATTTTCCCTTCTCGAGCGGCCTTCTTGATCTATTAGTTTCCACTGGAGCTGGTCTTGCAGCTTCAGCATTTCTGCTATCACCTCCTCTGCGTTTTGTAGCTTCTCTTCAATTCCAACAATCCTCGCTTTGGCTTCATCTATCCGCGAGTTAGTTTTTACTATTTCTCCTTTAATATCTTCCAGCTGTTTGCTGTTATCTTGTCGGAACTCGCGAATCTCTCCGAGAATCAAGGACAGAGTCACCGATTCCCCCTCATTATCTCCGTCCTGGCTTGCCGTGGGAGAACTAGGCCCGTCGCCTTGCTGCGTCTTTATGTTTATCAGCCTTCGGAGCGGACTTTTTAATCTTGTTCTTAGACATCATCCTTGCCCCTTTTATTAATATAGTTATGCAATATTAAGTATTTGTCTAAATTCGATTATGGAGCAGTTTACCTTCTTTTTTGTCAAGAGACCTTTTCCTTACGCCGCCATTCCCTTGATGACCCGGAAGTCCCTCGTTATTCCCCAGTTCCATAGGTTTGTTGGAGTTGGTAATACATCACACACAGCCCTCAGTAGGAACTGAAGTTGGAAAGATGTATATTTCCATATGTCATCCTGTGTCAACACTCTTTGTTCTGTTTCCCACTTTGTTCAAGTCCCTTGGCTCCCCATCTCCACTGCCCGCACGTATGTAGCCTCCTCCTCTTTCTTTCTTATCTCCTGCTGGACCAAGTGCCGTCTGTCCTTAGGGTTGGCCTCCCTTCACCTGATTGTTGACTCCCATCCCAGGCCTTGTCTGTCCTTACTCACTATTCCGACAACGTCTCTGTGGCGAAGTTGGGACTCTGCTTCTTCTACTGCCTCTGCCGCCTTCCTAAGAAATTTCTACAGGGGCACAACTGAGAGCATCCTGACTGGCTGCATCACTGCCTGGTATGGGAACTGTACCTCTCTTAATTACAGGACTCTGCAGAGAGTGGTGCGGACAGCCCAGTGCATCTGTAGTTGTGAACTTCCCATGATTCAGGACATTTACAAAGACAGGTGTGAAAAAAGGGCCAGAAGGATCATTGGGGACCTGAGTCACCCCAACCACAAACTGTTCCAGCTGCTACCATCTGAAAAATGATACCGCAGCATAAAAGCCAGGACCAACAGGCTCTGGGACAGCGTCTTCCACCAGGTCATCAGATTGATTTACTCACGCTGGTTTGAGTGTACTCTATATTTCATTGACTGTTCTATTTATTATAAATTACTATGATTGCACATTTAGACAGAGGTGTAACATAAAGATTTTTACTCCTCATCCTTCACATACATGTAAGAAATAAAGTCAATTCAATTCAAAGTCATGTTCCTGCTCTAACCTGCATATCTCGTACATCCAAAAAATCTAACTCAGTTTTGCAGAAATCATTAACGGAGCCTGAACAGCTGCAGGGAAAGAAGCTCACAGGGATTCACCATCGTTTGGGTGAATGAAGTCTTAAAATCTATTCAACCTTTCTCCATAACTCAGGACCTTGATTCCCGGTAACGTCCTTGTGAATTTTCTCTGTACCCTTTCAATCTTATTGATATCTTTCCTATAGGTAGGTAAGTACACAATACTCTAAATTTGGTCTCACCAATACTTTGTTCAACTTCAACATAACATCCCAACTCCTATGCTCAGTACTTTGATTTAAGAAGGCCATTGTGCTAAAAGCTCTCTTTGTGACCCTATCTTCCTGTGATGCCACTTTCAAATAATTATGGACTTGTATTCCCAGATCCCTCTGTTCTACCACTCTCCTCATTGCCCTACAGTTCACTTAATGTCCTACCCTGGTTTGTCCTCCCAAAGTGCAACACCTCACACTTGTCTGCACTAAATTTCATTTGTCATATTTCAGCCCATTTTTCCAGCTGACCCAGATCCTGCTGCTCTAATGGCCTTCTCGCTGTCCAGTACACTCCTAATCTTGATGTCCTGCACAAATATGCTGATCTAGTTTATGACATTATCATCCAGATTATTGATATAGGTGACAAACATCAATGAAACCAGCACCGCTCCCTGTGGCACAATGCTAGTGACAGGCCTCCAGTCAGAGAGGCAACTATCTACTACCACTCCCTGGCTTCTTCCGTGAAACCAATGTCGAATCCAATTTACTGTCTCATCTTGAATGCCAAGTGCCTGAACCTTCTTGACTAACTCCATAGTGGAACTTTGTCAAAGTCTAATATTGGAAAAGTTCCCAATGTTCCACCTGCTCTGCTAGTTTTTCAACTGGTTTTTCTTCTCAGTTCCAAGAAACCTGAAATGTTACCAGCCTCTCTTTCCACAGCCTGACCTGCTAAATGGTTCTCTGTTTTTTTTTTTAATTTCAGATTTCTAGCATGTACAGTTTTTTTTTCTCTTGATTCTTCCTTCACTGTTGAATAGACTAAGCCTATAATTTCTCAGGCTTAGAATGACTGGGGATCCAATTGAACTTTGAGGCTGATGTGGGAGGATGTTTTCCCCAGGGTGAGATGTCGCAAACCAGGAGTTACTATTGCAAATCAGTTAGGACTGAGGTGAGAAGGTATTTCTTCAATCAGTGGAGGTCTGTCTGTCTTAAGACCATGAAACCATGAGATATAGGAGCAAAAGTAGGCCATTCAGCCCATCAAGTCTGCTCCACCATTCAATCATGGGCTGATCCAATTCTTCCAGTCATCCCCACCTCTCTGGCTTCTCTCCATACCCTTTGATGCCCTGGCTAATCAAGAACCGATTTATCTCTACCTTAAATGCACCCAATGACTTGACCTCCACTGCCGCTCGTGGCAACAAATTCCACAGATTTACCACCCTCTGACTAAAGTAATTTCTCTGCATTTCTGTTCTAAATTGACATCCTTCAATCCTGAAGTCGTGCCCTCTTGTCCTAGACTCCCCTACCATGGGAGATAACTTTGCCATATCTAATCTGTTCAGGCCTTTCAACATTCTGAATGTTTCTATGAGATACCCACTCATTCTCCTGAACGCTAGGGATTACAGCCCAAGAGCTGCCAGACATTCCTCATACGGTAACCCTTTCATTCCTGGAATTATTCTCGTGAATCTTCTCTGAACCCTCTCCAATGTCAGTATATCCTTTCTAAAATAAGGAGCCCAAAACTGCACTCAATACTCCAAGTGTGGTCTCTCGAGTGCCTTATAGAGCCTCAACATCACATCCCTGCTCTTATATTCTATACCTCTAGAAATGAATGCCAACATTGCATTTACCACCGACTCAACCTGGAGGTTAACCTTTAGTGTATCCTGCACAAGTACTCCCAAGTCCCTTTGCATCTCTGCATTTTGAATTCTCTCCCCAACTAAATAATAGTCTGCCCGTTTATTTCTTCCACCAAAGTGCATGACCATACACTTTCCAACATTGTATTTCATTTGCCACTTCTTTGCTCATTCCCCTAAACTACCTAAGTCTCTCTGCAGGCTCTCTGTTTCCTCAACACTACCCACTCCTCCACCTATCTTGGTATCATCAGCAAACTTAGCCACAAATCCATTAATCCCATAGTCCAAATCATTGACAAACATCGTAAAAAGCAGCGGTCCCACCACTGACCCCTGTGGAACTCCACTGGTAACCAGCAGGCAGCCAGAATATTATTATTCCTACTCTCTGTTTTCTGCCAGTGCTCCCCCCCATGCTTGTAACTTCCCTGTAATTCCATGGGCTCTTATCTTGCTTAGCAGCCTCATGTGCGGCACCTTGTCAAAGGTCTTCTGAAAATCCAAGTACACCATATCTACTGCATCTCCTTTGTCTACTATGCCTGTAATTTCCTCAAAAAACTGCAATAAGTTTGTCAGGCAGGATTTTCCTTTCATGAAACCATGCTGGCTTTGGCTTATCTTGTCATGTGCCTCCAGGTACTGCGTAATCTCATCCCTGATAATTGATTCCAACAATTTCCCAACCACTGATGTCAGGCTAACAGTTTCCTCTCTGCTGCCTCCCACCCTTCTTAAATAGCGGAGTAACATTTGCAATTTTCCAGAAATCCGGTACAATGCCAGAATCTATCGATTCTTGAAAGATCAGTACAATGCCAGAACCTACTGATTCTTGAAAGATCTTTTTTTCTGATCTGCCATTGAGTCAGTCAAGGGCATCACAAGGGCCTACTAACCTATTAGAACTTCTGTATGCTGTGACCTCTGTCAGGACCTGTCCTGTTCCCCTGGAAGCCCTGTTTTCCTGTACTCCTTGATTTGTTGAATCGGAATAATCTCATCTTTATGATCCATCACCTGATGCTGCCATCAGGTAGAATGTACAAGTGCCTCAGGACTTGCACCACCATTTTTTTCTTTATACTTCCTTCACTGTTGAATAGACTTAGCCTATAATTTCTCAGGCTTAGAATGACCGGGGATACTTTTGAACTTTGAGGCTGACACGGGAGGATGTTTTCCCAGGACAGTTACCATCAGACTCTTGAACAGAAGGGGTTAGCCACAGTCATTTAAGGATTCTTTTAAGGATCCTGTTATATTGTTATTTCCTGCACGTTATTTATTGCTATTTATTTATATCTGCATTTGCACAGTTTGTTTACAGTTAACAGTTCCTGATTTTTACTGTTTACAGTTACTGTTCTATAGATTTGCTGAGTATGCCTGCAGAAAAGATTCTCAGGGTGTCCCTGAGGTTTGGCAGGAGGTGGTATTCAGACAGCATAGGACCCCGGGCAGCACGGTAGTGTATTGTTTCTTTTTATGCTCTGCAGTACCAACAATTGGAAGATTGGGGTTCAATTTCTGCTGCTGCCTCTAAGGAGCTTGTACAGTGTGTCTTCCTGTGACCACATGGATTTCCTCCAGGTGCTTCAGTTTACTCCCATTCCAAAAGACTTGCAGGCCAGCGTTAGTAAATTGTGGGCATGCTGCCACTTGCGGGCTGCCCCCAGCACTTCCTCAGACTTTGTTGGTTGTTGGTGCCAGCAGTGCATTTCACTGTGTTTCGATGTACATGTGAAATAAAGCTAATCTTTAATCTTCAGAAGAGGAATTGGTGATCTATGATGCATTCCATACACTGTCATGTACTAATGCAGGGGTGGGGGGGGGGGCAGAAGGGATCATTTCAGGAGCTCACTGGAAAGTAAATGGTTGCTAGGGAAACTCGGCATATTGAACGTGGCCATGTTGAGAATTTGGTTCCTAACAGAGTTATTTTCACTTCATTGCATATGTGATGGTAAATATTTCTCATTAATAAAGGCCTTGATGGCTCCAGGTCTTGTCCTCATTGTTGCTATGACAATGAATTGCTAGGTAAATACTTTTTTTTCTGGAGGATTTCCTCTTTTCTACCCCACAACTGGTGATCTTTGCTTGTGGTGCTGTGGAATGAATGGAGATTGGCTTGTAGTCAGATTCAGGAAGTATGTGGATAGTCCATTCATCCTCGTGCCAGATTCTCTCTTGATCACAGCACAGCAAAGGCCCTTTGGCCCACTATGTCTGTGCTGAACACAATGCACAATTAAATTGAATATCTTTGCCTGCAGATGCCTCCTGTAATCTTAAAACATCTGACAGGTCTCCCCTCGCCCTCTGATGCTGCAGAGAAAATCCAAGTTTGTCCAACCTCTTTTTAGACTATACTCTAATCCAGGCCACATCGTGGTCACTTACTTTTGCACCCTTTCCAAAACGTCCACATCCTTCCTGTAATGGGGTAACCAGAATTTCACACAATACTCCCAAGTGTGGCCTAACCTAAGTTTTATACAGCTGTAATATGATTTCCCAACATTTGCACTAAGCACCCTGATTATTGAAGGCAAGAATATTGTACCCTGCTTTTCCAACCTACTAACTAGTATGGCCACTTCTAATGAGCTGTGGGCTTGGGCCCCAAGATCCCTCTGTATATCAGAGCTGTTAAGGATCCGAACATTAACTGTATGCTTTGCCCTTACATTTGACCTGCTGTAAACTAAGGTGGGAAAGTCACCTTGGAACAGCACCATCTATATGTTCCCTTCCAGTGTGTGCTTTATCCTGAATTGGAAATGTATTGCCGTTCCTTTATCATCACTGGGCTTAAATCCTGGAACACACTCCCCGTAGCATTGTGGGAACACCTTCGCCAGGAGGACTGCTGTGGTTTAAGGAGGCGGCAGCCCCAACTTCTCAAATGCGAGAGTGGTGAACCTCGTCAGTGGTCCCCAACACCCTGCGATTGAATAAAACAAAATCTGACCAGGGAACGGAGTTTAACTGAACTAAGCTGTGCTGAACACGAAGCCCAATTAAACTGACTCTCTCTGCCTGCGTGTGATCCATATCCCTCTGTGTCTTAAATGCCACTGTCGAATCTGCTTCTACTATTAAGCCCAGCAGCCCATCCCAGGCACCCAGCGCTCTCTGTGTGTATAAAAACAATATTGCCCACACAACTTTCCTCCTTTCACCTTAAATACATGTCCTCTCGTATTTGGCCTCTCTACTCTGGGGAAAAGACTCTGACCGTCTACCTTATCGATGCCTCTCATAATCTTAAACACATCTCTCAGGTCTTCCCTCACCTTCTGAAGCTGCAGACTGAACAATCCAAGTTTGTCCAACCTCTTTTTTTAAAAAAATACTGGTACTCTAATTTGATCTGATGCCCACATTCTCTCCAGTGAAACATAGAAACCAGAAGTAGGATGGCAAGTAGACCGTTTGGCACTTCAAGGCTCCTCTTTCATTGTGATTGTAGATGATTCTTTGTCTAAGTCCCATTTTCTGACCTGCACACTATACCCTAGATACCTCTTTGTGTTTGATCTATTGCTAACCTCTCGACATGGCCGTTATTTAACTGTTAGCCTGCTGTACCCTAAACGTGCAAATGCATCATAAGATGCTGGAGGAATTTACCATATTAGGTAGCACTGTTGGAAGGAACTGAACAGTTGACGTTCCTCCACAGATACTGCCTGACCGGCTGATTTTCTCCAACGTCTTGTCTGTTGCTGAAGGTTCCAATATCTGCAGTCTCTTGTAGCTCTATGTACGAATGCAGGATGTTTTACTGTTAGGTCAGTCTTCTTTTCCGTTCCTTCTCCTGGTGCTTGTGCACACCATCTGTTCCTCCTGTCTGATCTACGTGGGGACCTTCACCTTGTCAACCACATGCATGTACACCCACATCGTTTTGCACAGTGAGCCCTTTGCCTTACCTGGAAGCTGAACGAGAACGTGATGAGCCATCGTCAGGGAAAATCTACAGCCAAAATCTCTTGTTTTGGCTCTGTCAGGGCGAAGAGGTGGCAGGGGGGGTTGGGGGGGAGAAAGGAGGTGAGTGTGTAGACGAAGGGAGAGGCATAAAAATGCTTTGGGGCAAGCTACCGCAGGACTGCCAAATGCTGTAACCGAATACTATTGGGAGTTTAGGATGATGTGTAACTCACTCAGATAATCTGACATAGTTCCCTGTCGTCTGAAAGAATAGCTTTTGGGTGTGAGGCAGATTTGTTTTGCCTTTTCAGAATGAAGAAGAGCATTGGACTGTATAAAGAGATGGATTAACTTCCTGTCTTGGAGACTTATAATAGTGGTTTAGGACAACTAGTGTACTATATTGCACTGTGATAAATGTAGTGTGGTGCATACACACAATGGTGATTCATCATGATTCAAAGAGAGCCCTTGGGGAATTGGATTCATTTCAACCACTTGACCAACTTTATCTGAAGTGCCTCGGAGAGCCTTGTAGAGATACTGTAGATTCTGTGCCAGCAAAACTTCCTGGTTTTACACCTTCTGCAAAGTGAGCTTTTGCTAAAAATTGTCATTTATTGTCATATGCTCAAGTATTTGTATGCACAGGTGGCATTTAGCAGCAGCACCATGGCACGTAACATCATAAAAGCAAAATTCACAAGAAAATCTCTCCAGTTTAGTAACACTATAACCAGTTTGAGCACTTTGCACTAAAATGGACTTTCTTTTTGTTTTTATTGTGTTCTTTCTTTCAAAAATGGTGTTTAATTTTTGTTCAATATTTAACAATAAACTCAACTTTGACAAAGCCTAAATTAAGTATAAATTTGTCATACAGCTGGAAACAAAAAATTATGTTTGTTCTAATTGTGTTTTTTTTCGCCTCAAGGAAGAATGACAAAATCAAGTTCCATTGTAATGCAAAGTGGTTAAGTGATCAAGGTGTTCTCATACTGAGTTAATGATTTAAAAACTTTTGGTTCAAATCTGATTATGGCTTTGAGTGTGTAATCCAGACTGACATTCCTGGTGATGATGCACTTGAATAAATAACTGGCTTCACTTTCTTGAGAAAGGAAAGTCAGTGTAAGGGTTTATTATTGTCACATGTACAGTGAAAAGCTTTTGTTTGCGTGACATCCATTTGGATCATTTCATTACAACAGTGCATTGTGGTACTAGAGAAGGAAGATAATAACAATGCAGAATATAGTGTTGTATTTACAGAAAGTGAAGTGCAGGTAGACAATAACGTGTAAGGACAGTGGTGAGGTAGATTGAGAAATCACACTTCATCGTTATTGTGTTCAGTACTCTTATAAAAGTGCAATAGAAAACGTGGACATTTATTGAGACTTGCTTTGTGAATATTTTTCTTCTGCTGCCTTCTATCCTTTCCATCAAGAATTAGTGTGCTCAAGTATAAAATGAATATGCAACCTCATAGAGTCATAGATTCAGTATGGAAACAGGCCATTTGGCCCACCAGGACCATGCTTACCATCAACTAACCCATTTGCATTAAATCTTACTGCAATGCCACTTTCTGTTCTTCCCACGTTCTAATCAACCTCCCTGCTTAAACCGGGGAGCTTAGTACCATGGAGCACTAACTGGTAGGTACTTGCAGAGTGAATATTGATTACTTTTATTTGCCTCCTTCTTTATAAGGTTTTGGAATAAAGTCAGGCATGACAAATTGGGCATTCCTTGATACAACGGTGATGAAGAAGGTGTATGACGTGCTTGCCTTCATGAGTTAAGGAGCTGAGTACAAAAGTTGTGAAGTTACATTATAGTTATATAAGCCTTGGTTAGGCCACGTTTGGGAGTATTGTGGGCAGTTCTGGTCACCAGATTATAGGAAGGATATGGAGGCTTTGGAAAGGATGCAGAAGTAGTTCACTAGGATGTGCCCTGGATTGGAGAGTATGATTTATGAGCAGAGTTTGGACATGCTTAGGTTGTTTTCTCTGGATGATTGGAGGCTGAGGGGAGAGGCAAAGATGGAGGAGATCACCAGTGCCTTTGTCCCTGGGTGAAAACGTCAAATCATAGAGGACATAGTTTTAATGGAGAGGCAGAAAGTTTAAAGATTTATTAGGGAAGATTTCTTTTATACAGAAAGTGGCAGGTGCCTGGAACTGCCTGGGGCAGTTGTGGAAACAGATACAATAACAGTGATTGAATCATGAGCAGGCAGAGAATGGAGAGATAGAGACCATGTGCAAACAGATGGGATTAATTGTATGGCATCATGGTTGGCACAGACATCATCGGGGCCGAAGAGCCTGGACCTGTGCTGTATTGTTCTAGGTTCTTTGCAGAGGGACATATTTTCCCGCTAACTGTGTGTAGAAATGCAGAGCTGAATTCCTGAGTATTTTCTTGGGAACTGCGTTTCCCAGAATTAGACTCCTGGCCTTAAATCATATGATCCTTGCAAATCCAAGCTAGGTCCATATGTTTCTGATTTGACCAGCCAGCTGGGGCTGTAGGTTCTTTTCCTGCCAAGTATCGAGAATGGAGCATGTGGAAAGTTTATTTGCAGAGGTTGACAGATCATGCATAATCATCACCTCATTTCTGTCAGCATTGAACCGTGAAGTGGAATGTTTAAAGCACGCATTGTGCTGGTTCAACCCAGGCACAGAGATTGCTGAAGATTCAAAGATGAAATGAGCTAGTTCCAATAAGATGCTGACTGGCAGGCTGAGTATTTTCAGAGTTTAGTGCGAAGGAGATGTGACATTTCAGAGGATGATGCAGAGGAGGAATGCACTGTGAAAGGCATGGCCTTCTGCAAGAAATGGTAAACTGTGGTGCCACCTTTCAGACCGATGTGAATGATCCTGTTGCAAAGAAAAGAGAGGCATTTTGGCTAAGTGATGCTTCGATCTACACTTTGTCTTGTTTGTCATGTTGTGATCTGAATGTTGGTTGTGGCGGTTTGTTGTATGTCATGATCCCTGTGTTGCTTCGAAGTTCAAAGTTGAGTTTATTGTCAAAAGCACAAGCGCATGTATGCATTGGTGCAATGAAAAAATTTACTTGCAGCAGCATCAAGGGTACATTGCATCATATAAGCAGCTTTCACAAGATAAACATAAATTCAACAAATATTATACACAATTTTTACAAGAAAATAAAATCAGAACGAAGAAAAATAAAGTTAATTTTAGCGCAAAGTGATCAAAGTGACCATTGTGTTGCTAAATTGGAGTGATTTGAATTGGGCCACTTGGTTCAAGAACCAAATGGTTGAAGGGAAGTAGCTGCTGTTGAGTGTGGTTGTTTGGGACTTCAGTCTTCTGTACCGAGTAGCTCCTGTCTGATGATAGTCACGTGAAGATGATGGTCGGGATAGGAGATCTTTGATTATGGATGTTTCTTCGAGGCGTTGCCTCGTGTTGCTGGGGAGAGATGTGCGCGTGATGTATTAGGCTGAGTTTGCACAACTGTGCAGCTTCTCACATCCTACATGTTCAAATTACCAAACTGGTCCATGATGCACCCAGCTGGGATACTTCCAACAGGACGTGATCTGTAGATCTGGGGCATCTCATTGTCTCCTTCAATCTGGAAATTGTGAGAGGTTATCTATACATTCCCTAATGTTAATTTATCAGATGACCTGCCCAGCATACAGATGCAATCAAAAGTGAGATTACGGATGCTCAGCTGGTCACTGAACACCCTAACAAACTTCTACAGATGTACTGTTGGAAGTATCCTGGCTAGTTGCACTATGGTCTGACGCGGCAATTCGAATGCACAAGAACATAAGAAGGTGCAGAGAGTAGTGGACTCAACCCATCACCTCACCAGCACATTGCTCTCTACTATCAGAAGCATCTTGATACGTGAATTCTAGCTGAATCTGGAGCTTGCCTCTCCTTTGGTTTGCTTTTGTGCTTCCCTTCAGCATGTCGGGGCCTGCAGTTTGTAGAGGTAATGTGCAGCCATAAACTTGTTCCCTTCACTGTGTGTGACTGGGCTGGGTCCAGACTGTCACAGTGACTCTGGGAATCAAGTGAGTGTGCATAATGAATGATCCTACTGGACTACCCTCGACTACCCTCGATGGTTGGAGTGGAGCAGTTCTTGGCAAGTTTGTGCCTGAGCTGGTATATTAGGTTACACAGACCTTGTCGTAATCACACATGTTAACTAGGCTGCTGGCAGGTCTGAGGAGGAACATTGTTCAGTAGTAGGCTGAGTACCTATGGAGCCGAGTGCTGTGGATACTGCGTTCAGCAGCTCCACACTGATCCGGTGCCCCCAGTAGGATTGATGCTTCCGTGTATTGGATCTGGGCTACAGCTTCCAGGTAGTATCGCTGTTTTGTGTCCAGAAAGCAGAGTGACTGTCACTATCCCGTGGCTAATGGATGAAGACTGCTCAGGAAGCAGTGTGCCCCAACGTGGAGCTACCACTGCTTTTCACAGTGCCAGAGACATGGTGCTGCCTTGATTCTGGATTCCGCCTGCATAGAGTGTGCACGTTCTCTCTGTGGTCAGGTGTGGTGTTCCGGTTTACTCTGCCCTCTTGAAGACATGTAAGTTGGTAGGTTACTTAGCAGTTGCGGATTGCCCCTAGTGTGTAGGAGGGTGGTGGAATCTGTGGGGAACCGATGGAATGGAGAGAGGTTAAAATGAAATAAAAGTGGGATTGGTCCAGATGGGTGATTGATGGTAAGCGAGGCCTAAATGGGTTGAAGGGTCTGTTTCTGTGCTGTATATGAATCTCTGTTCAGTACGACGGGGACACCGGTATGGAGTGGAGTGCTGTGGATATTGTGTTCAGCTGCTCCACACTGATCTGTGCCCAACAGCCATGCTTAATGGCAACTTTTGAAGCATTTCCAGTAATCCCCTGTTTGCAGCTTGAACTTCCTTCTTTTGGGATCTTTATGAGGCTGGTTATTTATATTAATTGCACTTCCTGAAAATTTAGTGTCCTTTCAGAATGAATTTTGAAGTGGTCGCCTGGATTCGGAGCCTAGAAGCACAAATAAGTTAGTCTGAGTCCCCTATCAGTCAGAGCTGACCATGGATATTGTGCCCTAGCTGTCTAGATACGGAGAGCAAGCTGTTGCCCATGTAGCAAGCTCCCCCTCTCCACGCATCCGATGAACCCAAAGGAATGGCAGAGACCGATACATTTTGGTACCAGAAGTTGCCAGTCAGTGTTGAACTCAGTGTAGGACTATCTTAGGGACTCCAGCTCCAGATTTGTCCCTTGGAGTTTACTCCCAAAGCCTTCCCCATGAGTGGGTTTAGCCACAAGGCAGCGGAGGTTTGAGATCAGAATTTCCCTTCTTTTAGATGAGCTGCCAGCCACTGCTGACAAGCACCCATCTGCCAGAAGCGACTGGTTTTAAGGCCCTAGTAACCCGCCTTCGCCCCTTCTCCTGTCAGTAGAAACGGTTCTGCTGGGCTTAGTAACTAAACCACACGTGAAGGCCAGGACTTGGTTGTCAGGGCTATTTGAGGTGCACGCCATTGGGAGCATTTAATAGGTAGTGGGAGCTTGTCCCCACTCTCACCCCCAGCTATGACAACCTGATAGGACTGACTGTCTAGTGGGCCATTTGAAAAGTGGCATGTTGACGGTGTGGCGTTCCCAATGGAGTGTTGAGCAATGTATGGTGCTTGAGTCTCTGGAGGTGAGCTTGAACCCACAGCCTTCTCAGGGGCCCCTACCCACTGATCCACATCTCTGTCAGCTAGGATAGAAGGTATCATAGATACCACTGCGGTCTTTAAGAGGCTGTTAGACAGACACATGAATATGCAGGGATGGAGGGATACGAATTGCGTTCAGGCAGAAGGGATTTAGTTTAATTTGGTGCAGACAATGTGGACCGAAGGGCTTATACCTATGCTGTACAGTTCTATGTTGTATCTAGTGCCAGTACTGTGTCAGATGTACGTTTGTAGAATGCCAATACAATATTTCATGATGCCTAAGCCCATCTGTAGCTTTGACCCATCTGATCATTATAACAATTAGTTATGCTGCTAAATGACCTGATGCTACAAAGCATGATTTGCAGAGTGTACAGCTGTTGAGGAAGTGTGACTGAATTCCCCAGTGTCACTATATAAATCTGCATAATATGGTTGAATAAAAACTGAATACACTTTACTCCAAGTAGTTTTAAAATCCCCAAACGTAAGCTTCAGTGCAGCATCGTGGTCTGTGACGTGGAGCAAGAAGGGAGAGGGGATAGATTTATATTTAAATTTTACCACATTACTTTGAACTATTGTGCGTTTTGTTTACATGTATCTATTGTCTAACTGCCCATTATTCTTTGGGACACACTCTCTCCAGAGGCCTTTTGGTAACGGTATATGTTCTAGCCTGAGGTTGATGAATATTTGTACCACTGGTGTTGAAGGTAGTGGAGTGGGTGGGTGTTGTGAATGGTTCAGGATCACTCTCTGTGTCTCTCAGTGGTCTTTCTTTCTCTTTAACCGTAGCTTCCCTTTTACTGTCACCAATTGAGATCCAAACCATGCTTCATCCACTTTCTGCTCCTTTATTTATTAGCATTAATAGTTATATCTGCATTGAAATATAGAGTGAAATGTGTTGTTTGTGCCAACGACCACCACAGTCTGAGGTTGTGCTCAGCACATCCCACAAGCGTCTCTGTGCTTCCAGTGCCAACATAGCATGCCCACTACTTATCAACCCTAACCGGTACATCTTTGGACTGTGGGAGATAAATGAAGCACCTAGAGGAAACCCCTGCGGTGGTGGGGAAAACGTACAGCTCCTTACCTTTTCCTCTGCCTGCACCCTTGAAAATAATGGTGTTTCCTTGGGCCCATCAGCTTCTGAATTCAATGGCTGATACCTTTTGCAACTTCTGCCACCTTCGAGGGATTCCACCACTAAACCTGTCTTCCTGATCCCTCTTGTCCAGCACTTCAAAGGCTCCTTGCCCTCGACTTCTTAATCTGCTCCTCAAAGTGCTCTCCTCTTTGAGTACTCCCCATGCAACCACAGGAGATGCAACACTGCCTTTTCATCACTCCCCTTCTCACCTCCTGGATAGTTCAATAGTCAATCTGCATTTCCAATCTGATGTGATAAATCTGATTTTCACAATCTGGCATCCTTTCCATTGGGACATCTGTGCTTGGGTTTGAAACGTTTGAAGTGGCAGAGGCTAGGTTGGGTTTTGTATCACTTTGTACTTTTAGTTTCACCTCTCTAGTGCTAAGGTCAGAATCCCACAACCCCTTTGAATTTTCCTTTAATCCGTGTCCCTCTATGTGTGATTTCCTTCCTGGCATCCATTGGGTCAGTCCAAGTCGAGCCAAGTTTATTGTCATCTGCACAAGTCCGTGTATGCGTAGGTGCAATGAAAGCCTTGCCTGCAACAGCACTATAGGCACATAGCAGCTTTCACAAGAAACACATAAATTAATCATAAATTATAAATGATTTTTTTTTACAAGTAACGACACAATTTGAACAAAGCAAAGCCCATTTTAGTGTAAAGTGATCAATAAGAATTTATGAAATGGGAGCAGGAGTCGGCCATCTGGCCTGTCGATCCTGCTCTGCCATTCAATAAGATCATGGCTGATCTGACCATGGACTCATCTCCACCTCCCTGCCTTTTCCCCATAACTCTTAATCCCCCTACTATGCAAAAATCTATCCAACCTTGTCTTAAATATATTGACTGAGGTAGCCTCCACTGCTTCATTAGGCAGAGAATTCCACAGATTCACCACTCACTGGGAAAAGCAGATCCTCCTCATCTCCATTCCAAATCTACTCCCCCGAATCTTGAGGCTATGTCCCCTAGTTCTAGTCTCACTTACCAGTGGAAACAACTTTCTTGCCTCTATCTTATCTACCCCTTTCATAATTTTATATGTTTCTACAGGATCTCCTCTCATTTTATTTATCATCTCATTTCTATCTCATCTGATGTTCAAAGTGTTCATTGTGTTGGTAAACTCAAGTGATTAAGATTGTGCTGGTCACTCCAAGAACCGAATGGTTGACGGGACATAGCTGTTCTTGAACCTGGTGGACTTCAGGAGTCTCTGCTCTCTACCCGATGGTAGCTGTGAGAAGGTGGTGTGGCCTGGGTGGTTGGAATCTTTAATAGATGACCATCATGTTAGTGATCAAGACACTGAATTTACTTCCAGCCTGTTGATGAGTTAGGGAAAGGCAAAATTCGCAAGGTACTTCCCAGCCCTGACAATACGGGCAGTACTGTGGTGCAGTGAACAGAGATGCTGCATCACAGTACTAGAGACTCACGTTCAATCCTGACCTCGGGTGCTGTGTGTGAGGAACTTTCATACTCTCCCTGTGATTCCTGGGTTTTCCCAGGAAGCTCCAGTTTCCTTCCACATCCCAAAGATGAGTGGATTGGAAGGTTAACTGACTACAGTAAATTGTGCTTTGTGTGCAGGTGGGAAGAATAAGTCGGATGAGATAGAAATGAGATGATAAATAAAATGAGATTAAAGTGGGGTTGTAAATGGATGTTCACTGCAAACTTGGTGGGCTGAAGGACTTGTATGCCTGTTATCTATCTCTCTCTCCCTGATTCTAATCTGCTCTCACTACTTTAATCTTGTGCCATCATGGCTGAGTTATCATGTGAATAATGTGAGATTGCCATCATTGAAAGTGTTAAGCAAGGAATCGTTTATAGGATTTGCCAATGCGTAGCTTCAAATCAACGCTCTTTAGATAACGACCTGGCTGGATTCTTAATCATTCTTGCTTTATGATTTATTTGGTCAATCAGTGTCTTTGTAAACGTAGCTGAGCAAGTTGAAGCTATTCTGCTGTGTTTTGGGAGTGGGGATAAACCTGCACAATGCGAGTCACTCTTATGAAAACAGCACTGCTCCATGTCACACGTAGTTATAGAATCATACAGCCCTTTGGCCCAACTGGTCCCTGCTAACCAAGACAGGGACAAAACTGCAGGTGCTGGTATCTGGAGCAACACACAAACACTGAAGGAACTCAGCAGGTCATGCAACATCTAAGGAGGGAAATGGGCAGTCGATATTTTGTGTTGAGACTCTTCATCTGACCTGAAACGTTGCCTGTCCATCTCCCTTCATGAATACTGCTTGACCCACTAAGTTCTTCTAGAGTTTGATGTGCTATGCCAATCAAAATGTCCATTTAATTTAGTCCCACCCCCAGGATTTCTGTGATGGTTACAGCTGGGAGCGGCTGTCACGTGTACTAATTCTGATTCATCCAACCAACTCTACAGCACCCTGGATTGAATCCAGGTGAGTCTATTCACCACCTTTCAGAAGATTGTTTCATGTTGGCCTTTGGTCTCTGGTAGTTATGTCAGAGAACACTCTCTATGTGCTTTATGCTTCTGTATCTGTGCTGCTATGTGATCAACCACTCTAACAAGGAAAAAACTCCCATAACAGCTGTGTTGATGGTGATCAGAGAGCTTTAGACATTGAAAATGTTGAGTAGAATAGTCCTGTTGTTTTGTTACAACAGTATGTGTAGGGTGCTGTGGAATAGATGGTAACAGAGTCGATATTTACATCCATCCTTTGGGCCGGTGTATCACATTAAGTGAACTGATTAGAACATAGAAGCGGGGTTAGCCATTTGGTCCCTTTTCATGCTCGGCTTTTCTTTTATTTTTAAATGTAGCTACAATTTTCTGACTTATCCCTGTACCTATTTCCTTGTTCTTCAAAAATCTATTGAACTTGAATACACTCAGCTGATCTAATTATAACCTCGTCCACATTCCTGTCCATCCCTAGTAACCTTTAACCTTTAACTCCCCAACCAAGCAGAGTCCGCTGCCAAGAAGGCCCACCAGCGCCTTTACTTCCTGAGAAAACTAAAGAAATTCAGTCTGTCCCCTAAAACCCTCACTGATTTTTATAGACGCACCATAGGAAGCATTCTCCTAGGGTGCATCACAACCTGGTATGGAAGTTGTCCTGTCCAAGACCGGGAGAAGCTGCAGAGGATCGTGAACACGGTGCAGCACATCACACAAAACAATCTTCCATCCTTGGACTCACTGTACACCGCACGCTGTCGGAGCAGTGCTGCCAGGATAATCAAGGACACGACCCACCCAGCCAACACACTTTTCGTCCCTCTTCCCTCCGGGAGAAGGCTCAGGAGCTTGAACACTCATACGGCCAGATTTGGGAACAGCTTCTTTCCAACTGTGATAAGACTGCTGAACGGATCCTGACCCGGATCTGGGCCGTACCCTCCAAATATCTGGACCTGCCTCTCAGTTTTTTTTGCACTATCTTACTTTCCATTTTTCTATTTTCTATTTATGATTTATAATTTAAATCTTTAATATTTAATATTTGTAATCCAGACAGCGGGAAGCACAGAATCAAATATTGCTGTGATGATTGTACATTTTAGTATCAATTGTTTGGCGACAATAAAATATAAAGTAAGGTATTGCTTTTCAAGAATCCACCTATTTTTATTGTTACGTACCCTGTAACTGGGTTGCCAAGCCAGCAGAAATGGATCACTCAGTTGGAGTCTGGATTACTAGAACTAAGAAAGTTTTATTAAAGAAACAAGCAACACAGTACCCTAATCAGAAGGATAATAAATGCAACAGTTCAGCAATGATAAACACACATGTACAAAGAATTAAGATAACAGGATCAATCAAGCTCTATCGTTGTCTAGGGGTAAATGACCAGTTTCAAAGTGACGCAAAGTTCAGTTCAATTTAGTTCAGTTCAGTTCGCAGACAGTGGGGGGAAGGAGAGAGAGAGCAAAACGAATGAATATTCAAACGGCTTCCACACACAGACCTTCGCAGTCAGCTTTCGTGCGAGCCCTTTGTGATGTCATCTGAGGTCACCAACCGTGACCCCTCCGTTTCCAGATACGATCGTTTTTCTGCGGTGAACCCGGCACCCAGGCAAGGGTGGACACACACCAGGTTCCCGCCGATCGTGCCTTTCCACCCTGTGCGTCTATGGCTTGTCCCGTGACCAGCCGTCCAAAACTTCCCACCGACTTGTGAGAGACGCACCGCTTCCAGGGTCTCGTTATCTTGGGGTGTCGTGTGTGTCCTGCCTTAGCGAACCTGTCCCTTTTTATCCCCCTGCTGGGGTATCGCCTGTCCATCACTTCAAACAATTCAGGGTTCAAAGGGGAGCCGATCTTGGCAGCTCTCCTTCCGTTAAACTCTCCCGTCCCTTCATTAACATCTCCAAATGCTGCTCCATTGTTTTCCTTATCTCTCTCTCTCCTGAAGACAGGTGGCAGACCAACTGCTGATCCTACTGGTGCCAGCACAGGACAGCTAACATCTTAATCTATGTGTATTCTCGTCACACTTCCCCCCCCCTTTAAGGATTTTTACTGGGGTAAAAATTACAAACATGAATACATTATTTGATACACACAAATACACATCTTTATCAGCTATTTGGCTAATACAGCGAATCTGAAGTTGTCAACACCTGACAGACAGTCAACCATCACATTTTCTGTTCCTTTTATATGTGTTATTAATAATCCCTTAGACCAGGTTCCAACTTAGCAAACTTCATAGTGGCCAAAAACACTGATGAATTGCGATCAATGTAACCTCTCATTGGGTTTCGTCCCGGACCACAATAACAAGGGTCGTCCCATTCCGACTTAGTTTTCTCTCGCAAGGGCTTAGTAGGAGGGGGAGGGGTAGTAACCGCAGAGTTATTGCAAAACTTCCTACAGTACCCCACCATCTCCAAGAGCCTTCTGAGGGCCCTCTTGTCTGTCGGGGTTGGGATGTCAGAGTTAGCCCGCACTTTAGCTTGCATCGCTGCCAGCTGCCCATGTCACCACAATTCCCAGGTAAGTGACCGTCGTGTGGCCGAACTCATTTTTTTCAAGGTTCACTATCAAGCTGGCTTCAGACAGCCGTATTACATTGCCAATACACACCTCTGTGTTCGTCAGCCCTTTCGTCACTGTATTACTCATTCTATAGGAATGTTGCTCGCTAGGCTGACCTAGTGTAACAAACACTACCCAACGTCCCAGTTCTTTGCATCGCCTCGGGACAATCAAACACACGTGTGCGAGTCGTTTAATTACTTCTCCTAAAGAGTCGCTTTGTTCGGGGATTAAGGGAGAGACCTTATCAGCAGACCTGGCCAAAACAATAGCCTTCTCCTATCTGGTCGATACCATACTCATCTTTTCAAAATGGTTTTTTTCTCTTATCAGGGGGACCCTAGCTTCATTGATTTCCGCGCTAACACCAACTAGGTTTGTTAGCATATCAAAAGCCTGTGACCGTCTCAGTTCGCGTCGGCCACAATCAATAACATCCTTCCTCCTGTGCAGCCGGTAAACCTCTTTCATGATTCCACCAACTGTTTCCTCCAGCACCGCAAAATGTCCACCGGGGGGTACCTTGTGGACCAGGTTAAAAATCTCATCCCCATAACTCTTTTGCACCACCCCCCATTCCTCATCTGCGGGTACGGTACTTGGTTTCCCTTTCTTCCTTAGCACTTCCTCCTCCACACAATAGCCTACTGGTTCCCTTGTTAATTCTGCGTCAGAGGGAGCTGTCTCTGCCAAAACCATCGGCCCCTCGTCTCGTTCCTGCGCCTGCACAAATTCTTTCCTGGCTAATGCTAAGTCTGTCTCAGCTCCCTCATTTCCTCTTGTTTCACTACACTCCTTTTCACTTTCTACCCCCTTCTCCTACAAGGCTGACAGAAACGTCTCAGCTACGTTTACTACCGCAGTCCCGTGATGAACCTGTGAGTCCATGGGCGGGGCCTCAATGCTGGCGGGCTGACCTGTCAATCTCACGGCTGGGAACACGATTCCCCCGGCGAGATCATTATCGAGCAAGACTTCCACGCCTTTCATCGGTAATTTGGGCCTCACCCCGATCGTGACTAGTCCAGAGACCAGGTTGCTTTGTAAGTGTATCTGGTGCAAAGGGACTGCCTCTGTCCCTTCCCCAATACCTTTGACCTTGAATTTCCCAGTCTGGGTCTCTGAGCTAAACTCTAATACCTCTTCAGTATCAGTGACTGACATGCTCCCGTGTCTCTCCAGATCCGCACTGGAACTGGTTTTAACCCCTCCTTCACTGACACCAATCCAGCCGAGATAAACTTCTCGCGCCCTTCCTGAACTTTGGCAGACCTGTCCTGCGCTAGCGGTTTGTTTACCAGCTCGATACAGCCAGTCAAAATCGCCGTTTTTCCTTTTCCTGTCTCCTTCTTTGGGGCAAAGCACCTGGACGCAAAGTGTCCGACTTTCCTGCAATTATAACAGACGACCCCAGGAGACTTCCTACCAGACTGCTCCCGGTCTACCTTATCCTTCTCACTAGTCCCCGGCTTACTTTCTGACTTTTCTGGCGGACTCTCCCCGCCGTCCTGACTACCCTTCTGGTAGCCTTTACTCGGAGCAAACTTCATTTTATGCGTCAACGCATACTCATCCGCTAACTTAGCAGTTGCGGCTAACGTGGCTGCCTCTTTCTCATCTAGGTAGGGTCTCATACCCTCAGGGACACAACCTTTAAACTGCTCAATCAGGATCAGCTGTAGCAGTCTGTCATAATCCCCCTCTACCCCCTTCGAGGTGCACCAATGCTCACAATATGTCTGCATCTCACGGGCAAACTCTAAATACGTGCGGTCCCACTGCTTCCTCGCATTCCAGAACCTCTGCCGGTATGCCTCCGGGACCAACTCATAAATCCTGAGGATGGCCTCTTTCACCACCTCATACCTCTGGGCATCTTCCGCGGACAAAGCTGAGTAAGCTTGTTGGGCTTTCCCTTTCAGTACACTCTGAAGCAAAACAGCCCACTTATCCCTCGGCCAGTCCTGACTTGTAGCAACTTTTTCGAAATGGAGAAAGTACCGATCCACGTCGGTATCGTCAAATGGGGGAACCAGCCTAACCTCCTGGGTCGCCCGGAACCCTCCACCTTGGTTCGGCATGGGCCTCTGCTCTGCCCTTATCCTTAACTTCTCCAGCTCGAATTCCCTTTCCCTCTGTTTCTTCTCTCGCTCCAACTGTCTCTCTCTCTCTCCTGCCTTTCTAATTCTTTCTCTTTCTCCCGCCTTTCTAACTCTCTCTCCTTCACTTCTCGCTCCAACTGTCTGTCCCTCTCTTTCTGTTCTCGCTCCAACTGCCGTACCCAGAACTCGTGCTCGAGTCTCAGTTTTTCAAGCTGCACCTGTACCACATCTCCAGCAGGTTTTTCAATAGACACCACCTCCAGCTCGTCTTGGGGAAACACACCTTTAGATACATAGTGCTCTACGATAGCTCTGTGTATCTCCTCTCTCCTCATTGTCGACTTCCCCTTAGCAAGATTCAACCGTTTGGCCACAGCTACCAATTCCGATTTCCTGGCATCCTCTAATGCCTCCAAGGTCGGCGCCTTTATAAATTCCTCAGCCTCCATTTCTGCTGTTTGTCTTTTCTTTCTTTCGGGAATTTTGACCCAATCAACTTACTCCGTCCCAAATTTAGCGTTCAAAATCGCGGACGAGAACCCCACTTATGTTACGTACCCCGTAACTGGTTGCCAAACCAGCAGAAATGGATCACTCAGTTGGAGTCTGGATTACTAGAACTAAGAAAGTTTTATTAAAGAAACAAGCAACACAGTACTCTAAATCAGAAGGATAATAAATGCAACAGTTCAGCAATGATAAACACACGTGCACAGAATTAAGATAACAGGATCAATCAAGCTCTATCGTTGACTAGGGGTAAATGACCAGTTTCAAAGTGACGCAAAGTTCAGTTCAATTTAGTTCAGTTCAATTTGCAGACAGTGGGGGGAAGGAGAGAGAGAAAGCGAAACGAATGAATATTCAAACGGCTTCCACACAGACCTTCGCAGTCAGCTTTCGTGCGAGCCCTTTGTGATGTCATCTGAGGTCACTGACCGTGACCCCTCCGTTTCCAGATACGATCGTTTCTCTGCGGTGAACCCAGCACCCAGGCAAGAGTGGACACACACCAGGTTCCCACCGATCGTGCCTTTCCACCCTGAGCGTCTATGGCTTGATCCCGCGACCAGCCGTCTAAAAACTTCCCACCGACTTGTGAGAGACGCACTGCTTCCAGGGTCTCGTTACCTCGTGGTGTCGTGTGTGTCCTGCCTTAGCGAACCTGTCCCTTTTTATCCCCCTGCTGGGGTATCGCCTGTCCATCACTTCAAACAGTTCAGGGTTCAAAGGGGGAGCCGATCTTGGCAGCTCTCCTTCCATTAAACTCTCCCGTCCCTTCATTAACATCTCCAAATGCTGCTCCATTGTTTTCCTTATCTCTCTCTCTCCTGAAGACAGGTAGCAGACCAACTGCTGATCCCACTGGTGCCAGCACAGGACAGCTAACATTTTAATCTATGTGTATTCTCGTCACATTATGTAGAAAATATTCAAAGACTCCACTAGCCTTTGCTGAAGAGAATTAATACCCAGGGCCTGGTATTGTGATCTGACCTCTTCTACACTCGCTCTGTTGCAATCATATCTTTCCTTGCAAAGGGAGACCTGGCCTATTCATTCTTGATCCTGAGGGACTGTTGGACACAAAAGTGACCGTACCTGAGAGCACTTCTGGTGGTCAGTAAGGCACTTTGAGGTGGCCCAAGAGACGGATATCAGTGTGTTGGTGCTAACTTGCTGGCTGCCTGGTGTGATGGGACCAATACTGGAACTCTCATGGTCAAAGACTCTACAACTCATGTTCTCAATATTATTTATTACTTATTTTCTCAATATTATTATTTGATTTTTTTTTGTATTTGCTCAGTTTGCCTTTTGCATTTGGTTGTTTGTTGATCTTTGTGTATAGTTTTCATTGATGCTGTTGTGTTTCTTTGTATTCCTTTGCAGGAAAATGAATCTCAGGGTAGTTTATGATGAAATATATGCACTTTGATAATAAATTTACTTTTAACTTTGAATACTGGTGAGCTAGCCGACACACTTGGGAAGCTAAAACTCCTGGCTTTGAGAAGGTCTTCACCCACACAGTCAGGTCTGAATGACTGCTCAAAAGAACACACACGTTATCTGTTTTCCATTAATTGTATGAGGGGAGAAAATGATTCGAGGTTTGTGGTAGGAGGAGGCTTGTTGAGCCAAATGATCTGTTTCTGTGCAACACACACAAAATACTGGAGGAACTCAACAGTTTGGGCAGCATCTGTGGAGGGGAATAAACAGTCGATATTTTTGGCTAAGGCCCTTCAGGACTGGATAAGAAGTTTGCAAAATTCAGAACAGAGAAGTCGGGGGAAGGAGTGTAAGTTGGCAGATGATTGGTGAGACCAGGTGAACGGGAAGGCAGGTGAATTGGGGATAAAGTAAGAAGCTGGGAGGCGATCATTGAAAGAGGTAGAGAGCTGAAGAAGGAATCTAATATGAGGGAACGGGAACCAGGAAGGAAGGGAGGAAGTGAGGAACCAGAGGGAGATGATGGGCAGGTAAGAAGAGGAGGGGTGAGGGGGTAACCAGAATAAGGAATGGAAAAAGGAGAAGGTCAGAGGATTTCTTACAATTCCACACAGAGAAACAGTTTCTTATTCATCTCATGAATGTTAAATGGAAAGAGGGAGCTGATGGAAGTTTTGAGTCTCTAGCTTTGTGTTAACCAGATAATACAGAGGATCATTTTTGGGATTGTTGCCAATGAAGGAAGCTTGAAGGAGCAAGAATCCTTCCTTTTTTATTATCGTTTTGGCTTTGGTCCAGAGAGGAATTCATATTTTCTAAGTTCAAAGCTGTCCCTTGAGGATGTACAAGTTGGACACTCTTTGAGCTTGTTGTAAACTCGAGCTGACAAAATGCTAATCATCAGGGATGAGAGAGTCGGTGCTTTACTGAGAGCCTGAAGACCAGTTGAGGCGTCTCAATGTCTACAGTGCTATATTGTGTGTGAGATTAATCAAGTGTGCCTTTTATGTGCAGGGCAGGACGGAATGGAAGCCTGCAGATCTGTGTTTGCAGCCTTCACCGGTGAGATTCGTAGAGAGTTTCAAGTTACTTTCTGAAGAAAGGAAGATTGTCCATCTAACAGAGCGTGTCTTGAGCAGTTGTAGACAATGTAGGAATAAAGTTTTTTAAAACAATTTTCCATTACAGATGGAATTGGAACACTTTCGGGGAAAATACAGTACACTGCCTTGTCCGCAAACATTTACTGGTGCGATGTTTACTGTCTATCCAATTCTACAACTCATTAAAGGTAATTAGTTTGTAATAGCGACAGGAACTACATAGTTGTTTGTTTTGCGGTAATGTGTATCACTGAAGTTCAACAGTGAGGAGGAGTACTTGGTCAGTTGGTACAAATGTAATTAATTCCTAGGAATTTTGTAAGTCCCCTTCGAATAGCTGTGGTGGCAAAGCAGTGGCCACCCACTTCTTTGCATACGATGAACTTGATAAGAGCGTGTGCGGAAGGATGCAAGAGTCCTTGTCTTTGTTCATCCACAGCAGCTGTAAAACACTCTGATCAATGGGCTTGCTCCCAGGGACACACTGAGATAAACAATAAGTGATGTTGGAAGATGGTCATCTTAGTGAAGGATGTCCTTCGGTCTGCCCACCTTCCAGCACAGGGAGATGTCCATCGGGGAATGCTGACTATTGACACACTACAGACTGCAGAAACACATGCTGCGAGATGTACTGAAACAGCGTACAGCCATTGCAGAGGCTTTTTGGGGAAGGATTGCAGTCTGGGCTCCTTCTCCTACTGCACATGAAGAGCTGAGGCCTGTTAAACATTGAAGTTGTCCATCACCCTGGGTGGCCATAGAAGTGGCAATTGTGCTATAGTTTAAAAAAATGAGTTAGCATCACTCCATGTAGTGCATAGAACTTAGAACAGTACAGCACACTACAGGCCTTTGGGCCCACAATGTTGTGCCGACCCTTAAACCCTGCCTCCCATATACCTCCCCCACCTTAAATTCCTCCATATACCTGTCTAGTAGTCTCTTAAACTTCACTAGTGTATCTGCCTCCACTACTGACCCAGGCAGTGCATTCCACGCACCAACCACTCTCTGAGTAAAAAACCTTCCTCTAATATCCCCCTTGAACTTCTCACCCCTTACCTTAAAGCCATGTCCTCTTGTATTGAGCAGTGGTGCCCTGGGGAAGAGGCGCTGGCTATCCACTCTATCTATTCCTCTTAATATCTTGTACACCTCTATCATGTCTCCTCTCACCCTCCTCCTCTCTAAAGAGTAAAGCCCTAGCTCCCTTAATCTCTGATCATAATGCATACTCTCTAAACCAGGCAGCATTCTGGTAAATCTCCTCTGTACCCTTTCCAAAGCTTCCACATCCTTCCTATAGTGAGGCAACCAGAACTGGACACAGTACTCCAAGTGTGGCCTAGCCAGAGTTTTATAGAGCTGCATCATTACCTCATGACTCTTAAACTCTATCCCTTGACTTATGAAAGCTAACAGCCCATAAGCTTTCTTAACTACCCTATCTATCTGTGAGGCAACTTTCAGGGATCTGTGGACATGTACCCCCAGTCACAACCCTCCAATCCGAATGTACTTCCTCTACCACGGCTCTCTGCTTTCTGCAGGCAGGCCAATTCTGAATCCACCTGGCCAATCTTCCCTGGATCCCATGCCTTCTGACTTTCTGAATAAGCCTACCGTGTGGAACCTTGTCAAATGCCTTACTAAAATCCATATAGATCACATCCACTGCACTACCCTCATCTATATGCCTGGACACCTCCTCAAAGAACTCTATCAGGCTTGTTAGACACGATCTGCCCTTCACAAAGCCATGCTGACTGTCCCTGATCAGACCATGATTCTGTAAATCTCCGTAGATCTGATCTCTCAGAATCTTTTCCAACAGCTTTCCCAACACAGACGTAAGTATTGCCTGTGAATGTAAACGTTTTACATCATTTCTTATTTTGTATATATTTTTATTATGATTAAAGTTTATTTTTGAATAAAATTAGTTTATAAATCAGGAATGCAGCCACCCATTAATATATTTATCAGAATCAAGTTTATTATCACTGACGTATATCATCCAATTTGTTTGCAGTAGCAGTAGAGTGCAAACAAAATATACTATAAATTACAATAAGAAATATAGACGTAAATAAATATTGAAAAATGAGAACAAACGGACCGTTCAGAAATCTGATGGTGGAGGGGAAGAAGCTGTTCCTAAAACTTTGAGTGTGCGCCTTCAGGCTCCTGTACCTGCGCCCTATAGCAGTAACGAGAAGAGGGCTGCTCCTGGATTTAACGAAAACCGTGGGCTAGTCAAGGGCAAAGTACGTATACTGAGTCCAGGGTGTTTAACTCAGCCGTATATACTCAGATATTGTTATGGACCCAGTTCTCACAGTGGAAACCCCGCAGTAGCTGGCAAATCCAACCTACCGGTCTCCCAAGTACTCATTCGCATGAATTGCTAATATGTAAGTTGTAGAGAGATACAACAGTGTGTTTGTCTAAACAGATTGCACATACACAGAGACCTCACTTTCTCCAGGAAAGGATTTAATCATCACTAAGTTAAATAAGGAAGGAAATTAGTTGACAATTTGAATATCGGGCTGACAGGAAAGTTGCCAGTTGTACCACAGCAGCAACCTTGAACTCAGCATATACTCAATGCTGGAAGAACTCAGCAGGCTAGGCAGCATCTGTGGGGAAAAAAGTACAGTCGATGTTTGGGGCTGAGACTCTTTGGCAGGACTGAAGAAAAAAAGATGAGTAGATTTAAAAGATGAGGGAGGGGAGAGAGAAACACCTGGTAAGAGGTGAAACTGGGAGGGGGAGGGATAAAGCAAAAAGCTGGGAAGTTGATTGGTGTAAGAGTTACAGATCTGGGGGGGGCGGAATCTGATAGAGGACAGAAGAGCATGGAGGAAAGAAAAGGGGGAGGAGCACCAGAGGGAGGTGATGTGCAGGCAAGGAGATAAGGTGAGAGAGGGAGAAGGGGATGGGGGTGGAGGCATTACTGCAAGCAAATCAGACAAATTTTAACACCATGGAACATGAGCTATTTTGGCAGGAGAGGAAAATCATGGCTGTTGAGAGGGGATTTGAGGAGCACCTTAAAGAGGAGAGGGATGGAGAGGGGTCAGTGTAAATTCTAAAGTTTGTCACCTACCCTAAGATCCAAATTATTGGTGGGCCCATTGCCCGTTTAATAATAAGATTGATATTATAGCAGTGGGTGAATAAAGTATAGCTCACCCAACCCACAGATCCCCGTTCCGCTGGTCTTCTACATTATATTGCTGCATCAGAGCATTCATAAACTACGAGAGAGACAGATGTCTTAAAAATAAATAATTGCCTTGCTTCATGTTGGGAATTCCAGGGATTGATTGCTCATCAAGAACTCACTGATGGATGGAAAGATGACAGGTTTGGCAGCTACCATTGGAGATAACTGTTCATAATAAAAATTCTCAACCCATCCAATTCTGTCTTACCCGAGCAAGAACTGGACGAGACATAATTATATTAGCCTTTGGCAAGCTGACTGGATATAAGTTGATTTATGAGTCTCGGCATTTGGCCTGCTTTTCTTTAGAGACTGTCTTGTTTCAGAGAAAGGGTGAATAAGCATTTCAGTATAGGGGGGACTTGCTGAAGAAGTTTCCATCCAACCATTTTCCTTTAGGCCTGTTTCTAACTGTGAAAACTGGGTATAGTGAATAAGCAGGGTATTAGCAGATACTGTAAAACACTAGCATGAGAATAAAGAAGCACAAACTATCTGCAGTATTTCATAATTACTGCTTTGAAAGCCTTTAGTGTGATTTTTTTTTCTAGTTTTTTTTATTGTTTTCAGCGATGCTGAGTTTTTAGACGTGATACTTAGTCAAATCCATTTTGAAAGCCCATGAATGCACTATTGACTGTGCTTTCTTGCAAGGTTAAGGATCAAGACCGACTGCGCATGCGCAGTCAGTCTTGATCCTTAACCTTGCAAGTCCCTTCTCAAAAGTATTGGGACTGGTGTATAAATTGTGAGAGATCCCCTTGGACCAGTTGAACACCAGCTAGATTAGTCAGAGGAGACACAAGAAACTGCAGTTATTGAAATCTAAAGCAAAATTTACCTGCTGGAGGAACTCGGCAGGAAGTGCAGCATCTGTGGGGGGAGGAGGCAAGGACTTGTTGATGTTTTGGGTCCTGATGCAAGGTTTTTCACCAGGAATGTTGACGATTTCTTCTCCCACCACTGTTGCTGCTCTACCTGTTGAGTTTCTCCTGCAGATTGTTTGTTGCAGTTGACCTGGTGATATTGTTGCTGCCTCTTAGCTTTGCAGATAATGATGAGTAGTTTCCTCCTCCGCAGCCCCTTGCATGTTTTGTCCCACCAGCACAGTTCACCAGAGAAGATTAGGCACAGTGGTGTACAAGTGGAGGAAGCCCTCTCTTAATTTCTATCTCTTGCCCATCCTCAGGTGTTCTGTTGGGGCTCCACCAAGTATAGTAAAATCAAACAAAAGTGTTGTTACGGGAATCCTGAAGCAAAAAACTCAAAATGTTGAACATTAGAAGATAAGTTTCTGGAGTTGATTGACATATGCACAAGTGCAATGATAAACTTACTAAGCATAATTTACAAGAAAAATGTAAAAATTGTATATAATTTATACTTAATTTACACAAATAGAATAGAAACGAAGTTCATTTCAGTGCATAGTGATTGAAATGGTCTTGATATTGCTAAACTCTAGTGATTAGCATTGTGCTGGTTAGTTCAAGTACTGGATGATTGAAGGGAAACAGCTGTTCTTGACCCTGGTGCTGTGAAATTTCAGGCTTTTGTACCTCCCTTCTGATGGCAGCTGTGAGTCAATGGCATGGCCTGGATGGTAGGGATCTTTTGATGATGGATGTTTCTTTTTTGTGCAGAGTCCTCAACTCTTTGCAGCTTCTTGTGTTCCTGCATATTCGAATTGTCGTACTAGAATACAATGCCCAACAAGTCGGGCAGCATCAGCAGAAAGGAAAAAAGAGTTGCCATTTCAGTTTGATGATCCTTTGTCAGAACTGGGAAAGACGAAAACAAGCTGGTTTTAAGACGCAGAGAGGGTGGGAAGGATGGAGAGGACAAGAATACTTCATAAGATGGGGCCAGAGTTGCTCTGGTGAAAAGATGCCGATGAAGCCATCTCATTGACAAGTTGAAAGAGCAGGTAGTGTGAGAGCAAAATAAGTGTGAAAGCTATTAAATGCAGAGCTCTCGGAATGGCCCAGTTGTCCGGCCTTAGCAGTGAAGAGAGAATAGTTGACCCAATGTTGCATGTGGATGGCCTGCAACAGATCTAGTCAGCTCCCTTTCAAACAGAAAAAACAAGTTATCAGAAATGTTGAATTCAGTATTGAGTCTGAAAGACTGCAACGTGCCTAGTAGAAAGATGAGATATTGTTCCTTGAACTTGCATTAGACCAAGTAGAACAGTGTTGAGTCCCTACTTGTTGCTTCTTAATCTACATACATTTAATTCCTTAAAATATTCATCTTTGGGTAATCCAAGCCTTTGGCTGTATATATTAATGTATCCTTGTGTAGTTTGGTATCATAATTTGTTAAAATAAACACTTCTACGAAGTGCCATTGAACACTTTACTGAGTTAAAGGCTCAATGTAGCTGTAAGCTGTGGTATCATTCTTTAGGATTATGCAAGAGATAAGTGTGAAACTGCTCATGTTCTCTGTAATTAGACTGCGAAACTTTGTGATGCTTGTGTATGCATAAGTTAGGAATCCCAAAGTTGCTTTTGTGACCGTCTTGTTACATGGAGTAAGTCTTTTGTAAAATGTCATGTGGTAGTTACTATTCATCCAATTATCCAATCCTAAAAATTTATATCAGTTATTAATAATTCCTTCAGATCAATTTTTAATTGTTTTCTTTCTTGTTTAAAAAAATATAAAGTTTATTTATATGCCATCTTCACTGGGATCTCACCACCAAACACAACTTTCCCTCACCCCACTTTCTGCTTTCCGTAGGGATTGCTCCCTATGAGACTCCCTTGTCCATTCATCCCTCCCCACTGATCTATTGTATCCAATGCTCCCAGTGCGGTATCCTATACATCGCTGAGACCCTACGCGGGTTGGGAGACCACTTCGCTGAGTACCTATGCTCCGTCCACCAAAAAAAGCAGGATATCCCAGTGGCCACCTATTTTATTTCTACTTCCCATTCCCATTCTGACATGCCAGTCTATGGCCTCCTCTACTGTCGCGATGAGGCCACAGTCGGGTTGGAGGAGCAACACCTTACATTCTGCTAAGTAGCCTCCAACCTGACGGCATGAACATTGGTTTCTCAAACTTCCAGTAATGCCCCCCTCACTTCACGATTCCCCATCTCCTTTTCCCTCTCTTACCTTATCTCCTTATCTGGCTATCACCTCCTGCTGGTGCTCCTTCCCCTTTTCTTTCTTCCATGGCCTTCTGTCCCCTGCTATCATATTCCCCCTTCTCCAGTCTTGTATCTCTTTCACTAATCAACTTCCCAGCTCTTTATTTCACCCCTTCCCTCCCTTCCCGGTTTCACCTATCACCTTGTGTTTCTTGAATTGAATTGACTTTATTACTTACATCCCTCATATACATGAGGAATAAAAATCTTTATATTACTTCTCCATCTAAATGTGCAATTTACAGTAACTTATAAATAGTATTACCACATGATAGTCAATATAACATAGAAATACAATTGTATCAGTGTGAGTTAATCAGTCTGATGGCCTGGAGGAAGAAGCTGTCCCGGAGCCTATTGGTTCTGGTCCTTATGCTGCGGTACTGTTTCCTGGATGGTAGCAGGTGGAATAGTTTGTGGTTGGGGTGACTTGGGTCCCCAATGATCCTTTGCGCCCTCTTTACACACCTGTCACTGTACGGTAAGTTCACATCGACAGATGCACTGGGCTGTCCGCACCACTCTCTTCCTACCCTCCCCACACTCTCTTACTCTGACTCCTCATCTTTTTTTCCCAGTCCTGATGAAGAAGAGTCTGGGCCCAAAACATCGACTGTTAAATCTTTTTTCATAGATGCTGCCTGGCCTGCTGAATTCCTTCAGCACTGTGTGTGTGTGTGTGTGTGTGTGTGTGTGTGTGTGTGTGTGTGTGTGTGTGTGTGTGTGTGTGTGTTGCTTGGATTTCCAGCATCTGCAGATCTTCTCTTTGTGTATAATTTATATTTAGTTTGTTTTCTCGTGAATGCCACTTTTCTGATGCTGTGCCCGTGATGCTGCTGCAGATGAGTTTTTCATTACATCTGTCCCTACATGTATTTGTACATATGACAGTATATTTGACTATGACTTCAAATTTATGTGGAGCTTTTCATCTTTCATCCAGCTAATTTATTATACAGCTCGTCTCATTGTATGCATTTATTTTGGGGCTTATTTTAAGACTGTATATTGTGTAAAATTGCATCCTACAATGCTGTCTGAGAATTCATTAATACAAGTTGCTGACCTGTTAGTTTAGTGGTTTCAAAGCCACAGCCTGCCAGTGGTCCCTTTGAACTGAAGGTTATAACATAAGGCATGGGAAAAGGGGAAGTTCTCACCACAGAGATGACTACACCAATGTGGGGAGTTTTCTGCGAGGTTAGTGATGACTGCCATCACTTCAACAGAGCCTCTGCACTGTTGAGTTTAATGCAAGTCTAATAGCAAGAGGCCCTGGTTCAGTCCTCACGACTGGTGCTGTCTGTGAGTCTTCAATTCTCCCTTTGACTGTGTGAGTTTCCTCTGGGTGGTCCGATACCCTTCCACATCTCGAAGACGTATAGGTTGGTAGGTTAGTTGGCCTGGGGTGTGTATTTTATTTAGAGATAGCCTTTCAGCCTAACAAGACTTTGCTGCCCATTTATACCCACATGATCACTTTACCCTACTAACCAGTATGTGTTTAGAACATGGAAGGAGACAGAAGAACCTGGAAGAAACCATGTGGCCACAGGGAGAATGTACAAACTCCTTACAGACAGTGGTGGAATTGAATATGAGTCGCTGACACTGTAGTAGCTAACGTGCCGCTCCTAGGCAAGTGGTATAATTGGTTGAAATGGGGCGAGAATAAAAGTGAGATTTATGTAGTAGTGTAGATGGTTGTTTGATACTTGGCACAGACTTGATGGGCTGTAGGGCCTGTTTCAATTTCTTATATACACTGATGGGAGACTGCATTGTGAATAAAATCACATTGCAACCTGGCACACCAAATTCAAAGTTAGTTTTTTGAAAATTTATTATAAAATTGCGTAACATTCCTAGAAAGCTTTGCAGATTACATGAGAATACTAAACAGGGATTATTGCTATGTATATCGCATGAATTTTGGAATCACTAGGATATTATGATGTAGAAGGAAGTCAACTGGCCTATTGATTTTGTACTAGCTTTTCCAAAGCGTGATCCAATCCATCTCCCTCTCCTTTTTCCTCATTTACATGAAGTCATTCTGACTTTAGTCATCCCTATCCTAAATGAAGGCCACCATTGAACCTGTATCCCACATCATACTGGGATTGCCTCCTATCCCTTAGTTGGTAGCCTTTTATCTTGGAGCAAGGCGGCTGTAACCCCTTTTATACCTTGTTTGGGATTGAAAGGGAAATGGATCAGCTATGTTCAAATGGTGGAGCAGAGTCAATGGGCCGAGGGGCTTAAATCTGCTCCATTGTCTCATGGTTTCACTCTGATTTCTTTGGCCATAATCTATCATGTGTGCCTAAGGGATTCTGAACCCACCAAAGTGGTCTCCTTATTTACTCTATCTGAATCCTCATGAGTTTTGTCAGTTTACTCAAATCCGCCCTTAAAGAGAACAATCTCTGAAACCATCTCAAACTGACGTGAATTCCTTCGTGTCCTTCAGTCCAAATCAGAGAGCCAACCTCCTCAGGGACTGGATTTTTGTTCTGTTTGGTTTTGGCATAATTGCTTGACTCTAACGATGTTTGTAAAGTTGAAGTTAAATTTATTGTGGATTGAGCCTATGGGAATACTTTGGGAAAAACAATTTAAAACAGAGATCTGCTTAAAGCTGCAGAGTTGAGGAATTTCCTTGCCTTCCTTTCCCTGTATTTGCAGCAGTCTTTGCAGGAACACTATTTTTCTGTTGTATGTACATGACTCATCCTTTTATATGATCTTGGTTATGTCAGCTCGTTCAGTTTTTTAGCCATGAGTCACAGTTATGCTGGTTCAAGTCTCATTCCACGTCTTCGAGCACAAGTGTTTGGGCTAACATTCCAGAGAGTACCAGTAGAGAGCCGTACTGTTGGATGAGGTGTAAAAATATCACCAAGTTTTTTTTGCTTCAGATCAATATGAGATGCACAATTGGATTTGCTTGAGTGACCTGACTTCACTGAATGGAGGTCAAAGTTGAGTTTACTGTCATGTACACAAGTACATGTATGCACAGATACAAGAATATCTATGCATACATGTATCTGTCAGTAGAAACAGTTCTGCTGGGCTTAGAGGCTAAGCCACACGAGAAGGCCAGGAGTTGGACTTAGTTGTCAGAGGCTATTTGAGGCGCTTGCCGTGAGGAGCACTTTTAGGTAGTGGGAGCTTGTGCTGACATTGGAGAGCACGAAAATGATTCAGGATTAAGAGGCTTATCATATGAGGAGCGTTTTTATGGCTCTGGGGCTGTGTTCACTGGAATTTAGAAGAATGAGGGGTGGATCTCATTGAAACCTATTGAATTTGAAAGGCCTGGATAGGGTGGATGTGGAGTGGATGTTTCCTATGGCGGGAAAGTCTAAGACCAGAGGGCACAGCCTCAGAATAGAGCGGTGTCCTTTTAGAACCGAGATGAGGAGAAATTTCTTTAGCCAGAGAGTGGTGAATCTATGGAATCTGTTGCCACAGGTGGCAATGGAGGCCAAGTCATTGGGTATATTTAAGGCAGAGGATGATAAATTCTTGATTAGTCAGGGCATGATAGGAAATGGGGAGAAGGCACGAAATTGGTGCTGAGGTGGTGGGTGTAGAAACGATACTGCAGATGCTGAAATCCCAGAGCAACAAACAATCTGTTGGAGGAGTTCAGCGAGTCAGACAGTACCTGTAGTATCTGTGGAGGAAAAGGAATTGTCAACATCTTCCGATCCTATGTCACATCTTTGTAATGATTTGATGCCATTCTTTACCAGCAGAGCCATGCAACCCCCTTTGCCGACCTTCCTATCCTTCCGATATAATGTGTAATCTTTGATATTCAGCTCCCAAGTACAACCATCCTTCAGCCACGATTCAGTGATGGCCACAAATAACAATGTCATACCCAACAATCTGTAAAAGTGCAACAAGATCATTCGCTTTATTTCTTATACTCTGTGCATTAAGGTACAACATTTTGAGTATTATGTTTGCCACCTTTTTGATTCTGTATCCGTAATGCACTGATACTCACCCTGCTGGCTCCAATTTTGTCCTATCATCTACCTGCTCTCTTGACAGCCTGACTACATGCTACCTTTGCTTTTTTACCATATGTCCTATCCTGAGTCCCTTCACTCTGGTTCTCAATCCCCTGTCAAATAAGTTTAAACCCTCCCCAACAACTCCAACAAACCTGCCCACGAGAATATTGGTCCCTGTTGGGTTCAGATGCAATCTGTCCCTTTTGTACCACTCATTCCTCCCCCAGAAGAGATCCCAATGATCCAAGAACCTGAAGCCCTGCCCCCTGCACCAGCTTCTCAGCCACGCATTTATCTGCCAAATCATCCTGTTTCTACCCTCACTGGCACGTGGCACAGGTAGCAATCCAGAAATTACTACCCTGGAGGTCCTGCTTCTCAATATTCTGCCTAGCTCTCTAAATTCTCTCTTCAGGACCTCATTGCTTTTCTTTCCTCTGTCACTGGTACCAATATGTACCAAGACACCTGGCTGCTCTCCCTCCCTCCCCAAAGTGATGGGGATGCGATCCGAGATGTCCCTGACCCTGGCACCTGGGAGACAACATACCATCCGGGTGTCATGTTCACATCCACAGAATCTCCTGTCTGTTTCTCTGACTATTGACTCCTCTATCACTACCACTCCCCCCCTTCTTCCCCTTTCCCTTCTGCACCACGAGCCTATGCTTAGTGCCAGTAACCTGGTCTCTGTGGCATTCTCCTGGGACGTCATCCCCCACAACAGTATCCAAGACAGTATACTTATTATTGAGGGGAATAGCCATAGGGGTGCTCTGCACTAACTGCCTGTTCATATTTCCATTTTTTCTTCTGACAGTCACCCAGCTATCTGCCTCCTGCAACTTGGAGGTATCTACTTCCCTGTAACTCTGATCGATGGTTTCCTCACTCTCCCGTACAAGATGAAGCTCATCCAGCTGTTGCCCCAGATCCTTAACACAGTCTTCAAGGAGCAGCAGCTGGATGCACTTCACGCAGATGTAGGGGCCCAGGTTTCCACATTCGGTATGAGAAACACACAACAGCCATTTAAACAGATTGAAGGTGCTTGGAAGTAGGTACAGAGATGTCAGGGGTGAGTTTTTTATGCAGAGAGTGGTGAATGCGTGGAATGGGCTGCCGGCAACAGTGGTGGAGGCAGATACAATAGGGTCTTTTAAGAGACTCCTGGACAGGTACATGGAGCTTAGAAAAATAGAGGGCTGTGGGTAACCCGAGGTAATTTCTAAGGTAAGGCCATGTTCGGCACAGTTTGTGGGCCGAAGGGCCTGTATTGTTCTGCAGGTTTTCTATGTTTCTATGTCTATGTTTACATTAAGTATCCCTGACACAGTAAGAAAAAAGGGAAACTTAGCAGAAAGTTACCCAGACAACTTACCCAGAACTGATTCCTTTTCTGAGCTGAAGCCTCTTTTGAGGCAAACCGGGATGCTCCCACTCTCACCACTGACTCACTCCCAACAATGGCCGCTCCGCTTGAGCATTCTGTACTTTTACTTACTCTTCTCCGCGCTGTTCTTGCCGATGTGTGAGAAACCTCACCATATGCCGCTCCTGCCTCTGGTTTGGCAGCTGGAATGACTCTGAATGCCCACTAAGCTCTCCTTTTCAAAGAGCGCAGTTGATCTGCAAGAAACCTCCTCAGTGTGCGCTGTTCCCACCGCTGACAGGGCGGCCGGAATGACAATTGTGTGTCTTTTGCAAAAATGTGGTAATCAAGTTTATGCTCTCTAATGATGTCTTCTAAGGAGCAAATGTATAAGGAGAGGAGTAAGGGACCAAGACAGCTTCCCTAAGCAATGCCAAAAGGTATGTCATATTGTTTAGAAAAATGGTCTCTAAGACAGACAAAAAATTTTCTCTCTACGATATGTGAGTGAAAACAATTAAGTGTACCTACCGGAGGGGCTAATCTAGTTCTTAAGGCGATCTATGAGAATGTTGTGATTAATTGAGTCGAAGGCAGCACATAGGTCCAGGATAATTAGAATTCTGTGTATCCCAGATACCATCCATACAATTTCTGAATTAAGGATAGCTTTGAGATGTTTTGAGATGTCTAAAATAATGCAAAACTTTGTTTTTTTTTGACTCATTAAGACTTATGCAAATACAATTGCTGTGTATTTTCATAGCACTTGCAGTTCACCATTTCCTTTAAGTAGAAGGAAGCATTGGTGGGGGGGGAGCGCGGTGGAGTGAGAAGTTTGCCTTTGATGTGGTGGAGATGTTTTGTGTCAGTTAGTTTGACCAAGGTTTTTCTTCAGGACTTTCCAGAAGGTGTTTCCTTGTGAACACTTGATAGTGCTTGGTTAAAGTACAGTGAGAACCGAATGGCATTTAGGGCATGCCTTGTAAAGTTAGAATTAGAGTGGCTACATCAATCCATTTCTGAAGAACAAGAAGTGGTAATCTGAAGTTATTTGAAGCTATAAAAGTTTTTGGTAGGATAACATTGTAGTGGAGACAATATCCTTTAATACATCACTAATAAATCCAATTGAAAAATTGCCTTCTACAGAAGAAATTTTGCCTACTGATTCAGAATGTCATGGTGTCATAGAACACTACAGCACAGAAACAGCTCATTCGGCCCATCTAGTCTGTGCCAGCCTGGTCTTCTGCCTCATCCCATCTGTCTACACCCAGACCATAACCTTCCATACCTTTATCATCTGCATACCTATTCAAACTTCTTTTAAATGCCACAATTGACCTTTCATCTACCACTTCTGCTGGCAGTTCGTTCCACACCCGGACCAGCTCTGAGAGAAGAAGTTCCCCCTTGGAGTCCCCTTAAATATTCACCCTAAACCTATGACCTGTAGTTCT